>NC_053495.1:210637580-210982580 GCF_905171775.1 Rana temporaria | reverse complement strand
CACAGGAGGGTCAGGTACAGAGTACTCACAGGAGGGTCAGGTACAGAGTACTCACAGGAGGGTCAGGTGTAGAGTACTCACAGGAGGGTCAGGTGCAGAGTACTCACAGGAGGGTCAGGTGCAGAGTACTCACAGGAGGGTCAGGTGCAGAGTACTCACAGGAGGGTCAGGTGCAGAGTACTCACAGGAGAGTCAGGTGCAGAGTACTCACAGGAGAGTCAGGTGCAGAGTACTCACAGGAGGGTCAGGTACAGAGTACTCACAGGAGGGTCAGGTGCAGATTACTCACAGGAGGGTCAGGTACAGAGTACTCACAGGAAGGTCAGGTACAGAGTACTCACAGGAGGGTCAGGTACAGAGTACTCACAGGAGGGTCAGGTGCAGATTACTCACAGGAAGGTCAGGTACAGAGTACTCACAGGAAGGTCAGGTACAGAGTACTCACAGGAAGGTCAGGTACAGAGTACTCACAGGAAGGTCAGGTACAGAGTACTCACAGGAAGGTCAGGTGCAGAGTACTCACAGGAGGGTCAGGTGCAGATTACTCACAGGAGGGTCAGGTGCAGATTACTCACAGGAGGGTCAGGTGCAGAGTACTCACAGGAGGGTCAGGTGCAGAGTACTCACAGGAGGGTCAGGTGCAGAGTACTCACAGGAGGGTCAGGTACAGAGTACTCACAGGAGGGTCAGGTGTAGAGTACTCACAGGAGGGTCAGGTGCAGAGTACTCACAGGAGGGTCAGGTGCAGAGTACTCACAGGAGGGTCAGGTACAGAGTACTCACAGGAGGGTCAGGTGCAGATTACTCACAGGAGGGTCAGGTACAGAGTACTCACAGGAGGGTCAGGTACAGAGTACTCACAGGAGGGTCAGGTGTAGAGTACTCACAGGAGGGTCAGGTGCAGAGTACTCACAGGAGGGTCAGGTGCAGAGTACTCACAGGAGGGTCAGGTGCAGAGTACTCACAGGAGGGTCAGGTACAGAGTACTCACAGGAGGGTCAGGTGCAGAGTACTCACAGGAGAGAATCAGGGGGCCGTCATTCCCGGGATCGGTACATTTCTACTCTCTTGTAGTGCTGAGACTTTAGAGAGGAGATAATCTCCGTCATCTGTATGGGAAAAAGTAAGAGTGATGTTGGCCGTTCCATTACCGGGCCGCCATTTATCACTGTTCCCGGTGACGGTGACCCCCACAGATCTTAGGCCACCCGGCACCACGAGAGTCGCACATAACCGAGTGCCGTCCCTTTAAAGATCATCCACTGCTAAATTGAGGAGTCGGTGTTCCATGAGGATGGCCATCGGGTGCCTCGGCTCCGTCCTCTTCGCGTTGCTCGTTATCGATCGCGGTAACCTCATAAGACAGCGCCTGCATGAAGTGATCAATACGGACGCCCTCTGGAAACAGGGAATAGGGTGTCACCCCTCCCCCCCCCCCCCGTGTCCTTTTTTTTCCTTCAGGCTGATGGGGGCCGGAAGGTCAGGAATTGCAGAATTGGAAGCCGTTGCGTCCTTCCAGCGGCGTCCGTTCTATGGAAGAGCGGCGGTGTATCACTCTACCTACCAACCCATTCATTTACTTGACACGGACTTACTTGTAAGGGCAACGAGAGATCAAAGAGAGAAATAAACCCCCTTTAACCCTCTTCCCCGAGACTGCGGAGAACTTCCCGGTGATCGCTTTTACGCCGCTTGTAGGAGACGCAAGCGCTGGCTGTTCTAGAATATCGCTGTCTATGCAATCCTGGATGTTTATAAATAACTGTACGGTGCAACCTCGGAATTACGAAGATAATCCGTTCCAGGAGAACGCTCGTAATCCAAAGCACTCGCATATCAAAGCGAGTTTCCCCATAGAAGTCAATGGGAACTCAAATAATTTGTTCCGCACTGACTTTAATTGCATGCAATACCGCATGTGGCCAGAGGTGGGGGGGGGGCGCTGGAGAGCCTCGTAAAGGCCCGAGGACAGCTCGGCTGACCTTGGAACGGCTAGGGGAATGGAGTATTTCTGAGCATTTTCGGGGTGGGGCACTAGAGAGCCACGTAAAGGCCCGAGGACAGCTCTGCTGACGTTGGAACGGCTCAGGGAACAGAGTATTTCCGAGCATTTTCGGGGGGGGGGGGGGGCACTGGAGAGCCTCGTAAACACGCGTAAAGGCCAGAGGACAGCTCGGCTGACCTTGGAACGGCTCGGGGAACAGAGTATTTCCGAGGGGGGGGGCACTGGAGAGCCTAGTAAACACACGTAAAGGCCCGAGGACAGCTCGGCTGACCTTGGAACGGCTCGGGGAACAGAGTATTTCCGAGCATTTCAGGGGGGGGGGCACTGGAGAGCCTCGTAAAAGCCAGAGGACAGCTCGGCTGACCTTGGAACGGCTCGGGGAACAGAGTATTTCCGATCATTTTCGGGGGGCACTAGAGAGCCTCGTAAACACACGTAAAGGCCCGAGGACAGCTCAGCTGACCTTGGAACGGCTCGGGGATCGGAGTATTTTCGGGGGGGGGGGGGCGATGGAGAGTCTCGTAAAAAGGCCCGAGGACAGCTTGGCTGACGTTGGCGAACCTCGGGAGCGGAGTATTTCCGAGCGTCTCCAGCGCCCCCGACCTCAGGCCAAACGCGGTACTGCACACCGAGTCAGGATTTTTCAAAATACACAGCGCTCGTATTGCGAAAAACGCTCGTTAACCGCGTTACTCGCAATCCGAGGTTCCACCGTACCAGATTGTTAGTGTGGAATTTCCGGGAAGGTCCCATAGGGATACGCAAAGGCTGGGATTTATTTCTGGTGGGATCAGGGATCTTCATGGATGTGAGTGGTGGTCTTCAGGGATGTGAAAAGTGTGTGTGGGGGAGGGGCATTTGTATGGCGCCTCCCTGGAGTGAATACTTTGTAGAACCCCCTTTCCCTACAAGTCTTTTTGGGGGTGTCTCTACCAGCTTTGCACATCTAGAGAGGGACATTTCTCCTCCATTCTTCTTCTTTGTAAAATATCTCTGTCTCTGTCAGATTGGATGGAGAGTGTCTGTGATCAGCAATTTTCAAGTCTTGCCACAGATTCTCAATGGGATTTAGGTCTGGACTGTGACTGGGCCATTCTAACACATGAATAGGCTTTGATCTCTTCCATTCCATTGTAGCTCTGGCTGTACTTTAGGGTCCTTGTCCTGCTGGAAGGTGAACCCCCCCCCCCCCCCCCCCCGGTCTCAAGTCTTTTTCTTCTAAGATTGTCCTGTATTTGTCTCCATCCATCTTCCCATCAACTCTGACCAGCTTCCCTGTCCCTGCTGAAGAAAAGCATCCCCACCACATGATGCTGCCACCACCATGTTTCACAGTGGGGACGGTGTGTTCAGGGTGATGTGCAGTGTTAGTTTTCCCCACACATAGAGTTTTGCGTTGAATTTCAGTGTCATGTGACCAGAGCACCTTCATCCACATGTTTGCTGTGTCCCCTCCCCCACATGGCTTCTCACAAACAGTACTTCTTATGTCTTTCTTCCTCCAATGTGGGGGGAGGGGACATTAGAGTGTAAGCTCCTCTGTACAGAGACTGATGTGACTGTGGGGGGAGGGGGACATTAGAGTGTAAGCTCCTCTGTACAGAGACTGATGTGACTGTGGGGAGGAGGGGACATTAGAGTGTAAGCTCCTCTGTACAGAGACTGATGTGTGGGGGGGGGGGGGGGAGGGGACATTAGAGTGTAAGCTCCTCTGTACAGAGACTGATGTGATGTGGGGGGGAGGGGACATTAGAGTGTAAGCTCCTCTGTACAGAGACTGATGTGATGTGGGGGGGAGGGGACATTAGAGTGTAAGCTCCTCTGTACAGAGACTGATGTGTGGGGGGGGGGGAGGGGACATTAGAGTGTAAGCTCCTCTGTACAGAGACGGATGTGACTGTGGGGGGGGAGGGGACATTAGAGTGTAAGCTCCTCTGTACAGAGACTGATGTGATGTGGGGGGGAGGGGACATTAGAGTGTAAGCTCCTCTGTACAGAGACTGATGTGACTGTGGGGGGAGGGGACATTAGAGTGTAAGCTCCTCTGTACAGAGACTGATGTGATGTGTGGGGGGGGGACATTAGAGTGTAAGCTCCTCTACAGAGACGGATGTGACTGGCTCAGTGATCTCTGTACAGCGCTGTGGTATATGTCAGAGATATTTTATCTATAGACATATACCGTCTATAGACGGATTTGTCGGAATGTATTCTGAATGCCTGTCAGTGATGATAAGAAGAACATCTGCTGCTCTCTCCTCTCTGATAGATATATAGATATTGAGCGGCGTGCCCCTCCCCCCGGCGCGCTGCCCATTGTTCGGGCGTCATCTCCTCCACAGACAGGCGTCAGAAAACTTGCGCTGCTAATGCGTTTGTCGGACAGGCTCTGGCCCAGAGATTAAGGCGCCTTTATCACACGGGAGGGGGGGGGAACAACACGATAATAGTTTTCAGCAGATCCCGGGCGCTGTCACAGATTAAAACGTCGGCGGGATGGGGGCATTAGCGCGCATTTCAAGTGGCGCTTTCATTCCCTCCGTCGGCTTTTCCTGACAATCGTGCCGCAGCCGGGGGAAGATAGCCGGGAGAGTCAGTTCTAATCTGATGTGCCATTGCTTTTCCCGGCGCTGATCTGTGTTGGAGTATCGATCGGCCGGCGCTGCCGCTCGTCAGCTTGTTTGTCGGTGGGAAGTGATGGTGGAAAAGACGTTTCGGAGGGGGAGGGGAGGGGGTCGGTGCGATACGACGGGGGCCAGAGACTCACTTTAAACTTGATACATACAATTGATCCGCAACACAAAGAGTTCAGCGCGGGGCGATGTGACAGAAGCGCGCCTAATCGCGGCAGTTTAAATGGCCCTGACCTTCCCTCTTATTAAATAGAAAATATAAAAAAATGCCCGCCGGCCGCCGCGCTTCCGTCCGTACGAGAGCCGGAGGGGGATAAATTCATCGGATTGATTGTGTCTTCAAGTGGTGTGTGCGGCTGGTTAGCGGATTCCATTTCTATACCGCTTTTTTCGCCTGTGTGCGACGCGCCGACAAGTTGCCCCGGCCGCCGATCTTCAAATGCACCTCAGAATTCACAGCCGCGATTGTAACGCAGAGGCATAATAGCGCCAACGTAATGCGGGCGCAGAGCCTCAGAACAGATATTGACAAAGAATCTTCAAAACCGATCACTGAAACCTCGATGTGAAGCTAAACAATGGCCCCACCCCCAAATTTCGTGAGACGCGAGGCCGTCAGTTTCTCAATCAGCAAATTTTTCCTCAGTTTAGACATTTGATATGTTTTCTATTTTCTATCCCGGTTTATGAGATTTGCAATCTGATTTTTTAACCAAGAGACAATGTATCTAAAGAGATCTCTCTTCTTATCAATGTAACGTCCATCCTTTTCACTCATTGGATGACCATCTACTAACCAAGTGACAATGTATTTAAGGATATCCATGTTTGTATCAACATAACGTCCATTGTCTGTGGTCCTTGTGGGTTGTAGGGATGACCCAGTATGTATAGTATCTAAGGAGATCTATCTTTGTATTAATGTAACGTCTATCGTCTCCACCTATTGGATGACCGTCATCTCCACGTATTGGATGACCATCGTCTCCACTTATTGGATGACCATCGTCTCCACTTATTGGATGACCATCGTCTCCACGTATTGGATGACCATCGTCTCCACGTATTGGATGACCATCGTCTCCACTTATTGGATGACCATCGTCTCCACGTATTGGATGACCATCGTCTCCACGTATTGGATGACCATCGTCTCCACTTATTGGATGACCATCGTCTCCACGTATTGGATGACCATCGTCTCCACGTATTGGATGACCATCGTCTCCACTTATTGGATGACCATCGTCTCCACGTATTGGATGACCATCGTCTCCACTTATTGGATGACCATCGTCTCCATTTATTGGACGACCATCGTCTCCACTTATTGGATGACCATCATCACCACTTATTGGATGACCATCGTCTCCACGTATTGGATGACAATCGTCTCCACTCATTGGATGACCATCGTCTCCATTTATTGGATGACCATCTACTAACAAGGCGAGAATGTATCTAAGGAGATCTATCGATGTATTATTGTAACATCCATCGTCTCCATTTATTGGACGACCATCGTCTCCACTTATTGGATGACCATCGTCTCCATTTATTGGATGACCATCTACTAACAAGGCGAGAATGTATCTAAGGAGATCTATCGATGTATTATTGTAACATCCATCGTCTCCAGTTATTGGATGACCATTGTCTCCACGTATTGGATGACCATCGTCTCCACTTATTGGATGACCATTGTCTCCACGTATTGGATGACCATCGTCTCCACTCATTGGATGACCATTGTCTCCATTTATTGGATGACCATCGTCTCCACTCATTGGATGACCATCTACTAACAAGGCGAGAATGTATCTAAGGAGATCTATCTTATTGGATGACCATTGTCTCCACGTATTGGATGACCATCGTCTCCACTCATTGGATGACCATCGTCTCCATTTATTGGATGACCATCTACTAACAAGGCGAGAATGTATCTAAGGAGATCTATCTTATTGGATGACCTTCGTCTCCACTTATTGGATGACCATCGTCTCCACTTATTGGATGACCATCTACTAACAAGGCGAGAATGTATCTAAGGAGATCTATCGATGTATCATTGTAACGTCTATCGTCTCCACTTATTGGATGACCATTGTCTCCACGTATTGGATGACCATCGTCTCCATTTATTGGATGACCATCTACTAACAAGGCGAGAATGTATCTAAGGAGATCTATCGATGTAACGTCCATCATCTGTGGTCTTGGCAGGTTATTGGGATGACCCGGTATGAATAGTATCTATGGAGATCTATCTGTATCAATGTAACAACCGTCCACTCTACTCATTGGATGACCATCTACTGACAAGGTGACAATGTATCTAAGGAGATCTATCTTTGTATCAATGTAACAACCATCATCTCCCCTTATTGGATGACCATCTACTGACAAGGTGACAATGTATCTAAGGAGACGTATCCATTGTCTGCGGTTCCGGCAGGTTATTGGGATGACCCGATGTAAATAGTATCTAAGGAGATCTGTCTTCGTATCAATGTAACGGATGGACGTGTCTACAAACGTAGCATAGAAATCAGTTTCCGTCGCTCCTCAATGTTTTCATTCCGGAAGAATTTGATCCTTGAAATGCGTCTCGGAGAATCTCTCTCCCGTAACAGCGGCGAGCGCCAATCTGCCGTTAAACGTCCAGCCCTGTGTATTGTTTTGTCCCTGACAGGAGCCGTCCTGCGCGGCGGAGGAAGCGGCGTTAATAAGCCGTATTTCACTTTAATTTTGACATATAAGGTAATGATCTTTTTTAAGCTCCTCTCATATTATGTGCATGGCTGGATTATTGAGCCCTCATCACCTCCAGATAACTTTATAGTGGAGACGAGGCCCGGAATTTATTATCAGTCAATGAAGCTCAATACTCTAACAAGGCGTGTAATAAGATATACATATTTAATGATCTGAAGTAAAACATTCTGTTAATGGGATGATGAGAAGGTAGGAGTTTTAATTTTCTTCCCAAACCTTGCTTGTTCTCTGTAATGTCACCATATAACGGCTTTATCACCGACGCGCTCCGCTTAAAGGGACAGGACGCCTTTCTCCTTATCCGTTATGGATGAGAGCCGTGTGGGGCTTTAACCATGGCGCGTCGGCGAGGGCCGGCTCCTGCCGGGCGAGGAAGGAACGTTTCTGCCTTTTACCCCGAAGGGTGCAAGACACCCTTTGCTTCTACTCCATCTGTGGTGGTGGCCGCTGCTCACCTCCCCCTATGAAGAACGGCTCCCAGTCCCCCCTTCACATCAGAAGCTCCCCCTTCACTTTAGAGCCCCCCATCATGTCGGAAGCCCCCTTCATATCAGCACCCCTCAAATTGTCAGAGGAACCCCTTTTATCAGTCAACCCTTCACATCAGATCCCTCTTCCCCCGTCACATCTGAGGCCCCCTTTATATCAGCGTCCCCCCTTCACATTGGAGCCCCCCCCCATATTGTCAGAGGCCCTCTTTATATCAGAAGCTCCCCCTTCACTTTAGAGCCCCCCATCATGTCGGAAGCCCCCTTCATATCAGCACCCCCCAAATTGTCAGAGGAACCCCTTTACATCAGAAGCTCCCCCTTCACTTTAGAGCCCCTCATCATGTTGGAAGCCCCCTTCATAGTGTCATTGAAATCCCTTTACATCAGAGTCAACCCTTCACATCCCCCCGTCACATCTGAGGCCCCCTTTACATCAGAGTCAATCCTTCACATCCCCCCCCCCCCCGTCACATCTGAGGCCCCCTTTATGTCAGAGTCCCCCCTTCACTTTAGAGCCCCCCATCATGTCGGAAGCCCCCTTCATATCAGCACCCCCCAAATTGTCAGAGGAACCCCTTTACATCTGTCAACCCTTCACATCAGATCCCTCTTCCCCCGTCACATCTGAGGCCCCCTTTATATCAGAGTCCCCCCTTCACATCGGAGCCCCTTCATATTGTCAGAGCCCCCTTTATATCAGAGTCCCCCCTTCACATCGGAGCCCCTTCATATTGTCAGAGGCCCCCTTTATATCAGAGTCCAGCCTTCACATTGGAGCCCCCTCATATTGTCAGAGGACCCCTTTATATCAGAGGAACCCTTTTACATCAGAGTCACCCCTTCACATCAGATCCCTCCTACCCCTGTCACATCTGAGGCACCCTTTATATCAGATCACCCCTTCACATCAGATCCCTCCTCCCCTCCTTCACATTGGAGCCCCCCCCCCATATTGTCAGAGGCCCCTTTTATATCAGAGGAACCCTTTTACATCACCCCTTCACATCTAAATCCCACCCCTTTATTGTCCCCCTTCACTTTAGAGCCCCCCATCATGTTGGAAGCCCCCGTCATAGTGTCAGAGGAATCGCTTTACATCAGAGTCAACCCTTCACGCCCCTCCCCCCCCGTCACATCCGAGGCCCCCTTCACTTTGGAGCCCCCCATATTGTTAGAGGCCCCTTTTATATCAGAGGAACCCTTTTACATCACCCCTTCACATCTAAATCCCACCCCCTTTATTGTCAGAGGCCTTTACATCAGACGCCCCCCCTTCACATCAGAAACTCCCCTTCACTTTAGAGCCTTCATCATATCGGAGGCCCCCTTCACATCAGAGCCCCCCATATTTTCAGAGGTCACCTTCATATCAAGGGAACCCCTTTACATATCAGAATCACCCCTTCAAATCTAAGTGTATACAATACGTCAGAGGTCCCCTTTATTTCAGCACCCCCCTTCATATTGGAGCCCCCTTATATTGCCAGAGGCCCTCTTCATATCAGAGGAACCCTTCTACATCAGAGTCACCCCTTCACATCAGAGCCCCCCCCCCCCATATTGTCAGAGACCATCACATCAGAAACTGCCCCTTCACTTTATAGCCCCCCATCATGTCAGAAACCCCTTTCACATCAGAGCCCCCCATATTGTCAAAAGAACCCCTTTAAATCAGCGTCAACCCTTCACATCAGATTCCCCCCCCCCCCCCCCGTCTCATCAGAGCTCCTCTTTATATCAGAGCCCCACCCTTTCACATTGGAGCCCCCTCATATTGTCAGAAGCCCCCTTAATATCAGGGGAAAGTTTTTACATCAGAGTCATCTCCTTCAGATCATATCCCCTCGTCACATCTGAGGCCCCCCCATATTGTCAGAAGCCTTCTCTTTAGAGCCCCCCATCATGTCAGAGGCCTCCATATCAGAGTCCCCCTTCACATCTATATAGTCCCACCTACCCACCTATATAGTACATCAGAGGCCCCCCCATCATCACAGAGTCCTGTAATTCATTTCTGACCGGGGGGGGGGGGGGTAAACTGGATCTTGTGCTCATGGCACCCTGGGGGGGGGGGGGAACCCAAATGGTGACTCAGGATTCCATGGCACCATAGAATGCTGCGGCACCCTGGCCGAGAAACGCTTTCTAAAGCCGCGCGCACACGGTCGGAATTTCCGACAAGAGCTTTTGATCGGAAATTCCCACCGCGTGTAGGCTCCATCGGACTTTTCCTGGCAAAAATTTGAGAGCTGGTTCTCAATTTTTTCGTCGGGAAAAAAGTTCTTGTCGCAAATTCCGATTGTCTGTATGCAATTCCGACTCACAAAGAAAAAAAAACGACGCATGCTCCGAATCAATTCGACGCATGCTCGGAAGCATTGAACTTTCAGTTTTCTTGGCTCGTCGTAGGGTTGTACGTCACCGCGTTCTTGGCGGTCGGAATTTGGTGTGACCGTGTGTACGCAACACAAGTTTAAGCCAACGTTCCGTCGGAAGAGAAAAAAAAATCCACGGTTTTCTTGTCGGAATTTCCGATCGTGTGTACGCGGCTCTGCCAATTATGCGGAATTCGCGCCTTTTTCTCCAGCTTTCTTCAAGTAGCATTTTCATCAAAGGCTCAGCAAAGGCGGCACCCCTATTGCTATCATGACAGGTTTTGCGTTAACCCCTTAAGGACCGCCGCGCGACTATTTGCGTCGGCAGAGCGGCACAGCTGGGCATATGGACGTATGGGTACGTCCCCTTTAACCACATAAGGACCGCCTCCTGCACACATACGTCGGCAGAATGGCACGGCTGGGCACAAGAACGTACCTGTATGTCCTCTTTAAGTGCCCAGCCGTGGGTCGCGGGCGTAACCCGGTCCGAAGCTCAGCGCCCCCTAGTGGTTAACTCCCAAACTGCCAGTGTCATTTTCACAGTCACGATAAAAATCGCTGATCGCCGCCGTTACTAGAAAAAAAATATATTAATAAAAATGCCATAAAACTATCCCCTATTTTGTAAACGCTATAACTTTTGCGCAAACCAATCGATAAACGCTTATTGCGATTTTTTCTTTTAGAAGAATACGTATCGGACTAAACTGAGAAAAATAAATGGCCCAGATTCAAGAAGCACTTGCGCCCGCGCAACCATAAGTTACACGGCGCAATTGCTTACTTGCTCCGGTGTAACGAGTTCTCCTGATTCAGGAACCTCGTTACACCGACTGCAGGCTAAAATCTGCGCGGCATAAGGCTCTTATGCCTCGCAGATTTTAGGCTGCATTCTTGCGGGGGCCGCTAGGGGGCGCTCCCATTGTGTATCAGCGTGTAGTATGCAAATTGCATACTAACACCGATTCACAAGCTTGCGCGGGCCCCGCGCAAGCCAGGTACGGAGTTTCCGTACGGCTACTTTTAGCGCAAGGCTGCCCCTTCTAATAGTAGGGGCAGCCAATGCTAAAGTATAGCCGGCCTTCCCGCGCCGTGAAATTTGACTTTCACGGCGTTTGCGTAAGTGAAACGTGAATGGCGCTGGACGCCATTCACATTCACTTAGAAGCAAATGACGTCCTTGCGACGTCATTTGCCGCAATGCACGTCGGGAAAGTTTCCCGACGGAGCATGCGCTGTACGCTCCGCGCGGGAGCGCGAAATGATTCCCGCCCCCGGCGGGATCATTTAACTTGCGCGCGCTTACGCCGGGCAAATTTGCCGGCGCGCCCTCGCAATTCACGGAGCTACTGCTCCGTGAATCGAGGGCAGCGCAAAATATTTGCGGGGGCGCAGGGCAAAATCGTTGCCCTGCTCCCCCGCAAATATCGCGCAATTCTACTTGAATCTGGGCCAATGTTTTTTATATATTTTTGGGGGATATTTATTATAGCAAAAAGTAAAAAATATTGATTTTTTTTCAAAATTGTCGCTCTATTTTTGTTTATAGCGCAAAAAATAAAAACCGCAGAGGTGATCAAATACCACCAAAGAAAAGCTAAATTTGTGGGGGAAAAAAAAAGACGCAAAACAATTTTGTTTGGGAGCCACGTCGCACGACCGCGCAATTGTCAGTTAAAGCGACGCAGTGCCGAATCGCGAAAAAGGGGCCCGGTCCTTTAGCTGCATAATGGTCGGGGGGGGCTGAAGTGGTTAAGAAGATTACATGACTTTCGATCGTTGATCGCTCTCCAGGTGAATGTAAAAGTAACATTGTCAGTCCCTCTGCCCGCGGCACGCCATATCCCTGTGATCTCCGGTGTGACAGGTTCACTTTTCTCCCCTGTGATCGGATGTCTGCAATGATTAGAAGGTTGGGAGCGTCCTTGTAACGACCCCGCGGTGTCTGGAGCTGGCACGACTTTTCCTCCTGACCCGTGTGATGTGTGTAATGTGCGGTGAAGAGATCATTACCTTTCTCGCAGGGACAAGGGAAGGGGCCGCTCTTCAGAATGTAAATGAAAACTTAATAGAGCATTTTCTGCCTCTTCTGCGTCCAACGCCGGGCACCTTCCCTGCCATCTTCAGAGAGACGGGCAAAGGCGCAAAGACTGCTTTCTATCCGTCGCCTTTTACCGCGCTGGGGTCAGAGGGTTTCCAGATCTTCTTTTGGCCCGGAGTCAAGGAGACTTACCTTGTTCTCTAAAGCGGAGATCCACCCAAAAATGGAACCTCCGCTTTTCGGAAACCCTCCCCCCCCCCTTCTGAAGTCACATTTGGCACCTTTCAGGGGCAGGGCCGTCTTAATAGCATCATGGGCCCCTGGGTAGCAAAGTTTTGCTCTGGGGCCCCTACAGACCCATCTGGTCCTTGAGCGTGGGCTCAAGGACCAGATGCTTTGGGGAAGTGCAGGGGCCCCCATGCAGCTGGGGCCCCTGGGCAGTGCCCAGCTGTGCCCTCTTATTAAGACAGCCCTGTTCAAGGGGGAGGGGGGTGCAGATACCTGTACTTGCACCCACTTCCGGGCAGCCACTTCAAGTCTCCCCCCCCCCCCCCGCTGTCTCCTGGGCAGAGCAGCCATCACAAATTTTGGGGCCCCTTACACAGCTTTAGGCAGGGGCCCCCTGGAGCATAGAACTACTGGGGGGCCCTCCTGCCACAAGATGATAAGCGGGGGGGGGGGAGGTTGTGGTAACAAACAAGACCAAGTCAAGTCTTCTCTTCTCTCTCCTGCCACAAGTTGCTAAAGTCAGACAAAAAAAAAACGGAGGGGGGGGGGGTTGGATGCATAAAACTACCCCCTATTTTGTAAACGCTATAAATTTTGCGCAAACCAATCGATAAACGCCTAAACTGAGGAAAAAAATTGTTTTTTTATATATTTTTGGGGGATATTTATTATTATTTATTATAGCAAAAAGTTAAAAATATTGCATTTCTTTCAAAATTGTCGCTCTATTTTTGTTTATAGCGCAACAAATAAAAACCGCAGAGGTGATCAAATACCACCAAAAAAAATCTCTATTTGTGGGGAAAAAGACGCCAATTTTGTTTGGGAGCCGCGTCGCACGACATCGCAATTGTCTGTTAAAGCGACGCAGTCCCGAACTGTAAAAACCCCTTGGGTCTTTAGGCAGCATATTGGTCTTAAGTGGTTAATGTGTACATTTCTAGAAGGGGTTCCAGCCAATCCGCTCCTCCGGATTGGTAAAGCGAGGCAAGTTGACGATATTTTAGTTGGCGGGCTCTTGGCTACCTTTTGGGCTTTGGCTCTAGTTAACAACTTCCTTCGCCTTAACCTCCCAACGTGAGATTCGGGGGGCCAAGCAGCTAGGGGGGCATGGCGCCCCGTCCTGCCTTGAAATCGCACAAATTGTACCACGTGACATCACCTTTTTCCTGAGGGCACCGTGCGGAGAATTTGCCCGTCACCCACCCATATCTGGGGCAGCACATCTCCTGCTTCTCTTACTGACTTTAAATGAGTTTTCAGAACTCTTTTTAATAAAACACTTTTCAGGGCCTTCAAAGGAGCTGTCTTTTGTGTCACCGATTCCCTCGCGCCAAGCCCGACTCTCCGGGAGAGAAAGGACGTCTCGGGGAACGCTGGGTTTGATCTCTCTCTGCTGCCGAGCGCAGACAAAGGCAGTGCCAGTGATTTGGTTGCGAGTGTTTAAAAATAGGCCACAGTCTCCGTGTAAGATGAAGGGCCCCAGCCTTCTGCAGGAATCAAGTTTTTACTTCTCAGCTCAAACCCGCCGAAATGTACCTCTCCGCTTTGAGGGCCGCGCTTCTACTTTTTGATTTATGCTTTATAAAAAAAAAAAGGGAGAGAAATGAGGATCGCGCTTTGACTTTTTGACTTACCACCGCAGGAAAAGGCAAATGAGAAGTTTTTTTTCAAGAGAAGGACTTGTGGATGCAGTGCTGGCCGAGGGAAGCGGGGGCTGCGCTTGTGTCGGGCGGAGAGTCATCCACTAACGCAATATAATTATAGAAAAATTTGTAATTTTATCATTTATAAAATGTATTCAATTTTTAGACATTTGGATCACGATACGTGTGCTTGGCATTGCCTAAATGGACCCCCTTTATTAGGTCCCTCTTGCTATTATTGGGTTGGACCCGCTTTATTAAAACCCCCTTGCTAGTAGTGGGTTGGACCCCCTTTATTAGGTCCCCCTTGCTAGTAGCAGGTTGGACCCCCTTTATTAGGCCCCCCTTGCTAGTAGTGGGTCGGACCCCTTTATTAGGTCCCTCTTGCTATTATCAGGTTGGACCCCTTTATTAGGTCTCCCTTGCTAGTAGCAGGTTGGACCCCCTTTATTAGGTCCCCCTTGATAGTAGTGGGTTGGACCCCCTTTATTAGGTCCTCCTTGCTAGTAGCGATTTGGATCCCCTTTATTAGGTCCCCCTTGCTAGTAGCGGGTTGGACCCCCTTTATTAGGTCCGCCTTGCTAGTAGCAGGTTGGATCCCCTTTATTAGGTCCCTGTTGATAGTAGCAGGTTGGACCCCCTTTATTAGGTCCTCCTTGCTAGTAGCGGGTTGGACCCCCTTTATTAGGTCCTCCTTGCTAGTAGCGGGTTGGACCCCCTTTATTAGGTCCCCCTTGCTAGTAGCGGGTTTTACCCCCTTTATTAGGTCCCCCTTTCTAGTAGCGGGTTGGACCCCCTTTATTAGGTCCCCCTTGCTAGTAGTGGGTTGGACCCCCTTTATTAGGTCCCTCTTGCTAGTAGCGGGTTGGACTCCCTTTATTAGGTCCCCCTTGCTAGTAGCGGGTTGGACCCCCTTTATTAGGTCCCCCTTGCTAGTAGTGGGTTGGACCCCCTTTATTAGGTCCCTCTTGCTAGTAGCGGGTTGGACTCCCTTTATTAGGTCCCCCTTGCTAGTAGCGGGTTGGACCCCCTTTATTAGGTCCCCCTTGCTACTAGCGGGTTGGATCCCCTTTATTAGGTCCCTGTTGCTAGTAGCAGGTTGGACCCCCTTTTGCCTTCATTCTTGGTGGCATAGATACAACAAGGTGTTGGAAATGTTCCTCAGAGATTTCTCTCCATAGTGACATGATAACATCACACATTTCCAGCAATTTTGTTGGCTGCACATCCATGTTGCCAATCTCCCGTTCCACCACATCCCAAAGGTGCTCTATTGGACGAGACCCCCATAGATGAGACCCCCATAGACTTCTTCAACCTTTTAGTGTGTCTTTTAATCACTGTTTTCTTTGAGAACTTCTTGAAAAATAAGGGGAAAGGATCCGCGCTTAGGAATACTATTAAGCTGCTGCCTCCCTGACAAGCCTCAAGGAGACCTGGAATTAGCAAAGGAATGGGGTTTAGGGATGTTGGCGCTGCTTAGGTTGGTTGGTGAATATCCACGAGATGTCCTGTGTATTGTAAATTAATTGTAGGGAAACTTCAGAATACTAGGAGAGACCAATGAGGATGAGTCTCCTAGACCTGTGCGTTATTATGGCCAAACGTCCAGGTACTGTCCCCTGTTAATGCTTGTATTCAGCACTGGTGACCCAATGATCTGTTGGTTCTTCCAGTGGGAATATTACATTTATATCCAAAGGGTGGGAAGGTAGCCAATAATATTAAATCTCTGAGCTAGCAACACTATATAATTGATTCCAATGTGTAGCCTCTAAATATGATGTGCGATGAGTGCACAGGACTGTGCACTCATCGCACATCATATTTAGAGGCTACACATTGGAATCAATTATATAGTGTTGCTAGCTCAGAGATTTAATATTATTGGCTACCTTCCCACCCTTTGGATATAAATGTAATATTCCCACTGGAAGAACCAACAGATCATTGGGTCACCAGTGCTGAATACAAGCATTAACAGGGGACAGTACCTGGACGTTTGGCCATAATAACGCACAGGTCTAGGAGACTCATCCTCATTGGTCTCTCCTAGTATTCTGAAGTTTCCCTACAATTAATTTACAATACACAGGACATCTCGTGGATATTCACCAACCAACCTAAGCAGCGCCAACATCCCTAAACCCCATTCCTTTGAGAACTTCTTACTTTTTACTTTAAATCCTGGAGAAGTCTTTGGGTTCTGTGTTTGTGAGGTCCATCAGAAATCCCAGAATATTGGGCTGAAGGCTCTTGTAGGCCCAAAAATTCCTGAAATGCTTCTGGACAATTCCTCTACCATGACTGGTGACCTATCGTTGGCTTTGTGTTGGGTCCACTCTTCGTGGTTTAGGAAAGGGCGACCCCTGGAAGTCGCACATCTATGATGTCCTGCTACGATGAATGGAGTGGCAACCTCAGCCAGAACTCCGACCAGGCCACGGCCCCAACGTCTTTGGGTACTGTGTTTGTGGGGTCCATCAGATATCCCAGAATAATGGTTGCAGGCCCAAAAATTTGCCTTTACCATGACTGGTGACCTTCTATCGTTGGCTTTGTGTTGGGTACACTCTTCGTGGTTTAGGAAAGGGCGACCCCTGGAAGTCGCACATCTATGGTGTCCTGCTACGATGAATGGAGTGGCAACCTCAGCCAGAACTCCGACCAGAGCCACGGCCCCAACATTGATAATATTGATGGATCTGTAATGTGTGCAGACTGATGAAACTTTATTTAAATGTATTTATTAAATCTAAATGGAGAACCACCCCATAGACTTCTTCAACCTTTTAGTGTGTCTTTAAGTCAAGGTTTTCTTTGAAAACTTCTTATTGTTGACTTTAAATCCCGGAGAAGTCTTTGGGTTGTGTGTTTGTGAGGTCCATTAGAAATCCCATGATAATGGGCTGAAGGCACTTGTAGGCCCAAAAATTCCTGAAATGCTTCTGGACGATGCCTCTACCATGACTGGTGACCTTCTATCGTTGGGTTCCACTCTTGGCGGTTTTGCCCCGAGGACTTGTCAGCGCTTCTTCTGACTCGGTTGGTGTAGTTAGTTTTACATGGCCCTAGGCTCTTCGTCTCCGGGACGGAGCAGGTCCTATCATTCAGGATGAGCTGATAAAGAGGGAGAGGATGCTGTCTCCGTATGAATAGAGCTGTCGACCTGATTGTGATATATTGTTTCTCATTACCGCCTCCCTGCTCCTGTACGCCCCACGTGTGGAAATCCTATTTATTCCTTAATTTGTTAAGAAGACGGGGGAGGTACACCCTCCGCTCCTTCTCTGAGCCCAATCAGGGAGGGGTAATTGGCTGAGGCCAGCGCGAGGCTCGGGCCTTGATGAAGAGATATGTGTCTGTTCGTACTGTCCAGGCACAACTGCCCCTGCCGAAACAAGCCTCCCCCGGCCTCAATTAATAATGATTTGCAAATGGCAGACAAGCAGTAACATAGAAAGATGGTCGCCCGGCCTCTCTCCCCGCTCCCCTTAATTTCCTCCTGTAATATAAATTGTGCAGTAACGGAGAACCAGCATCATAAATTCTCAGATTACTTATTCACCATAATAAATGGGCCCCTTGTCTGGTCCATCTCCCCCCCCCCCACCTTCACAGGATCGCATTCTTTGCTTCTATTTCCTGCGCTTCGGCTTACCGCTCAACGCTTCCTTCTTTATTTGTATGGCTGTCATATCTCTGCTCATCCCCGATTCTCCTCCGCTCCGTCTCATCGGACTCCTCATCCCTCTCAATGTTTAATCTCTTTATCGCCTGTCTGTCTGACATATCTGTTCAAACAAGGCCGTACAAGGGGAGCTTATTTATTTATTTATTTATTTTTCCTTTTAATGAACAAACTGTACACGTTCTCCATAAGATTGTGCTGTGTGTGTGTGATGCTGGTAACAGACCTGGACCTGCTCTACGAGACGATCGGCTGGCCTGGAAATTTTCAGTCGCTCAGAAAGGGTTAGATGTGTGAGGGATGGGTCTTACCACCCTTGGTGCCATAGTGGAGTTACCCTTGAAGTGTCATTTAGACGTGTGCCAAATTCCCCATCACCACACCAGGCCAAACTTTTCCTGCAACGTGACCTGAGGAAAAGTGTGTGTGCTGCTCAGGCTCGATAGGGAGGGGGGTATGTAAGACAATGCATCCTCAGCTGATGCTAGAGTGCTGACAGGGGATAGAGCCCGTCCTGGCTCCTGCAAAGGTTTGAGGAAGGAAAGGGTGACCCCCCCCCCCCGGGAATTCGCTCATCTATGATGTCCTGCTATGATGAATGGAGTGGCAACCTCAGCCTGGACTCCGACCAGGCCACATCCCCAATGTCTTTGGATACTGTGTTTGTTGAGTCCATCAGATATCCCAGAATAATGGTTAAAGGCACTCGTAGGCCCAAAAATGTGCCTTTACCATGACTGGTAACCTTCTATTGTTGGCTTTGTGTTGGGTCCACTCTTCGTGGTTTAGGAAAGGAAGGCAAGGGTGACCCCCAGGAAGTCGCACATCTTTGGTGTCCTGCTATAATGAATGGAGTGTCAACCTCTGCCTGGACTCCGACCAGGCCAGGGCCCCAACGTTTATAATGTTGATAGATCTGTAAATAAATCCAAACGGAGAACCACCCCATAGACTTCTTCAACCTTTTAGTGTGTCTTTAAGTCAAGGTCTTCTTTGAGAACTTCTTATTGTTGACCTCTAAATCTTGGAGAAGTCTTTGGGTGCTGTGTTTGTGAGGTCCATCAGAAATCACAGAATAATGACGGAAGACACTTGTAGGTCCAAAAATTCCTGAAATGCTTCTGCACAATTCCTCTACAATGACTGGTAACCTTCTATCGTTGACTTTGTGTTGGGTCCACTCCTCATGGTTTAGGAAAGGAAGGAAAGGGTGACCCCTGGAAGTCACACATCTATGGTGTCCTGCTATGATGAATGGAGTGGCAACCTCAGCCTTGACTTCCGACCAGGCCACGGCCTGCTGTCCATCAGAAATCACAGAATAATGACAAAAGGCACTTGTAGGGCCAAAAATTCCTGAAATGCTTCTGGACAATGCCTCTACCATGACTGGTAACTTTCTATCTTTGGTTTTGTGTTGGGTCCACTCCTCATGGTTTAGGAAAGGAAGGAAATGGTGACCACCGGGAAGTCGAAGATCTGTGGTTTTCTGCTACGATGAATGGAGTGGCAACCACCCCATAGACTTCTTCAACCCTTTAGTGTGTCTTTAATTCAAGGTTTTCTTTGAGAACTTCTTATTGTTGACTTTAAATCCCGGAGAAGTCTTTGGGTACTGTATTTGTGGGGTCCATCAGAAATCCCAGAATAATGGGCTGAAGGCACTCGTAAGCCCAAAAATTCCTGAAATGCTTCTGCCCAATGCCTCTACCAAGACTGGTAACCTTCTATCGTTGGCTTTGTGTTGGATCCACTCCTCATGGTTTAGGAAAAGAAGGAAAGGGTGACCCCTGGAAGTCGCACATCTATGGTGTCCTGCTACAAAGAATTGAGTGGCAACCTCAGCCTGGACTCCGAAAAAGGCCACGGCCCCAACGTTGATAATGTTGATGGATCTGTAATTTTTTTTTTATTATTTGTTTTATAAATCTAAACGGAGAACCACCCCATAGACTTTTTCAACCTTTTTGTGTGTCTTTAAATCAAGGTTTTCTTTGAGGACTTTAAATCTTGGAGAAGTCTTTGGGTACTGTGTGAGGTCGCATCTCGGATCGTGGTAAGAAGCCTCTGACAGAGAGGCAATTAGACAATGTTTTCTAACCTGGCCACTTGCTTTGACCCCAAGAATAGTCATTTATGGCTGTTGGGGGGGCTGCACATTATATATATTACTACATTATATATATATATTGTTACATTAGATCCCAACAGAAGGTGCCGACAGACCTTTCATGGAAGGGCAGATTGTTCTTGATGACCATATCATCGTGTCTAGTGCATTCTGGGAAAATTAAAGGGAAACTCGGGTTCTGAGTTGCATGGAGAACGTTGGTTGCCGTGGTGTAGCTCAGTCCTCCCCCCTCGCTCATTTGTCTTTTATCATCTCTGAAGAATACATTTCTCTGCTCCTTTCTGCAGATAATAACCCAATCAGAGGGTTCCATACCGATTAATGACACCCCCACTATCTCCTCTCCCCTTATCTTAACATCGAATATGCAAATAAAGTCATTTAGCTGAATGCAGAAGTTGATTTTCACTTTAACCTAATTACCGTGATTTATGGCCGGACAGCCCCCCCCTCCCCGTCGGAGACATAGTACTATATCATTACGCAGCCCCCCCGATTGATGGCGGTTGCCTCCCGTACAGTCTCCTAATTCCGCCTCTCTCCCTCCCCTTCATTTGTTTTTTAATCCTTAACAAGTTTAGTGTTTTATTAGCTGGCTTTAAGTGGACTGAAGTCGCTGCGCCGTACAGAGGGCCGGGGCGTTGAGAGCCAGCCTGCCGTGCTTAATCGTGCCAGGATAATGGATGTCTAATTGAGTCATTGGAATGCTGTTTTGCCTACAGGAGTGCATAGCATTAAATGTATGATAGGCCTAATTTTCAAACACATCATTACAGCCTCCTTATCCGCTCTTAATAAACACTTTATGAGGGGGCTTGGCGCGGTACGCAAAAAGGCTCCCGCAGACACCGGCGTCCGCCGCCGCGGCCCCCTCGCTCACTTCCCCAGACTGATAAACTCTAATTAAGTCTAATATTTAAAAATATGCTAATGGAGACTTGTTTGAAGAAGTGGTCTCCATTTCCATAATTTCATTATTACGTAAAATACGCTAATTATTCGAGGGAGCTTATTACCAGAAGAGAAATTAGCTCTTAATAGAAGGGGTGGGGGGGGGGGGGGCGAAGGGTCCTTCTCCGAGATCTTCAATGAGAGGTCTTCACTTCTTCTTTATGTCTTTTATTAGCCGGGGTGTCTGGCCTCCGGCTCCATCTTTGGGGCCGTTTCCCTCTAAATTTCCTCTAATTTACAGATTTGTGCAGATTCTGAATAATGAGCTTCAATGTTGATCTGTAGATTATCAAATCTTCTGCTTGCCGATGTTGTGGCTTCATGTCTTATCTGGGGCAATAAAAATACAATGTATTCCGAAGATCTATTGGGACAAGAGGACCAGGAGATACATTGTAACAATATTGTAACAAGGAGCAATTAACCCTTAAATAATAGTTACTTTTATATATGACTAGTATTTGTATAGAACTATTTATGTGTCGGTCAGGTGTATACAGAGGTAACGTGTGTGTATGTGGGTAAGGTATTTCCTGGTATAGACTACATGTGGGTAAGGTGTATACTTGGGTAGGGTATATACATGGGTGAGGTGAATAGGTGGGTAAGGTGTATACATGGGTGAGGTGTATAGGTGGGTAAGTTATATACATGGGTATGGTATATACATGGGTGAGGTGTATAGGTGGGTAAGGTGTATACATGGGTGAGGTGTATAGGTGGGTATGGTATATAAATGGGTGAGGTGTATACATGGGTATGGTATATACATGGGTGAGGTGTATAGGTGGGTAAGGTATATACATGGGTGAGGTGAATAGGTGGGTAAAGTATATACATGGGTGAGGTGAATAGGTGGGTAAAGTATATACATGGGTGAGGTGAATAGGTGGGTAAAGTATATACATGGGTGAGGTGAATAGGTGGGTAAGGTATATACATGGGTAAGGTATATACATGGGTGAGGTGAATAGGTGGGTAAGGTATATACATGGGTAAGGTATATACATAGGTGAGGTGAATAGGTGGGTAAGGTATATACATGGGTGAGGTGAATAGGTGGGTAAGGTATATACATAGGTGAGGTGAATAGGTGGGTAAGGTATATACATGGGTGAGGTGAATAGGTGGGTAAGGTATATACTGAAATAGATTGACCCCTGACACAACCTCAGGGCTTAACCCATTCTGCCGTTTGACCCAAATCGTGAATGTATACAGAGAACTGAGAGAGAGCTCTGTTTCTATGGGTGATGTGTATAGGTGGGTAAGGTATATATGGATACAAGTATATTGGTGGGTAAGGTATACATGGATACAAGTATATTGGTGGATAAGGTATACATGGCTAAGGTGGGTAAGGTATACATGGTTCATGTGTGTAGGTGAGTAAGATATATACATGGGTAAGGTGTATAGGTGTATAAGGTATATACATGGGTAGGGTGTATAGGTGGGTAAGTTATACATGGATACGGTGTATAAATGGGTAGAGTTTACATGGATAAGGTGTATAGATGGGTAAAGTCCTCATGGATATGGTGTATAGGTAGATAAGCTATATACATGGGTAAGGTATTCATGGATAAGCTGTATACATGGGTATGGTATATACATGAATAAGGTGTATAGGTGGGTAAGGTTTACATGGATAAGGTATATAGGTGAGTAAGGTGTATATACATGGATAAGGTGTATACATGGGAAAGGTATTCATCGATAAGGTGTATAGGTGGGTAAGGTATACATGGATAAGGTATATAGGTGGATAAGGTGTATACATGGATAAGGTATATAGGTGAGTAAGGTGTATATACATGGATAAGGTGTATACATGGGAAAGGTATTCATGGATAAGGTGTATAGGTGGGTAAGGTATACATGGATAAGGTATATAGGTGGGTGAGGTGGTATAGGTGGGTATGGTATATACATGGGTAAGGTGTATAGGTGGGTAAGGTATACATGGATAAGGTATATAGGTGGATAAGGTGTATACATGGATAAGGTATATAGGTGAGTAAGGTATACATGGATAAGGTGTATAGGTGATAAGGTGTATATACATGGGAAAGGTATACATGGATAAGGTGTATAAGTAATACGATAGCTATGTATATACCGACCCCTTTCACCAGCCATGATCTGTCTGTATTGCTTAGAGAAGCACAGATACCCAATGATGACATCACTCCATCTATAATAAGGTATATAACAGAATTATTTTTATTTAAAAATCATTTTCATGTTGATGAGGGGGAGGAAGGACCAGGGAAGGCAAAATCTAAGCAGATTAAGCTTCATTGTTAACCTTTTTTTTTTTTTGCTTGTACTTTTCCTTGTTGAGTTGTTTTCATTCATCTTAGTGTTACATATCGACACATTGGAGCATTTGTTCTGTTTTTGAATTCCTTGGCATCTTATGTAAAACGTGAGCTCTATTTCCTCGGTGAAGATGGTTCCTAATTACTCTCATCATTGCTCATTACTTCAGCTCCATTTACAAGGCCTGGATCTTGCAGGCGGGTTCCATTCTACTCAGAAATCTTCTCTCGGTTTGTTAGACTCGTCCATAGGGAGTGCTGCCAGACCTCTCCGGTCTCTCTTTCTTAAATATGTTTCTCGAGGGACGGAGACATCTGCGTGGGGGAAGATGCAATCGAGGGGTTTTCTCGGCCGCTCGTGCCGGAGCCTCTTGGGGGTGAGATGAACAAGATTCAGTTTTGTGAATTGTAACATTGGTATTAGACTGCCTGAGTCGGGTCACAGGGGTTAATAGTTTCTCGTAATGCATCTGCCCCTCTCATTGTCAGCGAGATACCAGAGCGTCTCCGATGGCTGGTCGATACTTTGTTTATTAGAGAACTTGTTACTGGCATAGTCTGTCCTTAGCAAGACGCAGCCATGTGTTGAGATGAAGACTTTTTCCAACTGTAGAGCCGACAGAGAGATAAATAGATGAAAGTCCAACATTTCCCCGACATTGTCTGCTTCACCGGCGTCTGCCCCAGATACATCGAAATAATACAAATCCCCAACGTTGCCTACTTCACCGGTGTCTTCTTAAGATACACCAAAATATTCTATATCCCCGATACTGTCTACTTCACCAGTGTCTTCCCCAAATACTCCAAAATATTCCATATCCCCGACATTGTCTTCTTCACCAGTGTCTTCCCCAAATACACCAACATTTTCCATATCCCCGACATTGTCTTCTTCACCAGTGTCTTCCCCAAATACACCAAAATATTCCATATCCCCGACATTGTCTTCTTCACCAGTGTCTTCCCCAAATACACCAAAATATTCCATATCCCCGACATTGTCTTCTTCACCAGTGTCTTCCCCAAATACACCAAAATATTCCATATCCCCGACATTGTCTTCTTCACCAGTGTCTTCCCCAAATACACCAAAATATTCCATATCCCCGACATTGTCTTCTTCACCAGTGTCTTCCCCAAATACACCAAAATATTCCATATCCCCGACATTGTCTTCTTCACCAGTGTCTTCCCTAAATACACCAAAATATTCCATATCCCAACATTGTCTACTTCACCGATGTCTTCCCCATATACATTGAAATATTCCATATCTCTGACATTGTCTACTTCACCGATGTCTGCCCCATATACATTGAAATATTCCATATCGCCGACATTGTCTACTTCGCCGGTGTCTACCCAAGATACAACAAAAAAATACAAATCCCCAACGTTGCCTACTTCACCGGTGTCTGCTTCAGATACACCAAAATATACCATATCCCCGACATTGTCTACTTCACCGATGTCTTCCCCAGATACATTGAAATATTCCATATCTCCGACATTGTCTACTTCACCGGTGTCTTCCCCATATACATTGAAATATTCCATATCTCCAACATTGTCTACTTCACGATGTCTTCCCCATGTACATTGAAATATTCCATATCCCCGACATTGTCTACTTCACCGATGTCTGCCCCAATTACACCAAAATATTCCATATCCCCGACATTGCCTACTTCACCGGTGTCTTCCCCAAATACACCAAAATATTCCATATCCCCGACATTGTCTTCACCAGTGTCTTCCCCAAATACACCAAAATTTTCCATATCCCCGACATTGTCTTCTTCACCAGTGTCTTCCCCAAATACACCAAAATATTCCATATCCCCGACATTGTCTTCTTCACCAGTGTCTTCCCCAAATACAACAAAATATTCCATATCCCCAACATTGTATACTTCACCGGTGTCTTCCCCATATACATTGAAATATTCCATATCTCCGACATTGTCTACTTCACCAGTGTCTTCCCTAAATACACCAAAATATTCCATATCCCAACATTGTCTACTTCACCGATGTCTTCCCCATATACAGTGAGGAAAATAAGTATTTGAACACCCTGCTATTTTGCAAGTTCTCCCACTTGGAAATCATGGAGGGGTCTGAAATTGTCATCGTAGGTGCATGTCCACTGTGAGAGACATAATCAAAAAAAAAAAATCCAGAAATCACAATTTATGATTTTTTAACTATTTATTTGTATGATACAGCTGCAAATAAGTATTTGAACACCTGTATATCAGCTAGAATTCTGACCCTCAAAGACCTGTTAGTCTGCCTTTAAAATGTCCACCTCCACTCCATTTATTATCCTAAATGAGATGCACCTGTTTGAGGTCATTAGCTGCATAAAGACACCTGTCCACCCCATACAATCAGTAAGAATCCAACTACTAACATGGCCAAGACCAAAGAGCTGTCCAAAGACACTAGAGACAAAATTGTACACCTCCACAAGGCTGGAAAGGGCTACGGGGAAATTGCCAAGCAGCTTGGTGAAAAAAGGTCCACTGTTGGAGTAATCATTAGAAAATGGAAGAAGCTAAACATGACTGTCAATCTCCCTCGGACTGGGGCTCCATGCAAAATCTCACCTCGTGGGGTCTCAATGATCCTAAGAAAGGTGAGAAATCAGCCCAGGACTACACGGGAGGAGCTGGTCAATGACCTGAAAAGAGCTGGGACCACAGTTTCCAAGGTTACTGTTGGTAATACACTAAGACGTCATGGTTTGAAATCATGCATGGCACGGAAGGTTCCCCTGCTTAAACCAGCACATGTCAAGGCCCGTCTTAAGTTTGCCAATGACCATTTGGATGATCCAGAGGAGTCATGGGAGAAAGTCATGTGGTCAGATGAGACCAAAATAGAACTTTTTGGTCATAATTCCACTAACCGTGTTTGGAGGAAGAAGAATGATGAGTACCATCCCAAGAACACCATCCCTACTGTGAAGCATGGGGGTGGTAGCATCATGCTTTGGGGGTGTTTTTCTGCACATGGGACAGGGTGACTGCACTGTATTAAGGAGAGGATGACCGGGGCCATGTATTGCGAGATTTTGGGCAACAACCTCCTTCCCTCAGTTAGAGCTTCGAAGATGGGTCGAGGCTGGGTCTTCCAACATGACAATGACCCGAAGCACACAGCCAGGATAACCAAGGAGTGGCTCTGTAAGAAGCATATCAAGGTTCTGGCGTGGCCTAGCCAGTCTCCAGACCTAAACCCAATAGAGAATCTTTGGAGGGAGCTCAAACTCCGTGTTTCTCAGCGACAGCCCAGAAACCTGACTGATCTAGAGAAGATCTGTGTGGAGGAGTGGGCCAAAATCCCTCCTCCAGTGTGTGCAAACCTGGTGAAAAACTACAAGAAACGTTTGACCTCTGTAATTGCAAACAAAGGCTACTGTACCAAATATTAACATTGATTTTCTCAGGTGTTCAAATACTTATTTGCAGCTGTATCATACAAATAAATAGTTAAAAAAATCATACATTGTGATTTCTGGATTTTTTTTTTTGATTATGTCTCTCACAGTGGACATGCACCTACGATAACAATTTCAGACCCCTCCATGATTTCCAAGTGGGAGAACTTGCAAAATAGCAGGGTGTTCAAATACTTATTTTCCTCACTGTACATTGAAATATTCCATATCTCCGACATTGTCTACTTCACCGATGTCTGCCCCATATACATTGAAATATTCCATATCGCCGACATTGTCTACTTCGCCGGTGTCTACCCAAGATACAACAAAAAAATACAAATCCCCAACGTTGCCTACTTCACCAGTGTCTGCTTCAGATACACCAAAATATACCATATCCCCGACATTGTCTACTTCACCGATGTCTTCCCCAGATACGTTGAAATATTCCATATCTCCGACATTGTCTACTTCACCGGTGTCTTCCCCATATACATTGAAATATTCCATATCTCCGACATTGTCTACTTCACGATGTCTTCCCTATGTACATTGAAATATTCCATATCCCCGACATTGTCTACTTCACCGATGTCTGCCCCAAATACACCAAAATATTCCATATCCCCAACATTGTCTACTTCACCGGTGTCTTCCCCAAATACACCAAAATATTCCATATCTCCAACCTTGTCTACTTCACCAGTGTCTTCCCCAAATACACCAAAATATTCCATATCCCCGACTTTGTCTACTTCACCGATGTCTTCCCCATATACATTGAAATATTCCATATCCCCGACATTGCCTACTTCACCGGTGTCTTCCCCAAATACACCAAAATATTCCATATCTCCAACCTTGTCTACTTCACCAGTGTCTTCCCCAAATACACCAAAATATTCCATATCCCCGACTTTGTCTACTTCACCGATGTCTTCCCCATATACATTGAAATATTCCATATCTCCGACATTGTCTACTTCACCGATGTCTTCCTCATATACATTGAAATATACCATATCCCCGACATGTCTACTTCTCCGGTGTCTTCCCCATTTGCATTGAAATATTCCATATCTCCGACATTGTCTACTTCACCGATGTCTTCCCCATATACACTGAAATATTCCATATCTCCGACATTGTCTACTTCACCGATGTCTTCCCCATATACATTGAAATATTCCATATCTCCGACATTGTCTACTTCACCAGTGTCTTCCCCAAATACACCAAAATATTCCATATCTCCGACATTGTCTACTTCACCGATGTCTTCCCCATATACATTGAAATATTCCATATCTCCGACATTGTCTACTTCACCGATGTCTTCCTCATATACATTGAAATATACCATATCCCCGACATGTCTACTTCTCCGGTGTCTTCCCCATTTGCATTGAAATATTCCATATCTCCGACATTGTCTACTTCACCGATGTCTTCCCCATATACACTGAAATATTCCATATCTCCGACATTGTCTACTTCACCGATGTCTTCCCCATATACATTGAAATATTCCATATCTCCGACATTGTCTACTTCACCAGTGTCTTCCCCAAATACACCAAAATATTCCATATCTCCGACATTGTCTACTTCACCGATGTCTTCCCCATATACATTGAAATATTCCATATCTCCGACATTGTCTACTTCACCAGTGTCTTCCCCATATACATTGAAATATTCCATATCTCCGACATTGTCTACTTCACCGATGTCTTCCCCATATACATTGAAATATTCCATATCTCCGACATTGTCTACTTCACCAGTGTCTTCCCCAAATACACCAAAATATTCCATATCCCCGACATTGTCTACTTCACCGATGCCTTCCCCATATACATTGAAATATACCATATCGCCGACATGTCTACTTCTCCGGTGTCTTCCCCATTTGCATTGAAATATTCCATATCTCCGGCATTGTCTACTTCACCGATGTCTGCCCCAAATACACCAAAATATTCCATATCCCCGACATTGTCTACTTCACCAATGTCTTCCCCATTTACATTGAAATATACCATATCGCCGACATTGTCTACTTCACCGGTGTCTTCCCCATATACATTGAAATATTCCATATCTCCGACTTTGTCCCCAAACGGTAGAGCCGGCTTTGCTTATAGCCATTATCTAACTCGGTATTGGCAGATTGGTTTTATACAGAAAGATCTGTCCATTCATCCACCCTAATCTCTCCTAAGCTCTCTTGTGACCCCCTTTACAGTAATTTTCACAATATAGGTCTGAATTCACATCTCACTTCTTGTAGAAGAAGTTGTACATCGAATATCTTTCAGTAAATGGCGTTTAAGGTCTCCAAAATAGTTTGCCGAAAAAAAACAGACAGAGATACAGAATGGAAGTCCTTCCATCGTTATCAATCGCTGGCAGTAAATCCGGGAGGATTCAGGACGTGTTTTCTGGAAAGGCCACACAGGTCGTAGCCCGATGCAGAAGTAAACGGGAGGGCGTCACATTTATCTCCTCTGTATTATAATTTGTGGTTTAGGGACCTCGGCCAGGGCTCACAGAGGCCAGGAGGAGGTCAGCCTCATCTGTAAATCACCGCCATGAATGATGGATTTGTCAGACCCGGCTACTTAATGGCAGCTCTGTGAACTTAAGAATTCTTACATATTAGAATTTATTGAAGGTTGAAATTAAAAATATGCTCTGTGTAATACCGCAGTCGTTGACCCGGAGAGCCCCGGGAGAGAGGACAGCAGGAAAAATGGTGACTCTGCGGTTGGCGTATTCAAGAATGTAAAATGTTCACATACATGTAATTGTGTCTTCACATGGAGATTCCCTGACGGCCAATTCACACCTTGGTGGTCCTGTCAGTGGAAAGACCCTCTTCCCGAATATTGACGCATCCGTTGCAGGACCACAGAGTTCCCCTGGACCCACATTGGCTCATGGAGGGATTTTGGTGATTTGAACCTTGATTTAGGCTCATTTCTGACATTGGCCTTAAAATGGTCTGACCACCACAATCAATGTCTTCTCAGGTTGTTGGTGTCAAGTTTGGGTGGAAGTCAGCACTGGACTGGTGCCTCTGGAGGCAGATTACTTGTGTGGAGGGTATAGAGCAGAGGTGTCCAAACTTTTTTCACCTTCTAGGTGCATCTCATATGCGCTACGCCGACGTAACATAGAGAGGCGAGTACTGTATTCACAAAGCACTTGCTCCCATATGTACGCCGGCGTAACGTAAATGGGCCGGCGTAAGCCCGCGTAATTCAAAGTAGCAAGGCAGTGGGCGTGTTGTATTTTAATGAAGCGTGACCCCATGTAAATGCATGGCCGATCGAATGGCGCATGCGCGCGCATGCTCAGAATCACGTTACAAATACTCCCTAAGATACGTCGGCTCAATGCTTTAGACGTGAACGTAACCTACGCCCTGCCCCATTCACGTACGACTTCCGCAAACGGCGTAAAATACGACGCTGTTCCGACGTCCATACCTTAACATGACTTACCCCTGCTTTATGAGGGGTAAACTTACGCCGGACATAAGCCTTACGTAAACGGCGTAGCTAAATCCGACGGTCGCAAGTACGTTCGTGAATCGGCGTATCTAGGTCATTTGCATATTCGACGCGTAAATCTGCGGAAGCGCCCCAAGAACGACGGCGTAAGAGACTTACGTCGGTCGTATCTTGGCCTAAATTTAGGCGTAACTGCCTTTCTGAATAAGCGCATAGATACGACGGCGCTCATTTGGACTTACGACGGGCGTATCTGGAGATACGCCGTCGTAAGTCCTTTCTGAATCCGGGCCATGGTGTCAAATAACGGAACCTGAAAAAGTGAAGGAGCCGGTGATCTGACGATCTGGTTCCGGCTATCAAGATTGTTCCTGTAAGGACTGCGCAGGCGCAATCCTTCCTGACGGAAACCTCCGAACCTCGGCCGGCATCCAGGGCGACGTGGCTCTTTTTTTTTTAACATCCTCCAATCCACTGGGATTTTAAGTAATGAGCCTGGATGCCGGCCGAGGTTCGGAGATTTCCGTCGGCAAGGATTGCGCCTGCGCAGTCCTTACAGGAACCATCTCGATAGGGGAACCTTAACGACAAGTCACCGGCTCTCAGCCATAGAGGGCAATTTTGCAACGATAATACAAAAATGTACATAAAGAGACCAGATACGATGAGGTTTCGGGGTCACGGCTAACCCCTTTCTCAAGCCAATAACGGAGAATAACTGAACCCGACGGGTAAAAGTCGGTGATAAAAAGGTGGTAAATATACTTTCCCGGTGATTATATCGTCCATAAAAATGACGAGATGTTCTTGTCGGTGTAGGCCGCACTCCATTCCATCGATCTCCTGGCCGCCGCCGTTCTCTGGTCACATTGGAGGCTCTCGGGGCAAAGTCCGGCTGGTTAATGATGGGGGGGGGGGAACCAGTTGGAGAATTGGTGAAATGATTATTAATTGCACAATTATAAATCTCCGGGGACGTTGCTCCCCCCACCATCCCCGTCCACCACCAAGTGCACCTGTCAATAGAAAACTAATTTTCCTGCTTTGGCAGAGAAATGAGGTGTGAGGCACGGCGGTAATTGGTGATAATGAGCTAACTTATTCTTAATATTCCTCCAGCGGCTGTCATCGTCCCGCTCGGGAGAACGCTGCCGGGGCGCACCTACATTAACCCCTTCCGTGTGTGAATACAATCTCTTATCATTGTCATGTGATCGGGAACAGATTTGTTTGCTCTCAGTCTAAACAGGTTTGGGTCGCGCCGATGGGCTTTTCCATCAGTTTAGTATCCAAATGGATAGAGGCTGAAGATTAATCTGCTTATATGTTGCTTTCCCTGGCTCCCCCCCCCTCCCTCATCGAATGACCTCTTAAACAAAACCTTTCTAATTTTATTGCATATGTTATTTTAGAGCTAGGGATGTCACTGGGTCTCTGTCCTACTCATAGTGATGTCATCACTGGGTCTCTGTCCTACTCATAGTGATGTCATCACTGGGTCTCTGTCCTACTCATTGTGATGTCATCACTGGGTCTCTGTCCTTCTCATGGTGATGCCATCACTGGGTCTCTGTCCTTCTTAAGGTTGATGTCATCACTGGGTCACATGGTGATGTCATCACTGCGTCTCTGTCCTTCTCAAGGTTGATGTCATCACTGGGTCTCTGTCCTACTCATAGTGATGTCATCACTGGGTCTCTGTCCTCCTCATTGTGATGTCATTACTGGGTCTTTGTCCTACTCATGGTGATGTCATCATTGGGTCTCTGTCCTACTCATGGTGATGTCATCACCGGGTCTCTGACCTTCTCATGGTGATGTCATCACCGGGTCTCTGACCTTCTCATGGTGATGTCATCACTGGGTCTCTGACCTTCTCATGGTGATGTCATCACTGGGTCTCTGTCCTTCTTAAGGTTGATGTCATCACTGGGTCTCTGTCCTACTCATTGTGATGTCATCACTGGGTCTCTGTAGTACTCATGGTGATGTCATCATTGGGTCTCTGTCCTTCTTAAGGTTGATGTCATCACTGGGTCTCATGGTGATGTCATCACTGGGTCTCTGTCCTTGTTAAGGTTGATGTCATCACTGGGTCTCATGGTGATGTCATCACTGGGTCTCTGTCCTTCTCAAGGTTGATGCCATCACTGGGTCTCTGTCCTACTCATTGTGATGTCATTACTGGGTCTCTGTAGTACTCATGGTGATGTCATCATTGGGTCTCTGTCCTTCTTAAGGTTGATGTCATCACTGGGTCTCATGGTGATGTCATCACTGGGTCTCTGTCCTTGTTAAGGTTGATGTCATCACTGGGTCTCATGGTGATGTCATCACTGGGTCTCTGTCCTTCTCAAGGTTGATGTCATCACTGGGTCTCTGTCCTTCTCAAGGTTGATGTCATCACTGGGTCTCTGTCCTTCTCATGGTGATGTCATCACTGGGTCTCTGTCCTTCTCATGGTGATGTCATCACTGGGTCTCTCTCCTTTTCAGCTGGTGGGTGACGCCAGCAGGGTCCTGTACATAGCTTCCTAAAAACATCACAGCACCCTGCCTCTCAGTACTCCTCTCGAGAGCCCTCAACCCTAATGCAAGCAGTGGGCTGGCTCTTGGGAGACGTTATGCAAATATCCAAATGCCTTGATGTGTTTAGTCAGTCTGGAGAAGTGGGCGTTCCAAGGGAAGGCAGGATTTACATGCAGACCAGCCTAGGTAACACTGAAATCTAATGAGTGTCCTCCAGTCAGGCAATGACTTGCTGCAGCTTCTAATGCACATTATGAGAAGCTCACAGTGTGCAGTGAAATCAGAGGAAGCCATTTCAGTCCAGGAGAGGAGCCGGTACACCTGTGCAAGACTCAAGTGAAGGCCGGAGGTCAGATGTGACCATTGTTTTCTTTGGGACTTTGACCGGCCTTATGTTAACCTGATACATCCCCAACTTCTGGAAAGTCCTGAGTCCAAACGTGGGATCTCCCATTCCCGAGATTTCTGGAATTAAACTACCAATAAATACCAATATGAAAAGCATTAGAAGGAAGAAACCATTCTCCAAAAATCAGACCAGGTTGCTAACTCAAGCCTTTGGTAACTAAACCCACACATACCACTGACTGCCACCAATCGGTGATGGAACCCGTATAACTAAGGCAAGCCATAGACGACGTGGGAGCATGGTTATGAGTCTTTCTGTGTTGAGCTGTTGGTGGGAACATGCACAATATCCTTAATGGTCTTACGCCATCACCGACCTAATCTCAGAGCAGTTATAGTGATTGTCTAGGATAAACCGAACCTTGTGACTTGGGGTTCATCTAATGCCGCGTACACGCCTTCGGAAAATCTGACAAGAAAACAGTGGATTTTTTTCCAAAGGAATCTTGCCTCAAACTTGTCTTGCATACACACGGTCACACCAAATTCGGACAGAAAATTTTCGATGTAGTCTACACATGGTCGGAATTTCCGACCAAAAGCTCACATCAAACTTTTCTTGTCGGAATTTCCGATCGTGTGTACGCGGCATTAGACTCAGGCTTAACCCTGGTCCCCCAGGTAAATAAGGTTGTCACTGTATGCCATTGGCAGCTAAAACTCCTGAGGGTTTTGTTCGGACAAGAAAACCGCCATCTGTGCCACGATAGGCAGCCGCTTAGACTATTGCAATTCATTGTATCTGGGATTGCCAAAGAAGACAGAGGCTTTAACTCACACAGAATGCTGCGGCAAGGCTACTTAGGTGTGCCCCTTCGGAGGGATCCTATCTCCCCCCCATTCTTTGTGCCTTGCACTGGTTGCCAGTTTACCATTGTACTCTGTTTAAAGCAGGTTGCATCTTGTTCAAAATCATGAGAAGCCTTGCTCCGAGTTACCTCTGTTCACGCTTCCACAAACGAGTTCTGGGACCTTGCAGTAATACTTTCATGACCTGTCTGTCTCTTACCTGGTCTGTGTATAAGCCTTAGGGCTTGTACTCTCACACCTGCATGGTTAGGTAATCTTCCCTCAGTGTGGCTCCACCCCGGCCTCAACAGGAAAATTTTATTTATGGAACCACTATTTAACACCGTGTCCTCCAAGCCTGCCTTGCTGTGCAATATTGTGTGTTTGGTTTCCTGCTTGCTATGTGCTCTATGTTTGTCTCTGTTACCGATCTTGGCGTGTTCTCGACTATTCCTACCTGCTTGTGACCCTGACCTTTGGCATGCTCTCTGTTTATTCTTGTCTGCTAGTCACCCCGACCTTTGGCTTATCCCCTTACTATCCCTTTTTGTCCTGGGCTGCTGCTCCCTCTCTATCCTCCTGTAGCCGAGCGTGGGCTGGAAGACCCTGGGGGCCGCGACCTGGAGCCAGTTGCAGCGCAGTCCATCCTTACCACTAGAGGCTCTGGTGAACACCTGCTGGCTCTTAGACTCCGTGCCCTAGGGAATCTTATGCTCTAGCTCCCCGTGGGATCCGTGTTGGTGCTCCAGTGGACCTGCCTTTCCTGAAAGTGGAGCTTGGCAGGGAGGCTATTCCACAGCACGGCACCCTGGTAGGAGAAAGCTTGACCACCATGCCGGGTCTTCTAAGGCACCGAGATGTGGAGAAGATCTCTTCAGGTTGATTTAAGTCAGGGATCCTCAAACTACGGCACTCCAGCTGTTGTAGAACTACGCATCCCATGAGGCATTGTAACACACTGACATTCACAGACATGACTAGGCATGATGGGAATTGTAGTTCCTGAACAACTGGAGGGCCGTAGTTTGAAGACCCATGATCTAAGTGATCTGCCCAGAGCTTGTTTATGAAAGCGAGAACAAAGGTAGTTGGAGCAAGGCCTCTCATGATTTTAAACATAATACAGCCTGCCTTAAATAAAGTGCGATAGTAGACCAGCAGCCAGTGCAAGGCACAAAGGACAGGGATAATATGATCCCTCAGCGGGACACCCATAAGTAGCCTTGCCGCAGCATTTTGTATAAGTTGGAGCTTCCGCACTATCATCTTTGGCAATCCCAGATATAATGAGTTGCAATAGTCTAGGCAGCTTCCTATCGTGGCACAGATGACGGTTTTCTTGTTTGGAAGATCCAGGTATTTAAACAAAACATTCCGGAGTTTTAGCTGCCAGTGACATGCACTGACCACCTTTTTTTTACCTGAGGGGCCAGGGTTAAACCTGAGTCTAAGATGAATCCCAGATCACAAACCTGGAAGGACCAAATGAAGAAGGCCAGGGTGGAATATCTGGAGGGGTAGCCAAATCACTGAAGATGATCACCTCAGTTTTTCCACCAATAAGTTTCAGAAAGTTGGTGGACATCCATGTATTGATGGCCTCCAAACAGCTGGCAAGGGTGGCATCAGCCGGCTGGTTCCTAAGAATCCTTGGGTAAACCTGGGTGTTGGTAGAGTAACTCTTCCAGTACAGTAACTCTTCTTCATTGCAGGTACATAACCTCTTATGGGTCCAGTTTGGTCCAGCGGAGACAAAATAAATGTCTTCCTGATCCTCCAGATATAGTTGAAGTTATAATTGATTTCTGATCTTTACAAACTAGCATCCTCCAAATCCTGTCTGCAGATTTTCTCCTGTTTTATCTGCATGTTTGGACCTGCAAATAAAGACCAGGCGGCCCAGAATATCTTTGTTGTCACACCGCAAGCGGGGCCGAAATATATATTGCTTTGGGATCATGGAAATCCCGACACCGAACCCCCCCAGCTGGGAACATTTGTTAGAAGGAGTTTTATATCTGAAAATACACAACATCAATTTTGTTTTTGGTTCCAGTCACTCTGATCCCCGTGTCCATGAGATTTGGAGGCTTTGAGCCTTCGTCCCCCAGAAGCCCCATTGCAGGCTGAAGAGGATTTGGATTCAGGAAGGGGGGGTAGCGTGTGACCTGCATGGTGGAGAGAGGCCGCTGTATTCATTACCTGCAATCTGCCATTTTAACATTGACGGATGGCTTCTCATCCCTCTGCGGCTCGGAGCTTGTACAGACCATAAAACATGGCGACAGCTTAAATATGGACCTGCTCAGCTCCACAGCCGCCAGTGATCCGTCTTTCCGGGGCCGCTTCTGCCTCCGTCAAATGAGCAAATTACAGAGGCCGCGGCTTTGAGAGGCGTTGATGAGATGTGCCGGTGGAACATGACTCTTTCATCACTTGCGGGCGGCTCACCGGGGGCACCGAGCTGTACACCGTGTAGTGTTAACAAAGCCTTCCATGGCCCTTCCTGACGAGGGTATGCTCAGGTGAAGGGATCCCCAAATAGCTTCCTTATAGAGGACGGAAGAGTTCAGGATTACATGTGATAGAAACTTATCAATGTGAACTCCGTAACCTCTCACAGTAGGTGTAAACCCAATCACTTAAATCCCATGTGAAAAAAGTGGTAATTTATTGCACCTACCCTCCTAAACAAACAGTGCATTACTATCCGGACACTTTATTAGGTCCCCCTTGCTAGTAGCGGGTTGGACCCCCTTTATGAGGTCCCCCTTGCTAGTAGCGGGTTGGACCCCCTTTATTAGGCCCCAATTGCTAGTAGTGAGTTGAACCCCCTATATTACATTACTATCCGGACACTTTATTAGGTCCCCCTTGCTAATAGCTGGTTGGACCCCCTTTATTAGGTCACCCTTGCTAGTAGTGGGTTGGACCCCCTATATTACATTACCATCCGGACACTTTATTAGGTCCCCCTTGCTAGTAGTGGGTTGGACCCCCTTTATTAGGTCCCCCTTGCTAATAGCAGGTTGGACCCCCTTTATTAAGTCACCCTTGCTAGTAGTGGGTTGGACCCCCTATATTAGGTCTCCTTTGCTAGTAGCGGGTTGGACCCACTTTTTTAGGTGCACCTTGCTAGTAGTAAGTTGGACTCCCTTTATTAGGTCCCCCTTGCAAGTAGCGGGTTGGACCCCCTTTATTAGGCTCACCTTGCTAGTACCGGCTTGGACCCTCTTTATTAGGCCCCCCTTTCTAGTAGCAGGTTGGACCTCCTTTATTAGGTCCCCCTTGCTAGTAGCAGGTTGGACCCCCTTTATTAGATCCTCCTTGCTAGTAGCGGGTTGGACCCCCTTTATTAGATCCTCCTTGCTAGTAGCGGGTTGGACCCCCTTTATTGGGCTCACCTTGCTGGTACCGGGTTGGACCCTTTTTATTAGGCCCCCCTTTCTAGTAGCAGGTTGGACCCCCTTTATTAGGTCCCCCTTGCTAGTAGCGGGTTGGACCCCCTTTATTAGGTCCACCTTGCTGGTACCGGGTTGGACCCTCTTTATTAGGCCCCCCTTTCTAGTAGCAGGTTGGACCCCCTTTATTAGGTCCCCCTTGCTAGTAGCGGGATTGACCCCCTTTATTAGGTCCCCCTTGCTAGTAGCGGGTTGGACCCCCTTTATTAGATCCTCCTTGCTAGTAGCGGGTTGGACCCCCTTTATTAGGTCCTCCTTGCTAGTAGCGGGTTGGACCCCCTTTATTAGATCCTCCTTGCTAGTAGCGGGTTGGACCCCCTCTATTAGATCCTCCTTGCTAGTAGCGGGTTGGACCCCCTCTATTAGATCCTCCTTGCTAGTAGCGGGTTGGACCCCCTGATGTCTACATCTGTAGACATCGGCGCTCGGCTCATTTGTAAATATCTCCTAAACCATGGAGGTTTGGGAGATATTTGTTGCACCTACAGGTAAGCCTCAATCTAGGCTTACCTGTAGGTAAAAGTGGTTGTAACGGGTTTACAACCACTATAAAGGGATTGGAAATGATCACCTTGAAGGGCAAACATTTGAAAATTTGAGAACCGGCTCTTAAAATGTTTCTTGGCGGAAATTCAGACCGAAAAATTCAGATGGAGCCTACTACACACGGTCAGAAATTTCCATACCAAAAGCTCACATCGGACTTTTCTTGTCGTAAATTTCCGATCGCATAAGACGTTAATATTTGGGAAAGGAGGAAGAAGTCTTGGTGGATAAAATCGCGTCGTCTGTGCCGAATTTAAGGCTTTTCGGGAAGGAACGTTGGCGGTCGGGTTACCGGTTGACTCCTTTCTCCGACGTTGGTTGAGCAGCGACAATCTGCTTCCTGTACTCCGGGGTGCCGAAATCTTGACTGATGTGCTTTGCAGCCCTGCCCTGAGATTTACCCCCAGCCCGCCGGGGCCGCTCTTCCATGAACCCCCATCGTTTCGGCGCTCCCGTTATGGCCACATTTTTCTTGTCAGACTGACAGAGCTGCTAAGTGGATTTCTGGCTGATCCACGGACGGCTTATCACATTACCGCAATGTCCTACATAAACATATTACTTTGTATTCAATAGGCCTAATGAATATAAACTACCGGCAGCATTTTGGGGATATTTCCTTTATGAGCCAAGACGGATGGCCGGTTATAGATTTATTAAAGAATAATATACGGGCCTCCTCCTCCTCCTCCTCCACCAACCCCCCATTTCATACACCGCACTGAAAAATCAATATGTTTATTGTAAGAATATTGTCTATTGATATTGTAATAATCGGGCAGATTGATTTAATGCTTGTGCCGAGGATGGAATGGGTCAGTCCAGGGTTAGCCGAGGAAAAACTACAAAGCGTCCTGTGAAGAGTCACGGCGTTCCCGATCCTAGGAATTCACAAAAAAAACTAATTTACTATTTAGAGAAATTTATATTGGCCATTATTCGTAGGATCTCTACTGGATTCGGGAACTTTTACGATTTTATTCACAGTCACGAGGCGCAAAAACGAAGATTTGGTTTTCCGTCAATTTGATAAACGTAAAATAGTATTTTTTTTTTTTTTTAATCCAACAAAGATTTTTTTATTGAAGATACATCATCATACATCGCCAACGGTACATATAGGTTTAAGGCCTAGCGGAAACGCGCCCCCCTCCACCCCCATTGCGTCGCTCCTATTAGAACGGTTCTATTGCATAGAATGGGACGCAACTCGTCAGATGGCTGAGTCGCCTGACGAGTGGCCCCAGTGTGAACCGGCTCTAAGTATAACATGTTTGTTATTTTTTTTTTTTTTAAAGGAAGCTATAGTATCACTTTAACCTTTGTGAAATATTTAAGGAGCATGTGACCACGGCCTCAAAGGCTTCCTCCCGCTGTTCACCATCCAAATGAACAATTTTCCCAACGTTCCATCACTCTCAAGGGATGCCGAATCAGGGAGCAAACAGAAATTTTTTACTCACAAAAAGTGCAAACAATGAAAAAAAACGGGAGCATGATGGAGCGGGTCCACCAGGAGGAACATGCGCTGGGTGACCGGCGGCGTTCTAAGGTCTCGGTGTTAATATCTCATTGGCGTTTGGTGTATTTTTCTTGAATGACCCGTAAAAAAAAAATTCTCCCGTTATTAAAATTTGCCCTCTCGTCATCACAAGTTCTGATTCAGGTGTCATTTCCGCTCCGGTTAAAATATGTTTTGTGATCAAAGTTCAGGATGACTCACGGGCTCCTTTTATGTTAAAAATTCCACCGTGAATCAACCTCCTTTTATAGCCCTTCAATCCTGTAAAATATAGAATAATATTCGCGTTTCAAGGACTTTTGTCTATCGAGTTCATTCTGTTCTCGTTAATTATTTTTTTTCTTTTTACATTGTTAATACACTGCCAGGAAGGCGTTGGGTTAAGTGGGGAGAAAGGCAGTGTGTGGTGGCAGCAACCAATGGTAAATCTTTGTATGCGGTGAGTGGCGGCTTTGAGTTTTGCTCCCAACTTGGCAGGTGTAGCGGCACCAAAATCATGGACTAGTTGGGTGTACCTAGCTGGATGTATATTGGGTTTCTGAGGAAAAGATGACCCGCACTCCGGTTGTTGCTCTTAAAAAATTTGTAGTATTTAATAACAAGCCACAGTGGACAGACGCAAAAAGAAATGGTTGACGCGTTTCAGCCTATAAGGCCTTAGTCATAACCACCATATTGGGTTTCTGTTGGCTGCACACTTTTGGCTACCGGGCTTTAGCCTTACGCTGAAGGACAAAACAATTATGAACTGGTCAGCTCATCCCTTCCCACCTGGGGTCTACCAGCTCTCCAATGGAATGCATGGTCCATGTGCCTTCCTCTCTCTCTGGGAACCATCAGTTCTCCAATGGAGTGCCCAGTCCCGTGTGCCTTCTTTTACCCTGGTTCCAACACACTATTCCCAATGCACACGTTCCTGTAGAATTGAAAGGAGTGCCCAGTCTGTCTGCCTTCCTCTCCCTGGGATCTAACAGCTCTTCAAAGGAGTGCCAGGTCCATGTGCTTTCCTCTGCCTAGGATCCATCAGTTCTCCAATGGAAGGCCAGGTCCATGTGCCTTCCTTTCCTGGGATCCATCAGCTCTCCAATAGTGCCCAGTCCATGTGACTTTCTCTCTCCATGAAATCCAAAGGAGTGCCCAGTCTGTCTGCTTTCCTCTCCCTGAGATCTAACAGATTTTCAAGTGCCCAGTCCATGTGCCTTCCTCTCATCGGGATCCAACAGAGTGCCCTGTCTATGTGCCTTCCTCTCCCTGAGATCTGAGGGAGTGCCCAGTCCATGTGCCTTCCTCTCCTTGGGATCTAATGGAGTGCCCTGTTCATGTGCCTTCCTCTCCCTGGGATCTGAGGGAGTGCCCAGTCCATGTGCTTTCCTCTCTTCGGGATCCAACAGAGTGCCCTGTCTATGTGCCTTCCTCTCCCTGGGATCTGAGGAAGTGCCCAGTCCATGTGCCTTCCTCTCCCTGGTATCTGAGGGAGTGCCCAGTCCATGTGCCTTCCTCTCCCTGGGATCTAATTGAGTGCCCTGTCCATGTGCCTTCCTCTCCCTGGGATCTGAGGAAGTGCCCAGTCCATGTGCCCTCTTCTCCCTGGGATCTAATAGAGTGCCCTGTCTGTGTGCCTTTCTATCCCTGAGATCCATCAGCTTATATCGTCTTATGTTACCCGGGAGTAGAAAATCAAAATGTCATCGAGATGTCACCTGGGAGTAGAACATCACATCTGCTTGAATAGAGGCACTTTGATGCTGCAAGTTTAGGAAGTTTTCTGCAGATTGGACATCCTGCAGACACGTTCTGAACACTGTCTACCTTTTGTGAGCTGTCTAAAGTTACTTCTTAAATTGTTGCTTTATACGGCCCAAAGTAAGTGAAGCCCCCTCCAAATGGTGGAGTTCAGGTGTCTCCAATGAAGGGTACTGGTAATACTACATCTTACAAAGACATTGTAGAAAATTAGGTTCTTCCAACCTTATGGTAACAGTTTGATGAAGACCCTTTTCTGTTCCACCATAAATGTGCCTCTCCCCCCCCCCCCCCCCCCCCCCGTGTACAAAGCCAGCTTTATAAAGACATGCTTTGACCAGTTTCAGGCAGGGGAACTTTAGTGGCCTTCACAGAGCCCTCATCCCAACCCTACTGAACACCTGAAGGATGAATTGAGATGATGAGCCAGTTCTTTTCATCCAACGTCGGTACCTGACCTCACAAATGTTTACAAATTCCAACAGACACCCTCCAAAATCTTGTGGAAAAGCCTTCCCAGAAGAGTGGATGAAATTATAGCCACAAAAAGCCACAACTCAATGATAATGGTCATGGAGGGAGGGGGGTAACTCCATATTAACAACCATGGAAGGGGGCAACTATGTATTAATGTCCATGGAGGGAGGTGGCAACTCCATCCTAATACCCATAGAGGGAGAGGGCAACTCTATATTAATGGGTGAAAGGGGTAGCTCCATATTATTGGCCATGGGGGAGGGCAACATCATATGAATGACCATGGAAGAAGGGGAATTCCATATGAATGACCATGGAAGAAAGGGACACTCCATATTAATGACCATGGAAGGAAGGAGAACTCCATATTAATGACCATGGAAGGAAGGGGAATTCCATATTAATGACCATGGAAGGAAGGGGAATTCCATATTAATGACCATGGAAGGAAGGGGCACTCCATATTAATTACCATGGAAAGAAAGGGAAACTCCATATTATTGGCCATGGGGGAGGGCAACATCATATGAATGACCATGGAAGGAAGGGGAATTCCATATTAATGACCATGGAAGGAAGGAGAACTCCATATTAATGACCATGGAAGGAAGGGGCACTCCATATTAGTGACCATGGAAGGAGAACTTCATATTAGTGACCATGGAAGGAAGGAGAACTCCATATTAATGACCATGGAAGGAAGGAGAACTCCATATTAGTGACCATGGAAGGAGAACTCCATATTAGTGACCATGGAAGGAAGGGGTACTCCATATTAATGACCATGCAAGGAAGGGGCACTCCATATTAATGACCATGGAAGAAAGGGGCACTCCATATTAATGACCATGGAAAGAAGGGGCACTCCATATTAATGACCATGGAAGGGGCACTCCATATTAATGACCATGGAAGGGGCACTCCATATTAATGACCATGGAAAGAAGGGGCACTCCATATTAATGACCATGGAAGGAAGGGGCACTCCATATTAGTGACCATGGAAGGAAGGGGCACTCCATATTAGTGACCATGGAAGGAAGGAGAACTCCATATTAATGACCATGGAAGGAGAACTCCATATTAATGACCATGGAAGGAAGGGGCACTCCATATTAATGACCATGGAAGGGGCACTCCATATTATTGACCATGGAAAGAAAGGGACACTCCATATTAATGACCATGGAAGGGGCACTCCATATTACTGACCATGGAAAGAAAGGGGCACTCCATATTAATGACCATGGAAGGAGAACTCCATATTAATGACCATGGAAGGAAGGGGCAACTCCACATTAATGGACACGAGTGGAGAAGGTAACTCCATAATAATTGCCGTGTGGTGGGGCAACTTCATACTAATGGCCATGGAGGGAGGGGCAACTCCATATTAGTGACCATGGAAGGAAGGGGCACTCCATATTAGTGACCATGGAAGGAAGGGGAACTCCATATTAATGACCATGGAAGGAAGGGGCACTCCACATTAATGGACACGAGTGGAGAAGGTAACTCCATAATAATTGCCGTGTGGTAGGGTAGCTTCATACTTATGGCCATGGAGGGAGGGGCAACTCCATATTAGTGACCATGGAAGGAAGGAGAACTCCATATTAGTGACCATGGAAGGAAGGGGCACTCCATATTAATGACCATGGAAGGAAGGAGAACTCCATATTAGTGACCATGGAAGGAAGGAGAACTCCATATTAATGACCATGGAAGGAAGGAGAACTCCATATTAATGACCATGGAAGGAAGGGGCACTCCATATTAATGACCATGGAAGGAAGGGGCACTCCATATTAATGACCATGAAAGAAAGGGGCACTCCATATTAATGACCATGGAAGGAAGGGGCACTCCATATTAATGACCATGAAAGAAAGGGGCACTCCATATTAATGACCATGGAAGGAAGGGGCACTCCATATTAATGACCATGGAAGGAAGGGGCACTCCATATTAATGGACACGAGTGGAGAAGGTAACTCCATAATAATTGCCGTGTGGTAGGGCAACTTTATACTAATGGCCATGGAGGGAGGGGCAACTCCATATTACTGGCCATAGTTTTGGAATGGGTTGCCCATCATTCAGCCCTTCATTCCTCGATCGTCCTGCAGTGTAGGTTGAAGGCAGGTTCTCTTGAATCTTTGTCTGCACCGGGCCTCTATACAGGCGTCTGGCCGCAGGCAGCAAATCTCTAATAAGATCATCACAATACATGAATATTCATTGATGTAAATGTCTTCTGACGGGACATGGTGGGGGGAGGGGGGTCGTCTCAGATGATGGTCCTGCATGTGGCCGGTGGGGGAGCAGGTTTTGGAGGGTGCCGGCGGCCCCGTATTTCCGGTGCGATCCCCGAAACTCAGACATTGTATCTTTTTTTTGTCTCTGATTAGAGTTGATAAAAATCTCTGGTTTGGCCTCCCCAGAGCGCGGCGGCATTTGATGTGTTATTAAATCAGTCGCTGCGGATTACACGGGAAAATCAATGAGGACCTGTAATTGCATATTAGCAGCCTGTTCTGCCATTGTTATTTTATTTATTTATTTTGATGTGCGGATAATTATAATAAGCGTGTTTACCGCGCTCCGGATTGGGAATCCGTTCTTCCTAAGTGATTTAGTGAGGCGAAGACGCCGTCTTGGCAGCGCCGAGTCACACGTCCGCCAAGAATCAGGGTCATCGTACACACAGATCTATGCGGCCAATCACGGGCCAGAACCACCTACACCCCCCATGTCATCTTTTCACACACCCCATTGTGGGCGTATCTGCCCTGCCCACATACACCCCACTGTGGGTGTGTCCTTTTCCACATACACCCCACTGCGAGCATGCTCTGCCCTCTCCACATACACCCCACTGTGGGCATGTCCGCCCTCTCCATATACACCCCACTGTGGGTGTGTCCTTTTCCACATACACCCCACTGTGGGTGTGTCCTTTTCCACATACACCCCACTGTGGGTGTGTCCTTTTCCACATACACCCCACTGTGGGTGTGTCCTTTTCCACATACACCCCACTGTGGGTGTGTCCTTTTCTACATACACCCCACTGTGGGTGTGTCCTTTTCCACATACACCCAACTGTGGGTGTGTCCTTTTCCACATACACCCCACTGTGGGTGTGTCATTTCCACATACACCCCACTGCGAGCATGCCCTGCCCTCTCCACATACACCCCACTGTGGGTGTGTCCTTTTCCACATACACCCCACTGTGGGTGTGTCCTTTTCCACATACACCCCACTGTGGGTGTGTCCTGCCCTTTCCACATACACCCCACTGTGGGCATGTCCGCCCTCTCCACATACACCCCACTGCGAGCATGCCCTGCCCTTTCCACATACACCCCACTGTGGGCGTGCCCTGCCCTCTCCATTTCCACCTTACACCCCACTGCGAGCATGCTCTGCCCTCTCCACATACACCCCACTGTGGGCGTGGCCTACCCTCTCCACATACACCCCACTGCGAGCATGCTCTGCCCTCTCCACATACACCCCACTGTGGGCGTGACCTGCCCTCTCCACTTGCACCCCACTGTGGGCGTGCCCTGTCCTCTCCATTTTCACCTTACACCCCACTGTCAGCATGCCCTGCCCTCTCCACTTACACCCCACTGTCAGCATGCCCTGCCCTCTCCACTTACACCCCACTGTCAGCGTGCCCTGCCCTCTCCACTTACACCCCACTGTCAGCGTGCCCTGCCCTCTCCACTTACACCCCACTGTCAGCATGCCCTGCCCTCTCCACTTACACCCCACTGTCAGCGTGCCCTGCCCTCTCCACTTACACCCCACTGTCAGCGTGCCCTGCCCTCTCCACTTCCCCACTGTCAGCGTGCCCTGCCCTCTCCACTTACACCCCACTGTCAGTGGTGGCTGGCGTATTTTTTTGTTTGGGGGGGCGGTAAACAACCCCCTGTGGCAACTGAACCCCCCCATTGCCCCCCACTGTCAGTTGATTGGTCCACCAAGACATACCCCATCTAGGCGGCGGGCATCTGAGGAGCCGCGGTGGGGATCTGGCATCCAGGCATCGGCTCTTCTGCTCCTCGCCTTCCGCCAGGCGTCTCCTCTCCTCCTCCTGGGCGTCCAATAGGATCACCTGTCTTTTAAGCCAATTGGGTGACCCGCTTCCCGATTGGCCGGGAGGAGGATCAGTGTTACAACGGTGAATATTCATTCGCTGTTGCAACACAACTGGGTGGCCTGCCCGCAGCTCGCCACGATCCTGGAAAAAGGCCGCAGCCGGGCCTCGCCTAAAAAATCCTGCCCGCAGCCCGCCGCGATCCTGGGAAAAGGCAGCGGACTAGGCCGAAGCCACGGCTTCAGCCTAGTCCGTGGCGTCCTGCCTCGCACCCTTTTCCCAGGATCGCGGCAGGTTGCGGCCAGGATTTTTTAGGCAAGGCCGCGGCTTCCGTCTAGTCTGTGGAACGCCGGTCCTATGGAAAAACAAAATGAAAAAAAATCGATTTGGTCAAAATCTGAATCGATTCGACCTCGCAACTCGATTCAAGATTCAAATCGATTTTTCTCCCCAGCCCTACTAGTGGCAGAAAATAAGTACTGCAGGGGGTAAATCTCTGGCTTGAAGGTGAATGTTGCAGCAAGCAAAAGCTGTTTTTATTTTAATTACCTATTTATTTTATCTTTTTTTTATTATTGGGTGGGGTTTACAATGGGATTAGACACCTTTTGCATTAATAAATTCAGATGTTCCTGTGAGCATCGGGTGGGGGGGATCCGGTTTATGTTCAGCCTGAACCCCACACTGCGGCATCCTTCCCGGTGTAGCTCAGCCCTCTGAAGACGAGCGCGGTTGGGGGGGGGGGGCGATGAAGCAGATTTAAGCAGGGAAAGTTTTTCTCTCGTCGGCTCTTCAATCTTCGTCCTCCTCGTTCAGCAGCCGATGCGCGTTGTCCATTAGGAAGAGTTAATACCTCCTGGATCTCTCCGTCTCCGCCGCCTGCAGCCAAAGCGCGTTCCGTGCGCAGTGATGGGATTCAGGCGCTGTCAGTCCAGAGCAATGATCCCGCCGCTGTGCAGCCCAATTCATGGCTAAGTTATTGGGGACATAACCCTGTCCATTAGCTCAAAATTACCGGAATGACTTGTCCTCCTGTTCGGGGAGCTGCCGGCTCTGTCATATGCGGAAAAATTTAACTAGACCTGGAACGAGGCGCCCCCGGGCAGCGCAAAGAGCTTTAAGTTTAATTAAAAGTTTTTTTTTTTTTTTCTTTGGCTGTAGGTGACCTTAACTCAGCGCTGATAGCACGGCGTCCTCTTTATCCTTCCAGTACACAACATTGTCTCCTATAGGGTGGAGAAAACATTCCGGCATGAAGACTCGGATCCCTCCAAAGCTGGAGGAGATGTGAAATAACGGAGACACAAAATGATCTCAAACTCGTGTTTTTTCGTAACTTTACCAAAGTCGCCGACCTTCATGGGGACGAAAAAAAAAAAATTAATCTGGTTCCTTGTTCTGTTTTATGAAGGTTGACCCTCAACGGGTGTTTTTATTCTGGTTGACCACTCCGATCCGTCCAAAGCTTGAGGAGATCTGAAATAACGGAGACACAAAATGATCTCAAACTCAAGATTTTCTTGACTTCACCAAAGTCCGCCGACCTTCAGAGTGACCAAAACAAAATTCATCCGGTTCCTTATTCTGTTTTATGAAGGCCGACCCTCAAATGGTATTTTCATTCTGGTTGACCACTGGAGGCTTTGGCAGGATTATATCTCCACCCCCCCTTCAAACTCAAGACGAATCAAATGATGGTTAGGAGGCTTCTGATTGTGAGAGCTTACAATATAAAAGGGAGGGGCAAGTGATAAAAAAGGTAATAACTGTGAGGGGGTGAGCTGAAGACAAAATATTCAGTAGACTCAGATCCGTCCAAAGCTGGAGGAGATCTGAAATAACGGAGACACAAAATGATCTAAAACTCGTGTTTTTCGTGATTTCACCAAAGTCGCCGACCTTCATGGGGACCAAAAAAAAACAAATTTCATCCGGTTTCCTTATTCGGTTTTATAAAGGCCGACCCTCAACGTTTTTTTTTTATTCTGGTTGACCACTCAGATCCCTCCAAAGCTTGAGGAGATCTGAAATAACGGAGACACAAAATGATCTCAAACTCAAGCTTTTCTTGACTTCACCAAAGTCCGCCGACCTTCAGAGGGACCGAAAAAAAAGAAAAATCAAACTTCTTCCGGGTTCCTTATTCGGTTTTACAAAGGCTGACCCTCAACGGGTATTTTCATTCTGGTTGGCCACTGGAGGTTTTGACAATTTTTAAAAAAAAAGTGCTGTTGGCAGAATTGTATCTCCACCCCCCCCCCCTTCAAACTCAAATCAAATGATGGTTAGGAGGCTTCTGATTGTGAGAGCTTACAATCTAAAATGTATGAGATGAGCTGAAGAAATAAACTTTTGACATGTAGACTCAGATCCGTCCAAAGCTGGAGGACAACGAAGATCTGAAATAACGGAGACACAAAATGATCTCAAATTCATGTTTTTCTTGACTTCACCAAAGTCCGCCGACCTTCAGAGGGACCAAAAAAATCCAAATTCATCTGGTTCCTTATTCTGTTTTATAAAGGCCGACCCTCAACGGGTATTTTCATTCTGGTTGACCACTGGAGGCTTTGGTCAAGACGAATCAAATGATGGTTAGGAGGCTTCTGATTGTGAGAGCTTACAATATAAAAGGGAGGGGCAAGTGATAAAAAAGGTAATAACTGTGAGGGGGTGAGCTGAAGAAAAAATATTCAGTAGACTCAGATCCGTCCAAAGCTGGAGGAGATCTGAAATAACGGAGACACAAAATGATCTAAAACTCGTGTTTTTCGTGATTTCACCAAAGTCGCCGACCTTCATGGGGACAAAAAAAAAACAAAATTCATCCGGTTCCTTGTTCTGTTTTATAGAGGCCGATCCTCAACGGGTATTTTCATTCTGGTTGACCACTCAGATCCCTCCAAAGCTTGAGGAGATCTGAAATAACGGAGACACAAAATTATCTAAAACTCTTGTTTTTCGTGATTTCACCAAAGTCGCCGACCTTCATGGGGACCAAAAAAAAAAAAAATTCATCCGGTTTCCTTATTCGGTTTTATAAAGGCCGACCCTCAACGGGTTTTTTTTATTCTGGTTGACCACTCAGATCCCTCCAAAGCTTGAGGAGATCTGAAATAACGGAGACACAAAATGATCTCAAACTCAAGCTTTTCTTGACTTCACCAAAGTCCGCCGACCTTCAGAGGGACCAAAACAAAATTCATCCGGTTCCTTATTCGGTTTTATAAAGGCCGACCCTCAACTGGTATTTTCATTCTGGTTGGCCACTGGAGGTTTTGACATTTTTTTTTAAAAATGTGCTGTTGGCAGAATTATATCTCCACCCCCTTCAAACTCAAATCAAATGATGGTTAGGAGGCTTCTGATTGTGAGAGCTTACAATCTAAAAAGAAGGGGCAAGTGATCCAAAAAAGGTAATAACTGTGAGCTGAAGAATTCAGTTGACTCGGATCCGTCCAAAGCTGGAGGAGATCTGAAATAACGGAGACACAAAATGATCTCAAATTCATGTTTTTCTCGACTTCACCAAAGTCCGCCGACCTTCAGAGGGACTAAAAATAAATAAAAAATAAAACTTTGTCTGGTTCCTTATTCTGTTTTATGAAGGCCGACCCTCAACGTGTACTTTCATTCTGGTTGACCACTCAGATCCGTCCAAAGCTTGAGGAGGTCTGAAATAACGGAGACGCAAAATGATCTCAAACTCGTGTTTTCCGTGACTTCACCAAAGTCCACCGGCCTTCAGAGGGACCGAAAAAAAAGAAAAATCAAACTTCTTCCGGTTCCTTTTTCGGTTTTACAAAGGCCGACCCTCAACTGGTATTTTCATTCTGGTTGGCCACTGGAGATTTTGAAAATTTTTTAAAAAAAAGTGCTGTTGGCAGAATTGTATCTCCACCCCCCCTCCCCCCTCTTCAAACTCAAATCAAATGATGGTTAGGAGGCTTCCGATTGTGAGAGCTTACAATCTAAAATGTATGAGATGAGCTGAAGAAATAAACATTCCGACATGTAGACTCAGATCCGTCCAAAGCTGGAGGACAACGAAGATCTTAAATAACGGAGACACAAAATGATCTCAAAGTCGTGTTTTTCTCGACTTCACCAAAGTCCGCCGACCTTCAGAGGGACCAAAAAAATCAAACTTCATCCGGTTCCTTATTCTGTTTAATAAAGGCCGACCCTCAACGGGTATTTTCATTCTGGTTGGCCACTGGAGGCTTTGACTCATTTTTTTTAAAAAGTGCTGTTGGCAGATTTTTATATTTTGTATCTATTGATACGCCGCGTAAATTCAAAGCTGCGCTGGCGTATCTTCTTTCTGTATTCAGAAAGCAAGATACGCCGAAATTAGGCTAAGATCCGACTGGCCTAAGTCTCTTACGCTGTCGTATTTTAGTTGCATATTTACGCTGGCCGCTAGGTGGCGCTTCCGTCGATTTACGCAAGGAATGTGCTAATTAGGTAGATACCCCGATTCAGAAACGTACGTCCGCCCGGCGCATTTTTTTACGTCGTTTAGGTTAGGCTTTTTCCGGCGTAAAGTTACCCCTGCTATATGAGGCGTATCCTATGTTAAGTATGGACGTCGTTCCCGCGTCGAATTTTGAAAATTTTACATTGTTTGCGTAAGACGTTCGCGAATAGGGCTGTACGTAAGTTACGTTCACGTCTAAAGCATTGACGATTTGCGGCGTAATTTCGAGCATGCGCACTGGGATTCTTTCACGAACGGCGCATGCGCCATTCGTAAAAAAACGTCAAATACGTGGGGTCACACTAAATTTGAATAAAACACGCCCACATCATCCACATTTGAATTAGGCGGGCTTACGCCGTACCACATACGCTACGCCGCCGTAACTTAGGGCGCAAGTTCTTTATGAATCCGGAACTTGCGCCCTAAGTTACGGCGGCGTAACGTATCTGAGATACGTTACGCCTGCAGAAAATTACGCTGGGCTATCTGAATCTAGCCCATTGTTTACAACTCAATACGACTTTATACATTGTATACAATTCTATACCGACTCTATACATTGTATACAATTCTATACGTCTCTATACATTGTATACAATTCTATACCGGCTCTATACATTGTATACAATTCTATACCGACTCTATACATTGTATACAATTCTATACCGGCTCTATACATTGTATACAATTCTATACCGACGCTATACATTGTATACAATACTATACCGACTCTATACATTGTATACAATTCTATACGACTCTATACATTGTATACAATTCTATACCGGCTCTATACATTGTATACAATTCTATACCGACTCTATACATTGTATACAATACTATACCGACTCCATACATTGTATACAATTCTATACGTCTCTATACATTGTATACAATTCTATACCGACTCTATACATTGTATACAATTCTATACCGGCTCTATACATTGTATACAATTCTATACCGACTCTATACATTGTATACAATACTATACCGACTCTATACATTGTATACAATTCTATACGACTCTATACATTGTATACAATTCTATACCGGCTCTATACATTGTATACAATTCTATACCGACTCTATACATTGTATACAATACTATACCGACTCTATACATTGTATACAATTCTATACCGACTCTATACATTGTATACAATTCTATACCGACTCTATACATTGTATACAATTCTATACCGACTCTATACATTGTATACAACTCTATACGACTCTATACATTGTATACAATTCTATACCGACTCTATACATTGTATACAATTCTATACCGGCTCTATACATTGTATACAATTCTATACCGACTCTATACATTGTATACAATTCTATACCGACTCTATACATTGTATACAATTCTATACCGACTCTATACATTGTATACAACTCTATACGACTCTATACATTGTATACAATTCTATACCGACTCTATACATTGTATACAATTCTATACCGACTCTATACATTGTATACAATTCTATACCGACTCTATACATTGTATACAATTCTATACCGGCTCTATACATTGTATACAATTCTATACCGACTCTATACATTGTATACAATACTATACCGACTCTATACATTGTATACAATTCTATACGTCTCTATACATCTTTTGAAGTCTTCCATCTTTCATAATTTGGGGGATCACTCAAAGCCCAAACGTTGTGCGCCAATCATCGTCTCGCACGCTACAATACTTTACTTCTGCGGTTTTAATAAAACGAACGCCGGACGGCCGTCGCCTTCGAGGAGCAGGAGATGTGAAGTACGGGAATGGCGGCCGTATTATAATTAGTACTCATTGGCGAGGACGTCCTCTTTCTTGTACAACCATTAATGTCGGCGGGGGGGGTTCCCGCGGTCGCGGTGTAAGTGCGCCGTTATCTCGGCGTGTTTTTTTTCTTTCTCGCGGCACGCAGAGCAATATTTCCTTATTAACAAGGGAGGGGAATAATTTGGAGTTAATTGAGTAATAATTACATAAAGGAGTTAAGAAACCATATTAATTGCTTCTGCTAATTACTCCCTTATTTCGCCGCCGCTGCCGCCGTTTAATTTCTGCCAACTCACCGCACGCCTGAGCGGCTAAACGGTCCGCCAGGGCTTGTCTGGGAAAAAAATAGTTTGGGGGGGGAAGCGGGACGGCCGGGCGCGAGTCTGTACCCCCCGAATATACGAATATACCGGCAGGTGCAGCCCGGAGAGAAGGCGATGGCGGCGGAGGCGACGGCGGCGGCGGAGACAGAGAGAGATGGGTGCAATTAGCCCGGATAGAGTTCAATTATGATAAACAGCGATCGCACCCTTTAAGGCGCGATTAAACGCCCCCCCCCCTCTGATAGAGAGGCCTAATTCCACATTATTATCGCCGCCGCCGCCGCTTGATTATAAAGCACTCTGCCGGTTTACAGGGAGAGATGGATGTCGAGTCGTCTTTATCATTTACACATCAGTGGGAAGAGCAGCTTCTTCACCCCCCCCCCATTCATTTTCATTTCTCCTCGTCCTCCCCCCCCCCCATCCCATCCCCCGCCCCACCCCGGTCCTCATAGCATGGCACTGCCTCACCGCCTGCCACATGCAAGTTGGCAAAGTCACCCTTACGGTAACAACTTGATAAATGGCCGCGGCGTAATGAAATGGAGACATCAAGGCGTGGGGGGCGAGGAAGAGGGGGAAAAAAAAAAGCGTTAATCCGACACAACGCAGCTGTCCCACGGCGGCGGCGGGGAGAGGGAAGAAGGATGGCCGGCTGTGCCGTGTTCTGTCAAGGGAGAAATTACACATTTACTTTTGCTTTTTCTTAAGGAGACGGTCGCCATGAATCAAAACTCGGCTTCACGAGCCAATTTCCAGCGTGAAATATCGACGGCGCAAATCAATTTAAAGGACGCTTTTCTATTTCTGCCTCCCCTGTTTAGCAAAGGGGGCCCTTCCTGTTTAACCCTCGCGGGGGTATCTGAGGGGGAGGGGGAGCAATCCCTCGTGGGGGTATCTGAGGGGGAGGGGGGGCAATCCCTTGCAGGAGTATCTGAGGGTGGAGGGGGGGGGGGCAATTCCCTGATCAGAGTCCTGTGAATGATCATTAAAGAGGACCTGTCATCAGATCTTTTACATCAGGAGTGCAGCACCTGTCATTGCAGGTATTAATTTGCGTCGCGTAGCCGTCGCTTACGTCGTTTGCGTAAGCGTAAGGTTACCCCTGCTATATGAGGGGTAACCTTACGCCAGTCCCACGTACGCCATGTTAAGTATGGCGTCGGGTCCGAGACGTCTTTTCCCGTCGGGTACGTCGTTTTCCTAAGTCGTTCTTGAATAGGACTTTACGTCAATGACGCACACGTCGGCGTCATTGGCGTTTTCCTTCGAGAACTGGAGAATGCGCACTGGGCTATTTTAAGCCCGGCGCATGCGCAGTTCGATCGGCACGGGGGCGCGCTTAATTTAAATACAAGCCGCCCCCTTTGAATTAACGCGGGGATACGCCGGGCCTTTTACACTACGCCGCCGCAAACTACGGAGCAAGTGCTTGAGGAATACGGCACTTGCTCCAGTAAGTTGCGGCGGCGTAGTGTAAATGGCTTACGCTACGCCCGCCGCAAAAGTACGAGAATCTGGCCCTCCATCATTAATTAATCTCAAACTAGGCAAAGTTACAATGTTGCAGTTTGATCACTGGGGGGAGGGGAGACTGAGGAAATGACTCCTCCTCCTACAAAGTTACAATGTTGCAGTTTGATCACTGGGGGGAGGGGAGACTGAGGAAATGACTCCTCCTCCTACAAAGTTACAATGAAAGCTTCCGTAAGTCAAGTGGTTAAATATCTCTTTTTATACCCTAAAATAATATATATATTTTTATTTTTGTTGTTAATTCATCTCTTGTATCTGTCTCAGACGGACTTTCTCTAACCTTCCCTTTCTCTTTCCCTTTCTCTTTGCAGATGACTGCAGGAACATTGCGAACATTATGAAGACCCTGGCTCACCGAGGCTTCATCTTCAAGCAGACCTCCAGGCGCATCTGATGCGGCTGGGGAGACGGGCTACGGGGAGGGAGTGGGGCAGGAGGCTGCATGTAGCTCTTCCCTTAACACACGTTCACGCGGGTGGACAGACAGGAAGCGCAAAAAAAAAAAAAGAAAACGCAAAGGTTGGAGACGCAAAACCACAACCTGATTGGTACGGACTAACCCGGCGGTGTGACGATGGCCCATCGTTGTATATAAAACGTATTATATATCCACCATGACTCCATTACCTGTGACCTGCTGCTCCACCTCTGTCTACCCCCCAAACCCCCCCCTCAATAATACAACATCTCCTCTCTCCCCACCCATGTAACATGCCCCGCCCCCTCCCCCCCGTATCCTCACCGAAACGTTAGAAGGTGAACACGACGTCTCATCTCCTACCAGAGCTTTGAGACTACGGCTGTCCCTCGGCTGAGATGTTCTATTGAGGCGCCTGGTCGGCAGTTTTTTATTATTATTTTTTTTTAACGTAGAAAACGAAAATAATCGCATGGCATTGATTGGGAAGGTTGCGTTCGTGTGGTGTGAAGTGTTGTGTCCCACTTAAAACCAGTATCAAGCTTGTAGGAACTCCGCTGGGGGGGGATTTAGAGAGGATCGGACTTTAGACACATAAGAGTCACCTGAGGTCTCAAGGCAACTCTAGAAACGTAAAGAGCGGGACGCTTTATTTTTAGTTTTAGGTACTTTGTAGCATTTAGCTATGTTTTTTGACTAGCGGATTGTTTAATCTTGTGGGGGGGGGGGGGTTCCTTTTTGTTTTTTCATATAGGGTGGACTTTACTACTCTCCCACCCGACTGTCCCGCTTTTAGTGTCAAGGTTTTTTTTTTAGATATTATTTTTATTTAACAACTTGGAGAAGATTTTGTCTTTTTTTTTTTTAGTTTGTAGTCTAAGGTTTGGTGTTTGAGAAAAAAAAAATATCCCAAAAAAAAAACAAAAAAACAAGGCGTCTGGGTAAAGTCTGTGCGGTAAAGTGACTCAGTCATGTGGCAGCCAACATGGCTACTCAGACCGATGGCTACGCGGCGTTTTTTTATATATTTTTCTCTTTGCGATGTAGCGTCAGGCGGACGGAGCGGCGTGACGGGCATTCTGCCTTTTTTTTTTTAAATTCGTTGGGTTTTTGTATGTTTTTGGGACGCGTTTCCCCAGGCGACAGAAATGGGTGCGTGATCAGTGAAGCCGGTTTTCGGCGTGTTCCCCCCCCCCCCCCCCCCCAGTGTCTTTGTGAGGAGAAGCCCGGAGGTGATGAAGATGGGGTTTGTTTGCGTTCAGTAGAGTTCCCAGGAATTCTGGGTACCTTCCTGGCCTCTAAAATAATGTTTTCTCGGGACGCGACGTTTCCTCAAATTTTTTTCGACGTTTTCATTCGGTTTCCAAACAGTCGGCGTTCGCTCCGATTGGTTTGGGGAATTTTCCGATCTTTGGATAACCAGGCCTGGGCTTCCTTCGCTGTATACTGCAGTGCCCGGGCCTCGTCTCTTCCAGCGTGGAGCCCAATGGGCCCTGTTGGGTTACTGTGTCTCCACCTGTTGGTGGAAATAACGAATGGTGTCCTCTGAATATGACACAACCTCGGTGACGTATTCAGAATGTTGTCCTGGACTTTCTTTCAAGGTTTTTGTTGGCGTTGGACACTAATGCGTCTTCTTCGGACCGGTCTTACGGACGTTTTTTTTTGTTTAGCCCACCAGAGCGACCAGTTTGCCCAGGAGGTCTGGGAGATGGTCGGGGGCTGGTGGCTCGTATTATCAGTGGGAGGAGATCGCCTTCCATTGTTGGCGTGGACGGACCGATCTTCGTGCCACTTTACACTCCCAAAGATTGAGAAATGTTCCTCGGCTTTTATTTTTACGGACCCCCCCCCCCCCCCTTATCCAATGGATCTTTCTTTCAGTCCAAAGAAAATTTGATAGACGTGTACCATTCCATTCTGCTGGAGGGGGGGGGGGGGAAGGGGTCCATAGGACAGCGGAGTCAGGAAGCCTCAAAGCTTAGTTCTGTTTTACTGTAAAGAGTTTGATGTTTGGCCTCAACCCCGATAACACATCAAACGAGCTTCTCCCCTTCCTCTGCGACAATCCATTCATAAGCCTCCTGCCCCTTCCCGAGAGCCCCGAAGAGGTGCAGAGATACCTGGATGCCCGCAGTGAGAGGAGAGTCACTGCTCACCTTATCATTACATCACATGCACCGCGGGTGTGATCGCGCCAGTTACGTGAAGACAAATAAATGAACAAAATAAACGAGAAAAATAAAAATAAGTGAAATATATGTGTGGCTGTACATTGTGGGGGGGGGGGGGTGCTGTCTCATTTTGAAAGGGTCTCAAAGACAGGAAGGTGTTTGGATTTTCCATACGAAGGTCTCTGGGCTGATTCTATCTCTTAACTGATACAATAAAATAAAAATGACGTAAACAACAAATATTACAACCTTGCAGCATATAGAACTCTTCAGCTGGGTCAGGTAGATACAATATGTAGCCAAAAGCCTGTGTATCCTCTTCCAGCCTTGGGGTAATAGTTTGGAGAAGACCCTTTTCTGGTCACACATGACAAAGTTAGCTCCATAAAGACGTGGTGTGACCGGTTTTGTGTGGGGGAGCTCGAATGTCCTGCACAGAGCCCTGACCTCAACCCTTCTGAACTCCTTTGGGATGAAATGGAATGAGCCGGGTCTTCTTACCCAACATCTCCATAAAGATACATGGTGTGGAGGAAATCGAGTGTCCTGCACAGAGCCCTGACCTCTATCCTACTGTACACGTGGTGACTATGCTTATGTCATACACCAATTAAGTGATCATTGTTCTCACATCTGCTGGGGTTTCCAAGAGCTTCTACTCACCTTTAAGAAGAATTGTGAGCCAGGTCTTGTCATCCAACATCAGTACCTAACCTCACAAATGCCTACAAAATCCCCCAGGCATCCTCCGAAATCTTGTGGAAAGCTTTCCCAGAAGAATGGACCCAGCTTCATAAAGACATGGTTTGACCAGTTTAGTGTGGAGGAACTTGAGTGTCCTGCACAGAGCCCTGACCTCAGCCCCACTGAATACCTTTGGGATAAATTGTAATGTCAACTACAAGCCGGGTCTTGTTTTTTTTGGGGGGAGGGGGGGGGGGCAACGTGTGAGACAGTTCTTCTCATCCAACATCAGTACATGACCTCACAAATGGGTACAAATTTCCACAGACATTCCGAAATCATGTGAAGGCCTTCCCAAAGAGTGGAGGATGTTATAGCTACAAAGGGGCACAACTCCATATCAATGGTCATGGGAGAGAGGGGAGAACTCAACATCAATGTTCATGGGAGAGAGGGGAGAACTAAACATCAATGGTCATGGGAGAGAGGGGAGAACTAAACATCAATGGTCATGGGAGAGAGGGGACAACTCCATATTAATCGTCATGGGAGAGAGGGGACAACTCAACATCAATGGTCATGGGAGAGAGGGGACAACTCCATATCAATGGTCATGGGAGAGAGGGGACAACGTCATATTATTGGCCATGGGAGAGAGGGGACAACGTCATATTATTGGCCATGGGAGAGAGGGGACAACGTCATATTATTGGTCATGGGAGAGAGGGGACAACGTCATATTATTGGCCATGGAAGAAAGGGGACAACTCCATATTATTGTTAATGGAAGAGAGGGGACAATTTAATATTAATGGTCATGGGAGAGAGGAGATAACTCAATATTATTGGCCATGGGAGAGAGGGGACAACTCAATATTATTGGTTATGGGAGAGAGGGGACAACTCAATATTATTGGTTATGGGAGAGAGGGGACAACTCCATATCAATGGTCATGGGAGAGAGGGGACAACTTAATATTATTGGTTATGGGAGAGAGGGGACAACTCCATATCAATGGTCATGGGAGAGAGGGGACAACGTCATATTATTGGCCATGGGAGAGAGGGGACAACTCCATATTATTGGCCATGGGGGAGAGGGGACAACTCAATCTCAATGGTCATGGGAGAGAAGGGACAACTCCATATTATTGGCCATGGGGGAGAGGGGAGAACTCCATATCAATGGTCATGGGAGAGAGGGGACAACTCAATATTAATGGCCATGGGAGAGAGGGGACAACGTCATATTATTGGCCATGGGAGAGAGGGGACAACGTCATATTATTGGCCATGGGAGAGAGGGGACAACTCCATATTAATGGTCATGGGAGAGAGGGGACAACGTCATATTATTGGCCATGGGAGAGAGGGGACAACGTCATATTATTGGCCATGGGAGAGAGGGGACAACGTCATATTATTGGCCATGGGAGAGAGGGGACAACTCCATATTAATGGTCATGGGAGAGAGGGGACAACGTCATATTATTGGCCATGGAAGAAAGGGGACAACTCCATATTATTGTTAATGGAAGAGAGGGGACAATTTAATATCAATGGTCATGGGAGAGAGGGGACAACTCCATATCAATGGCCATGGGAGAGAGGAGATAACTCAATATCAATGGTCATGGTTCTGGAATGGCATATCCAACAATGACTTCCCAAAAGAGGCTGCTGTAGCTACAATGAAGGGACCAAAAAAATGATAAAAATCTCATATAGGTAAATGTTACATGACCGCGTAATTGTCATTCAAAGTGTGATATCGCAGAAAAATGGCCTGGGCAGGAAGGGGGAGTGTACAGTATTGACGGTCAAGGTTTTGTAACATGATGTCCAACAAGCTCATATAAGTGTGATGTTTGGAGGAATTTGAGTGTCCTGCACACCCCTCTGTTCCTCGTATACTATGTATGTCCACAGCCTCTCTGTCCAAGTATACAACATACAAGTGCCCGTATGAGCAGGTGGTATAGGGGGCACAATGAGCAGGTGGCAGAGATGAGGAATAGGGGGCACAATGATCAAAACGAGCAGGTGGTATAGGGGGCACAAAGACCAGTATGAGAAGGTGGCAGAGATTAGGTAGCGGGGCACTATGATCAAGTGGCAGAGGTGAGCTATAGGGAGCGCAATGAGCAGGTGGCAGAGGTGAGGTATAGGGAGCGCTATGAGCAGAGGTGAGATATAGGTGGCACTATGAGCAGGTGGCAGAGGTGAGGTATAGGGAGCGCTATGAGCAGAGGTGAGGTATAGGTGGCACTATGAGCAGGTGGCAGAAGTGAAGTATAGGTGGCACTATGAGCAGGTGGCAGTGGTGAGGTATAGGGGACAAAATGAGCAGGTGGCAGAGGTGAGGTATAGGGAGTGCAATGACCAGTATTAGCAGGTGGCAGAGGTGAGGTATAGGGGGTACAATGAGCAGATGGCTGAGGTGAGGTATAGGGGTCACTATTACCAGAGATGAGGTATAGGGGGGCACAATGACCAGTATGGGCAGGTGGCAGAGATGATATATAGGGGTCACAATGAGCAGGTGGCAGAGAGGGGGTACAATGAGCAGGTGGCAGAGTTGAGGTACAATGACCAGTACAAGCACGTGGCAAATACGTGGTATGTGGGGGCATTATGAGCAAGTAGCAAATAAGAGGTGCACAATGTTCTGAGTGTACAACGATCTGTGGCTCCTCTTTGCCGAATGGGCAGTACAAAGTTCCTCCACTCAGGTAAGTGGCCGGCTGCTGAGGGCACTAATAGCTTTACTGCCTCCTATGTTTATATTTTGATGAAAGTACATCGGCTGTTGGGGAATCGCATACATGAAGGTAAGTATCTCTATAGGTGTTTGTAGTCCATATCTGCACCCACAAATACTCGGTATGGTGAGTACTGGGGGGGGGAGGGGTCACACTGGCCTCTTTCCTTCCTGAGTGTGTGATGAGTCGGAACACCCAAAGGCCAAGCTTTACCGGTTGTTTTAATCTCTTTAATCACTTGCTGGCCGTCACCTAATTAGAGCGCAGCGAAATCTCGGGAAGAAGGAAATGATCGCTAAGCCGATGGAACGAATGGCTCCCTATGGAGGAAGCTACACAAGAAGCATGAAGAAGTGTCTTGTAGACATCAATCACAGCGGAGCGGAGCATTGTGCAATCATGCAAGACTGATCGCTACTACCTGTGTACTTCCCTCCGCGGGGAGTCGTCTGTTTTGTGTTCATTTGCTACGCCGAGTGATTGATCGCAGGACTGAGCGAGATACGAAAACGCGAAGCTCAAGCCAAACGAGGCGACTGGTTAAAGCCCAATAAAAAATCTGCTTAATATATTCCAGGTGTATGAAAAGGAAAGGTCTTCTCTGCGGCATGCTGGCAGCGCAGTGGCGGTGCGTCCATAAGGGGCGCACGGGCGCCGCCCCCTCTCTCTAGCCACCCCTCTTTCACCAATAGATAGATTAATGCATTGCAAAATGTAACCTGCGAGCACCATGCTGGGCGCTGCGATTGGATGCCTATCAGGCGTCCAATCATAGCAGAGGACGGGAAGAGAGAAGACATCAAGGAGCATCGAGGACACCGCTCGGCGTCACCCACTGCCCCACTGAGACAGGGTAAGTGCAGATGGCGGGCGGGTGGCACACTGGCAGCATTTGACATTGCACAGTAGCTGCGTTTCATGGGGCACATTAGCTGCATTTGATGGGCACAGTGGCTGCGATTGATGGTACAGTGGCTGCGTTTGATGGCACAGTGGCTGCGTTTGATGGCACAGTGGCTGCGATTGATGGTACAGTGGCTGCATTTGATGGGCACAGTGGCTGTGATTGATGGTACAGTGGCTGCATTTGATGGGCACAGTGGCTGGGTTTGACGGTACAGTGGCTGCGATTGATGACACAGTGGCGGCAATTGATGGGCACAGTGGCTGCGTTTTGGTACAGTGGCAACAATTAATGGGCACAGTAGCTGTGTTTGATGGTACAGTGACTGCGTTTGATGGCACAGTGGCGGCAATTGATGAGTACAGTGGCTGCATTGGATGGACACAGTGGCTGCATTTGATGGGCGCAGTGGCAGCATTTGATGGGTACAGTGACTGTGTTTAATGGTACAGTGACTGCGTTTGATGGGCACAATGGCTGCGTTTGATGGGCACAGTGACTGCGTTTGACGGTACAGTGGCTGCGATTGATAGGCACAGTGGCTGCGATTGATGGGCACAGTGGCTGCGTTTTGGTACAGTGGCAACAATTGATGGGCACAGTAGCTGTGTTTGATTTGATGGGCACAGTGGCAAAAAATGATGGGCACAGTGGCTGCGTTTGATGGGCACAGTGGCTGCGTTTGATGGGCACAGTCAGGGGCGGACTGACCATTGAGTCACTCGGGCACTGCCCGAGGGCCCTATGCCACTAGGGGGCCCCATCAGGGTTGCCAGGCTTAATAAAACCAGGGACAGTATGTAAAAATCTGTTTTTTTTACATCTGTCCCTGATATGTCCGAAACCGACATGATTTTGATGTGAAAATCCCGCGATTTTAGCTGCCCCGCCTCTGCACTGCCTCCTGGCGTGGTGGCCATCTGTAAGCCCAGGGGCCCCATAATCTTCTATTGCCCGGGGGCCCCATGAGTTATCAGTCCGCCCCTGGGCACAGTGGCTGCGTTTGATGGGCACAGTGGCTGCATTTGATGGGCGCAGTGGCGGCATTTGATAAGTACCAGTGGCTGTGTTTGATGGCACAGTCAGTGGCTGCAATACAAAATTTGTATTCATAATTTTTCAGTTTGTTTGCGCCCCCCCCCCCAAAACAAAATTGCGCTCCCTGCTGGCAGGGCTGTGGCGGCTCTCTAATGACTATTATAAAACGTTGCACTCCTTCTTCTCTTTTGATGTATTTGGGGAAAATGAAATGACTTGTTTCCTTTGGTCTTTAGCTTTGTATTAGGAAGAGATTAGTTGCCTATGTAGAAGACCCTTCGATCCGGTGAAGGTGGCGGCCATTGAAGTCCGCATGCCCGCCCCCTGCAGACGTGACACACGGAAAAGCCGAACAGGTTGTGCCTGGAGAATGATTTTGGAGGTAATTTGACTTCTAAAGCTACAAGTCAAGATTTCCTCCTTTTATTTCTTCTCCCTGCACCTAAAACCTCTCCAATATTGGGGGCCTCCAAGACCTCACCCATCACCCGCCGGGCAGGGTTCACCGCCTTCACCTTCATCTGTGCCGGGAGCAAATCCTCAAGCCAATAGCAGAGAGTACAAGTTTCCGCACGAGCGAGTCGCACCTGAGAGATGGAGAGAGCTGTCACATCTCCATCTGGAGGCCCGAGACGTTCCGTGTCACAATGATGGACTGATGGCCAGTGTAGCTCAGAAAGCGGCTACTTCACCAAGCCGTGTGACCTTCCATCCGGAGATTTGAAACACAGAAATGGGTCATTAGTGGCAATTGCACAGCCAGGAGGTGACGGAAGGGGGGGGGGGGGGACCTGCCTTGGAGGATGATTTATCAAGGCCGAGAGCGCGGCGCGCACTACATGAAAAACTACCGGCTCTGATAGGAACCCAACGTTCACCATGGAGCGTTCCTCCAAAGAGACCAACACGGAGGCCCATATTCTGAGTAAGGATACGATGGAGTATCTCAGGATACTCCATCGTATCTCCCTTTTTTGGCCCGCGTATCTATGCGACTGATTCTTAGAATCATTTTCATATAGATACACTTAAGGGGCCAGATTCACAAAGGTTAGCGGATCTTTAGATCCGTGTAACCTATGTGTTTTAAGATCCGCCCTCGCAAGTTTGTGAGGAAAGTGTCAAATTCCCAACACACTTACCTCCAAACTTGCGACGGCGGATCCTAACTCCCCCAGCGGAATTCAAATTCCGCGGCTAGGGGAGTGTCATATTTAAATCAGGCGCGCTCCCGCGCCGATTTAAATACGCATGCGTCGTCCGGGGAATTTCCCGGCGTGCATTGCTCCCACTGACGTCAATAGGACGTCCGTGGTTGCGACGTGAGCGGGACTTGCGACGCGCGTGTTCGTGAATCGGCGTACGCAAACGACGTAGGAAATTTCAAAATCGACGCGGGAACGACGGCCATACTTAACAATACTTACCCCTGCTTTTAGCAGGGGTAAGTATACGACGGGTACCGCGCTACGGAAACGACGTAAGAACACAGCGTCGGGTCCGCGTACGTTCGTGAATTTTGCGTATCTCGCTGATTTACATATTATTCAGTGTAAATCAGCGGGAACGCCCCCGGCGCGGATCTAGCCCTATCTATGCGTATGTGATTCTATGAATGAGGCGCATAGATAGGACCAGTAAAAATCCGAGATACGATGGTGTATCTGAGATACTCCATCGTATCTCTTCTGTGAATCTGGCCCAAGATCCGCCATCTGTAAGTCACTTACACTGTCGGATCTTAAATGTAATGACGCCGGCCGCCGCTAGATGGCATTTACGTGAAGGACTCATTTGCTTATGCAAATGATCCTTCTACGCCGATTCCCGAACGAGTTCGCGTCGCGTAACCGTCGCTAACGTCGTTTGCGTAAGCGGAAACTTACCCCTGCTATATGAGGGGTAAGTTTCCGCAAGTCCCACGTAGGCCATGTTACGGATGGCGTCGGGTCCGCGTCGTGTTTTTTCGTCGTTTACGTAAGCCGTTCTTGAATACGACTTTACGTCAATGACGCACACGTCGGCGTCATTGACGTTTTCCGCCGAGAACTGGAGCATGCGCACTGGGCTTTTTGAAGCCCGGCGCATGCGCAGTTCATTAGAATCGGGGGCACGCTTAATTTGAATACAAGCCGCCCCCTTGGAGATCCGCCAGGCTACGCCGGGGCATTTACACATCCGCCGTCCCAACTTACGGAGCAAGTGTTTGGGGAATACAGCACTTGCTCCTGTAAGTTGGGACAGCGGAGTGTAAGTGCCTTAAGCGCAGCCCGCGGATTTTTAGAGAGAATATGGGCCGGAGTCTCTGCCTGATAGAGAAAGCACAGGAAAGTCCTCCGAAGAGAAGGTATTCACGTGTCTCATTCCATCGCATATCCCAAAAATAAGAGGACTACTCCTCATTTCAGGACAGTAGGTGGAGCCAGGCCAATCATTGCTCTGGATGTGGATCGGACCCCTGGGGGTGTACGGTACACATATAGCCGAATATTATGGAGCCAAAATGTATTCCAACTGTTTCAGGCTATATGGCCATCATCAGTGCCATGGATGTAAACCATGGCTTCTATGGAGTAGGGTTTGGGACCCAACGAGCCTGGCAAGCATCATATATTAGGCGCAGTGACCTCCATTTTGGATCAGCATGATACTTAATGAACTAAAATTTACAGGAGAGATCTGCAGTGAAAGGCAGCTTATTTTTCTAAATATCCTCGAAATGTTTCTCAACCAGGGTGCCAACTGGCTTACCCCGAGTGCTGCGAGCATGGTAGTAAACCCATTCTACGGCATGCATTATCAGTGTAGGAAGGGGGGGGGGGCAGTTCTGCATCCTTGCCCCGGGCACTAGATGAACCTGTCCTGGAGGGTTGTGTATGAGGGGAAGCTGCCCTGGGCACAGTGGAGCAAGGGGTTAGAGAATGGACACAGGGCAATAAACCCATTCTACGACATGCATTATCATGGGAGGAAGGGGGAGGGGGCAGTTCTGCAATCTTGCCCTAGGCGCTAGAAGAACCTGTCCTGGGCACAGCGGAGCAAGGAGTTGAAGAATGAACAGGGAAGAAAACGCATTCTATGGCATGCATTACCAGTGGAGGGGGGGGCAGTTCTGCATCCTTGCCCTGGGCACTAGATGAACCTGTCCCGGAGGGTTGGGCAGCTGCCCTGGGCACAGCGGAGCAAGGGGTTAGAGAATGGACACAGGGCAGTAAACCCATTCTACGACATGCATTATCATGGGAGGAAGGGGCAGTTCTGCAACCTTGCCCTAGGCGCTAGAACCTGTCCTGTAGGGGTGGGCAGGAGGCACAGCTGCCCTGGGCACAGCGGAGCAAGGGGTTGAAGAATGAACAGGGAAGAAAACGCATTCTACGGCATGCATTATCAGTGGGGAAGGGGGGCAGTTATGCATCCTTGCCCTGGGCACTAGATGAACCTGTCCCGGAGGGTTGGGCAGGAGGGAAAGCTGCCCTGGGCACAGCGGAACAAGGGGTTGAAGAATGGACACAGGGCAGTAAACCCATTCTACGACATCCATTATCAGTGAGGGAGGAGGGGGTGTGGCTAGATGAACCTGTCCTGGTACTGCCCCCCCCCCCCCCCACCTCTCGCCCTCTGTCGTGCTGTTGGAGTCAAAAGGCAGGGCTCTGATGTGAAGAGGGGACTGTTTGATGGGATGGTATGGATTGGGGGGACTCTGATGTGATGGGGGTCCCCGATGTATAGGTGGGACTCTGATGTGATGGGGGTCCCCGATGTATAGGTGGGACTCTGATGTGATGGGGGTCCCCGATGTATAGGTGGGACTCTGATGTGACGGGGGTCCCCGATGTATAGGTGGGACTCTGATGTGATGGGGGTCCCCGATGTATAGGTGGGACTCTGATGTGATGGGGGTCCCCGATGTATAGGTGAGACTCGAATGTGATGGGGGTCCCTGATGTATAGGTGGGACTCTGATGTGATGGGGGTCCCCGATGTATAGGTGGGACTCTGATGTGATGGGGGTCCCCGATGTATAGGTGGGACTCTGATGTGATGGGGGCCCCCGATGTATAGGTGGGATTCTGATGTGATGGGGGTCCCCGATGTATAGGTGGGACTCTGATGTGATGGGGGCCCCCGATGTATAGGTGGGACTCTGATGTGATGGGGGTCCCCGATGTATAGGTGGGACTCTGATGTGATGGGGGTCCCCGATGTATAGGTGGGACTCTGATGTGACGGGGGTCCCCGATGTATAGGTGGGACTCTGATGTGACGGGGGTCCCCGATGTATAGGTGGGACTCTGATGTGATGGGGGTCCCCGATGTATAGGTGGGATTCTGATGTGATGGGGGTCCCCGATGTATAGGTGGGACTCTGATGTGATGGGGGCCCCCGATGTATAGGTGGGACTCTGATGTGATGGGGGTCCCCGATGTATAGGTGGGACTCTGATGTGATGGGGGTCCCCGATGTATAGGTGGGACTCTGATGTGACGGGGGTCCCCGATGTATAGGTGGGACTCTGATGTGACGGGGGTCCCCGATGTATAGGTGGGACTCTGATGTGACGGGGGTCCCCGATGTATAGGTGGGACTCTGATGTGATGGGGGTCCCCGATGTATAGGTGGGACTCTGATGTGATGGGGGTCCCCGATGTATAGGTGGGACTCTGATGTGACGGGGGTCCCCGATGTATAGGTGGGACTCTGATGTGACGGGGGTCCCCGATGTATAGGTGGGACTCTGATGTGACGGGGGTCCCCGATGTATAGGTGGGACTCTGATGTGACGGGGGTCCCCGATGTATAGGTGGGACTCTGATGTGATGGGGGTCCCCGATGTATAGGTGGGACTCTGATGTGATGGGGGTCCCCGATGTATAGGTGGGACTCTGATGTGACGGGGGTCCCCGATGTATAGGTGGGACTCTGATGTGACGGGGGTCCCCGATGTATAGGTGGGACTCTGATGTGATGGGGGAAACTCAGATGTAAAGGGGGGAATCTGAGTTTCTTCACATTTGTTTTAAACACGGGAAAGTTTTTCCAGGACTGTAAAGGCGCCATTAGGAGATCCCCGAAGGACGGAAATCCGGGGCGCTCCATTATGGAATCACCAATCTTGGAATGTTGAGCTCTGGGCTGAGAGCGGTGATTCCCCATTGTAACCGAATCTCGGGGCCCCGTTCTGCCGAAGCCGACCCGGCCGAAATATCAGCGGATCCGACTCGAACGCTCGGATTGGGTCAAGGTCAGGTGCCGAGCATGCAATGGGCGTGTCTAGACGTGGCCCCCGATGTCGGGATGAAGGTGAGATTCTCTAGACGTGGCCCCCGATGTCGGGATGAAGGTGAGATTCTCTAGACGTGGCCCCCGATGTCGTGGGATGAAGGTGAGATTCTCTAGACGTGGCCCCCGATGTCGTGGGATGAAGGTGAGATTCTCTAGACGTGGCCCCCGATGTCAGGATGAAGGTGAGATTCTCTAGACGTGGCCCCCGATGTCGTGGGATGAAGGTAAGATTCTCTAGACGTGGCCCCCGATGTTGGGGGGGTGAAGGTGAGAGTCTCTAGACGTGGCCCCCGATGTCGTGGGATGAAGGTGAGATTCTCTAGACGTGGCCCCCGATGTCGGGATGAAGGTGAGATTCTCTAGACGTGGCCCCCGATGTCGTGGGATGAAGGTAAGATTCTCTAGACGTGGCCCCCGATGTTGGGGGGGTGAAGGTGAGAGTCTCTAGACGTGGCCCCCGATGTCGGGATAAAGGTGAGATTCTCTAGACGTGGCCCCCGATGTCGTGGGATGAAGGTGAGATTCTCTAGACGTGGCCCCCGATGTCGTGGGATGAAGGTGAGATTCTCTAGACGTGGCCCCCGATGTCGGGATGAAGGTGAGATTCTCTAGACGTGGCCCCCGATGTCGTGGGATGAAGGTAAGATTCTCTAGACGTGGCCCCCGATGTTGGGGGGGTGAAGGTGAGAGTCTCTAGACGTGGCCCCCGATGTCGGGATAAAGGTGAGATTCTCTAGACGTGGCCCCCGATGTCGTGGGATGAAGGTGAGATTCTCTAGACGTGGCCCCCGATGTCGTGGGATGAAGGTGAGATTCTCTAGACGTGGCCCCCGATGTCGGGATGAAGGTGAGATTCTCTAGACGTGGCCCCCGATGTCGGGATGAAGGTGAGATTCTCTAGACGTGACCCCCGATGTCGGGATGAAGGTGAGATTCTCTAGACGTGGCCCCCGATGTCGGGATGAAGGTGAGATTCTCTAGACGTGGCCCCCGATGTCGGGGTGAAGGTGAGATTCTCTAGACGTGGCCCCCGATGTCGGGAGATGAAGGCGAGATTCTCTAGACGTGGCCCCCGATGTCGGGATGAAGGTGAGATTCTCTAGACGTGGCCCCCGATGTCGGGATGAAGGTGAGATTCTCTAGACGTGGCCCCCGATGTCGGGATGAAGGTGAGATTCTCTAGACGTGGCCCCTGATGTCGGGGGGATGAAGGTGAGATTCTCTAGATGTGGCCCCCGATGTCGGGATGAAGGTGAGATTCTCTAGACGTGGCCCCCGATGTCGGGATGAAGGTGAGATTCTCTAGACGTGGCCCCCGATGTCGGGATGAAGGCGCGATTCTCACAAAGTCTTTTCTTCTCATCTCGTTATTATAACAGAAACATTGCGAACCATAAAAAGGCGAAATGAAACAAAAGCGCGTCTCCGTCCGTCTTCACTTCTCTGCCGGGGCTTTAAATAATTCACGGCCGGTTTTGCCATTTATGACACCCGGGGTCCAGAGACAATTTGTGCCGCCGAAAAAAAAAAAAGAGCCGTTTAGCTGAAGCATCAAATCAATAGAACAAATCCTCCGATAGCCATTCAGCCGCCTGAAATACGACACATACTGAGCTTTCGGTTTAGTGACCCCCGCAGCTGCCATTTCCTGCGCTCTCCGATGGTGTTTTATGGGAGGACATAAGTGAGAGATCCCTCCCCCGCCCATCAATGTCTGGAGACCGCACTACAGTGACCAGAACACTGCTGTGTACAGACCTGGGAACTCGGCACAGGGATGGTGGGAACCCCTCATAATGGGCACAGCGGGTGTACAGACCTGGGAACTCAGCACAGGGATGGTGGGAACCCCTCATAATGGGCACAGCGGGTGTACAGACCCAGGAACTCAGCACAGGGATGGTGGGAACCCCTCATAATGGGCACAGCGGGTGTACAGACCCAGGAACTCAGCACAGGGATGGTGGGAACCCCTCATAATGGGCACATCGGGTGTACAGACCCGGGAACTCAGCACAGGGATGGTGAGAACTCCTCATAATGGGCACAGCGGGTGTACAGACCCGGGAACTCAGCACAGGGATGGTGGGAACCTCTCATAATGGGCACAGCGGGTGTACAGACCCGGGAACTCAGCACAGGGATGGTGGGAACCCCTCATAATGGGGCACAGCGGGTGTACAGACCCGGGAACTCAGCACAGGGAAGGTGGGAACCCCTCATAATGGGCACAGCGGGGAGTACAGACCCGGGAACTCAGCACAGGGATGGGGGGAACCCCTCATAATGGGCACAGCGGGTGTACAGACCCGGGAACTCAGCACAGGGATGGTGGGAACCCCTCATAATGGGGCACAGCAGGGGTACAGACCCGGGAACTCAGCACAGGGAAGGTGGGAACCCCTCATAATGGGCACAGCGGGGAGTACAGACCCGGGAACTCAGCACAGGGATGGGGGGAACCCCTCATAATGGGCACAGCGGGTGTACAGACCCAGGAACTCAGCACAGGGATGGTGGGAACCCCTCATAATGGGCACAGCGGGTGTACAGACCCAGGAACTCAGCACAGGTATGGTGGGAACCCCTCATAATGGGCACAGCGGGTGTACAGACCCGGGAACTCAGCACAGGGATGGTGGGAACTCCTCATAATGGGCACAGCGGGTGTACAGACCCGGGAACTCAGCACAGGGATGGTGGGAACTCCTCATAATGGGCCCTCATAATGGGCACAGCGGGTGTACAGACCCGGGAACTCAGCACAGGGATGGTGGGAACCCCTCATAATGGGCACAGCGGGTGTACAGACCCGGGAACTCAGCACAGGGATGGTGGGAACCCCTCATAATGGGCACAGCGGGTGTACAGACCCGGGAACTCAGCACAGGGATGGTGGGAACCCCTTATAATGGGCACAGCGGGTGTACAGACCCGGGAACTCAGCACAGGGATGGTGGGAACCCCTCATAATGGGCACAGCGGGTGTACAGACCCGGGAACTCAGCAGAGGGATGGTGGGAACCCCTCATAATGGGCACAGCGGGTGTACAGACTCGGGAACTCAGCACAGGGATGGTGGGAACCCCTCATAATGGGCACAGCGGGTGTACAGACCCGGGAACTCGGCACAGGGATGGTGGGAACCCCTCATAATGGGCACAGCGGGTGTACAGACCCGGGAACTCAGCACAGGGATGGTGGGAACCCCTCATAATGGGCACAGCGGGTGTACAGACCCGGGAACTCAGCACAGGGATGGTGGGAACCCCTCATAATGGGCACAGCGGGTGTACAGACCCGGGAACTCAGCACAGGGAAGGTGGGAACCCCTCATAATGGGCACAGCGGGTGTACAGACCCGGGAACTCAGCACAGGGATGGTGGGAACTCCTCATATTGGGCACATCGGGTGTACAGACCCAGGAACTCAGCACAGGGATGGTGGGAACCCCTCATAATGGGCACAGCGGGTGTACAGACCCGGGAACTCAGCACAGGGATGGTGGGAACCCCTCATAATGGGCACAGCGGGTGTACAGACCCGGGAACTCAGCACAGGGATGGTGGGAACCCCTCATAATGGGCACAGCGGGTGTACAGACCCGGGAACTCGGCACAGGGATGGTGGGAACCCCTCATAATGGGCACAGCGGGTGTACAGACCCGGGAACTCAGCACAGGGATGGTGGGAACCCCTCATAATGGGCACAGCGGGGTGTACAGACCTGGGAACTCAGCACAGGGATGGTGGGAACCTCTTATAATGGGCACAGTGGGTGTACAGACCCGGGAACTCAGCACAGGGATGGTGGGAACCCCTCATAATGGGCACAGCGGGTGTACAGACCCGGGAACTCAGCATAGGGATGGTGGGAACTCCTCATAATGGGCACAGCGGGTGTACAGACCCGGGAACTCAGCACAGGGATGGTGGGAACCTCTTATAATGGGCAGAGCGGGTGTACAGACCCGGGAACTCAGCACAGGGATGGTGGGAACTCCTCATAATGGGGCACAGCGGGTGTACAGACCCGGGAACTCAGCACAGGGATGGTGGGAACCCCTCATAATGGGGCATAGCGGGTGTACAGACCCAGGAACTCAGCACAGGGATGGTGGGAACCCCTCATAATGGGCACAGCGGGTGTACAGACCCGGGGAACTCAGCACAGGGATGGTGGGAACTCCTCATAATGGGCACGGCGGGTGTACAGACCTGGGAACTCAGCACAGGGATGGTGGGAACTCCTCATAATGGGGCACAGCGGGTGTACAGACCTGGGAACTGGGCACAGGGATGGTGGGAACCCCTCATAATGGGCACAGCGGGGTGTACAGACCTGGGAACTCAGCACAGGGATGGTGGGAACTCCTCATAATGGGGCACAGCGGGTGTACAGACCCGGGAACTCAGCACAGGGATGGTGGGAACCCCTCATAATGGGGCACAGCGGGTGTACAGACCCGGGAACTCGGCACAGGGATGGTGGGAACCCCTCATAATGGGCACAGTGGGTGTACAGACCCGGGAACTCAGCACAGGGATGGTGGGAACCCCTCATAATGGGCACAGCAGGTGTACAGACCCGGGAACTCAGCACAGGGATGGTGGGAACCCCTCATAATGGGCACAGCGGGTGTACAGACCCGGGAACTCAGCACAGGGATGGTGAGAACCCCTCATAATGGGGCACAGCGGGTGTACAGACCCGGGAACTCAGCACAGGGATGGTGGGAACCCCTCATAATGGGCACAGCGGGTGTACAGACCCGGGAACTCAGCACAGGGATGGTGGGAACCCCTCATTATGGGCGCAGCGGGGGGTACAGACCCGGGAACTCAGCACAGGGATGGTGGGAACCCCTCATAATGGGCACAGCGGGTGTACAGACCCGGGAACTCAGCACAGGGATGGTGGGAACCCCTCATAATGGGGCACAGCAGGGGGTACAGACCCGGGAACTCAGCACAGGGATGGTGGGAACCCCTCATAATGGGCACAGCGGGTGTACAGACCCCGGGAACTCAGCACAGGGATGGTGGGAACCCTTCATAATGGGGCACAGCAGGGGGTACAGACCCAGGAACTCAGCACAGGGATGGTGGGAACCCCTCATAATGGGCACAGCGGGTGTACAGACCCAGGAACTCAGCACAGGGATGGTGGGAACCCCTCATAATGGGCACAGCGGGTATACAGACCTGGGAACTCAGCACAGGGATGGTGGGAACCCCTCATAATGGGCACAGCGGGGGTACAGACCTGGGAACTCAGCACAGGGATGGTGGGAACCCCTCATAATGGGCACAGCGGGGGTACAGACCCGGGAACTCAGCACAGGGATGGTGGGAACCCCTCATAATGGGCACAGCGGGTGTACAGACCCGGGAACTCAGCACAGGGATGGTGGGAACCCCTCATAATGGGCACAGCCGGTGTGCAAACCCGGGAACTCAGCACAGGGATGGTGGGAACCCCTCATAATGGGCACAGCGGGTGTACAGACCCGGGAACTCGGCACAGGGATGATGGGAACCTCTCATAATGGGCACAGCGGGTGTACAGACCCGGGAACTCGGCACAGGGATGGTGGGAACCCCTCATAATGGGCACAGCGGGTGTACAGACCCGGGAACTCAGCACAGGGATGGTGGGAACCCCCTCATAATGGGGCACAGCGGGTGTACAGACCCAGGAACTCAGCACAGGGATGGTGGGAACCCCTCATAATGGGCACAGCGGGTGTACAGACCCGGGAACTCAGCACAGGGATGGTGGGAACCCCTCATAATGGGGCACAGCGGGTGTACAGACCCGGGAACTCAGCACAGGGATGGTGGGAACCCCTCATAATGGGCACAGGTGTGCAGTCAATAAAAGTACTAAAGGCAGAGGATCAGGATGACAGCCAGGCAACCAGCATTTTCAGAAGCAGAGCCCTCTGGTCAGGTAGCGTCCATCTTTCTCTGATGATCACACACTGAGCCCCTGATCTGCGCCCTCCCGTCACGCGGTTCCGATCTCAGCCCCTGCCAGCGCACAGCGAGGAAGCCGCGGGACGCGGCGTGTTCGTACAATGTGACGGCTGGCAGCGCGCCGTGTTGCTCATTACAGATCAAAGGTCAAACAGCATTTCACCTGTGAGTTTGGAGCTGTAATTAAGGATAAAACTAAGAAAAATCCAGTAACATCTCCGGTGACCTTTATCGGGGGCTGGGTGACTCCTCACTCCGGGTGTCAGAGGCCATCGATGAGCCTCCGCGCTACAAGGCGCCCCGCTAACGAGCTGCATGGAAATGAGTCCGCAGAGTCAGCTCAGCCGCTTCCAGATTTACATCCCTAAATAACAGGAGAATCTCCAGAATCGACTGCGAGGGAGGAGGGCGCTTCTGGAGTCGTACACTGGAGGGGGGCATTTATAGGAGTCGTACACTGGAGGGGGGCATTTATAGGAGTCGTACACTGGAGAGGGGCACTTCTGGAGGGGGGCATTTATAGGAGTCGTACACTGGAGGGGGGCATTTCTGGAGTTGTACACTGGAGGGGGGCACTTCTGGAGTTGTACACTGGAGGGGGGCACTTCTGGAGTCGTACACTGGAGGGGGGCACTTCTGGAGTCGTAAACTGGAGGGGGGCATTTATGGGAGTCATACAATGATGGAGGAGAGCTTTTATAGGAATCATACATTGATTGTGGGGGGGGGGGGCCTCTTATACAAGTCCTACAATGATGAACAGGGGCCATTTATAGGAGTCGTACAATGATGGAAGGGGCGCCGATAGGAGTCATACAATGTAGGAGAGGGGCACTTATAGACGTTCTACAATAAAAAGGGGGCCATTTATAGGTGTCGTACAATGATGGGGGTGCTCATAGGAGTCATACAATCTTCAATGATGGGGGGGTAACAATACTATGATCCTCAGAGGGGGGGCTGACATCTCAGGATCCTCAGATGCGAAGACTGTCCCAGGACACCCTGTGATGGGTGACTGCCCTGGGAACCTCAGAGGAAGGAAACCCTTCTCAAGATCCTCCAAGATAATGACTATCCTTAATGGGGGGGGGGGGTGTTACATTACTAGGATTCTCGGGGGGGGGGGGGGTGACATCTCAGGATCATAAGAAGAGAAGACCGTCCTGGGATCCTCAGAGGAAGAATAACCCTCCCAAGATCCTCCAAGGAAGGATAACCCTCCCAAGATCCTCCAAGGAAGGATAACCCTCCCAAGATCCTCCAAGGAAGGATAAGCCTCCCAAGATCCTCCAAGATAATGACCATCCTTAATTGTGGGGGGGTGGGGTAGCAATCCTATGATCCTCAGAGGGGGGCTGACATCTCAGGATCTTCAGATGCGAAGACTGTCCCAGGACACCCTGTGATGGGTGACTGCCCTGGGATCCTCAGAGGAAGGAAACCCTTCTCAAGATCCTCCAAGATAATGACCACCCTTAATGGGGGGGAGGTTACATTCCTAGGATTCTCTAGGGGGGGGGGGGGAGTGACATCTCAGGATCATCAGAAGGGAACACCATCCTGGGATCCTCAGAGGAAGGATAACCCTCCCAAGATCCTCCAAGGAAGGAAAACCCTCCCAAGATCCTCCAAGGAAGGATAACCCTCCCAAGATCCTCCAAGGAAGGATAACCCTCCCAAGATCCTCCAAGATAATGATCATCCTTAATTGGTGGGGTTGTAACAATCCTAGGATCCCAAGAGGGGGCAGACATCTCAGGATCATCAGAAGGGAAGACCGTCCTGGAATCCTTAAAGGATGGTGACCATCCCAGGAACATCAGAAGGGAAGACTGCCCCAGGATACCCCATGAGGGATGACTGTCCCGAGATCCTTCCTTACTGCACAAGTGGGGAAGCCGACCGATAATTCACTCGGGTGGAAAACTTTGCCCACCTGCTACAGAGACTCCAGACAGCAAATCTCTGACTTCCCCCCTTATGACCTCCCTTCCCTTCTATTCTTTGGACATGAAGAAAAGAATGTGACTGGGTGATTAGCGCAGCGCAGACAGTTCTCAGGATCATCCATGTGGCGGATATTATTCTCTTATCAGGCACTTCAGGCTGGCGATGGGCCATGCGCTGCGATCAGTGACAGGAAATACGAGTGTCAGATATATTGTCTACAGACATCTCTCTACATTATTATCATCATCTGTTTATAGATCGTCACCAAATCCTCTGCTGCCTGTTAGATTGTCAGCTCATAGGGCCAGAATCCTCCTTATTGGCCTATTTTATATATTTATTTTGGGGGGGGGGGGGGTACGGTGCTGCGGAATACACTGTCGCTTTATAACGGATAAACATTCGTAGTCTACACTCCATGTCAATCAGCGATCGTTCTACGAGATTTATGAAAAACGAGGATTGTATTCCGATCAAAATACCAAATTGTAGATTTCCACCAAACGAGGAAAATTAGGATTTTATTTCCTTTTTACTCTAAAAAAAAAATATTATAAATATGAACACAAATGCATTATTATTATATAAAAATCACCACACTATTAACCACTTAACCCCCGCACCATATTGCTGTCCAAACTCCAGAGTACTTTTTGCGAATTTGGCACTGCGTCGCTTTAACTGACGATTGCGCTGTCATGCGACGTGGCTCTCGAACAAAATTGGCATCCTTTTTTTCCCCACAAATACAGCTTTCTTTTGGTGGTATTTGATCGAGAGCGACAATTTTGAAAAAAATTAACATTTTTTACTTTTTGCTGTAATAAATATCCCCCAAAAATATATAAAAAACTATTTTTTTCCTCAGTTTAGGCCGATACCAATCAATATACCATTATTGCATTTTTTTTTTCAGTGGAATAAATGGTCTCCAAACTACGGCCCGGGGGCCAGATGCAGCCCTTTGCTTGATTTTATCTGGCCCTTGGGGTGCTTTTATTTATTGACGCCAATGAAGGGGCAGAAGTCCTTCCAATAAAGGGGCAGAAGTCCTTCCAATGAAGGGGCAGAAGTCCTTCCAATGAAGGGGCAGAAGTCCTTCCAATGAAGGGGCAGAAGTCCTTCCAATAAAGGGGCAGAAGTCCTTCCAATAAAGGGGCAGAAGTCCTTCCAATAAAGGGGCAGAAGGCCTCCCAATGAAGGGGCAGAAGGCCTCCCAATGAAGGGGCAGAAGTCCTTCCAATAAAGGGGCAGAAGGCCTCCCAATGAAGGGGCAGAAGTCCTTCCAATAAAGGGGCAGAAGTCCTTCCAATAAAGGGGCAGAAGGCCTCCCAATGAAGGGGCAGAAGGCCTCCCAATGAAGGGGCAGAAGGCCTCCCAATGAAGGGGCAGAAGGCCTCCCAATGAAGGGCCAGAAGGCCTCCCAATGAAGGGGCAGAAGTCCTCCCAATGAAGGGGCAGAAGTCCTCCCAATGAAGGGGCAGAAGTCCTCCCAATGAAGGGGCAGAAGTCCTCCCAATGAAGGGGCAGAAGTCCTCCCAATGACACCAATGAAGGGGCAGAAGTCCTCCCAATGACACCAATGATGGGGCAGAATTCCTCCCAATGACACCAATGATGGGGCAGAATTCCTCCCAATGAAGGGGCAGAAGTCCTCCCAATGAAGGGGCAGAAGTCCTCCCAATGACACCAATGAAGGGGCAGAAGTCCTCCCAATGACACCAATGAAGGGGCAGAAGTCCTCCCAATGACACCAATGATGGGGCAGAATTCCTCCCAATGAAGGGGCAGCAGTCCTCCCAATGAAGGGGCAGAAGTCCTCCCAATGAAGGGGCAGAAGTCCTCCCAATGAAGGGGCAGAAGTCCTCCCAATGAAGGGGCAGAAGTCCTCCCAATGACACCAATGATGGGGCAGAATTCCTCCCAATGACACCAATGATGGGGCAGAATTCCTCCCAATGAAGGGGCAGAAGTCCTCCCAATGAAGGGGCAGAAGTCCTCCCAATGAAGGGGCAGAAGTCCTCCCAATGAAGGGGCAGAAGTCCTCCCAATGAAGGGGCAGAAGTCCTCCCAATGAAGGGGCAGAAGTCCTCCCAATGAAGGGGCAGAAGTCCTCCCAATGAAGGGGCAGAAGTCCTCCCAATGACACCAATGATGGGGCAGAATTCCTCCCAGTGATGAGGCAGAATTTCTCCCAATGACACCAATGATGGGGCAGAATTCCTCCCAATGATGGGGCAGAATTTCTCCCAATGATGGGGGATTTTGTACTCCTGATGGCCACAGGCCGGCCCCCTTAAAGTCTGGAGGACAGTAATCCGGCCCTTTGTTTAGAAAGTTTGGAGACCCCTAATTTAGAATATCAGAGTTGTGGATTGACTCCTCCCCAGGCGATGGTGGATAGTCTGTGGTGTGTAGAAGCTGCCAGCCCAACATTCAGATTCTATCTCCACCCCCGCCATACTATTGGATGAGAAAAATGATATAATATAAAGGGGGGTTTCGGGACCATTCATCCCGCTTTCCTGAGTTTCCATCCCAATCACACAGAACATTTCCAGTCGTGTAACAAAAAAATGAAACTTCCTTTAATGGGTCTACCGGAAGTGTCCGGAGATTCGCAGTCCATACAGCAGGGGGGGGGGGGGGGGACAATTTTCACGGCATTTGCCTTCGCTAACAGAAAACATAAAAAATATATACACACAAGATTTAAAAAAAACATCTAGAATGTCAGCGCACCCCCTCCGGCACGGGCCCGCCAGGCGGAGAGACGCTGGAGCCGGACCAAACTTTCTCGCCGGCCATCTTGCCAAGTCCCTCAAGGCTTCTTCATCTTCTTCACCGAGGAGGAGCTGGACGCAGATTCACGGCGCTTTCGCTGTGTGAGGGGAAAACAAAAAAAAGATCAGCGTTATCGAAAACGAAAATACAGATTCAACATTCGCATTTCATTATAAACCTCGGACTTTATCATTCAAAAACACGTCGTCTTGCCGGGTCCACCCAAAAAACGGGACAACTGGGCTTTATAGTGGCCCTGTCAGTAACTTTACAATCTTCATGAATACAAACCCCGGACAAGTCACAATAAACAGCAACAGTGATGTATAATTATTTTTTTTTAATAAAAAAGTACCACCTTTTAATATTATCTTTGCTTAGGTTGAGATGATGTCATTAATTTGCTGCAAGAAGGAAGGAGCATTTCCCAAGTCTCCCAAGTGACTCTGCCTAGGCTGAGATGTCGTCATCAGTCTATACTGCAGGCAGGAGGATGCATTTACACTTAAAGGATTTGTAAAAGGAAAAAACATGTTTTCACCTTAACCACTTAAGACCCCGGACCAATATGCAGGCTAAGGACCTTGCCCCTTTTTTGCGATTCGGCACTGCGTTGCTTTAACGGACAATTGCGTGGTCGTGCGACGTGGCTCCCAAACAAAATTGACGTCCCTTTTTTCCGGGGGTACCCCTAGAGCAGGGGGACTTCAAACTACGGCCCTTCTAGTTGTTCAGGAACTACAATTCCCATCATGTCCAGTCATGTCTGTGAATGTCAGAGCTTTACAATGCCTCATGGGACGTGGAGTTCCGCAACAGCTGGAGGGCCGAAATTTGATGATCCCTGCTCTAGAGAGATGCTTATTTGAGTGCTTTAAGCTTGTTCGAAGATTTCCGTACCTTTAGGGCAAGAAAATAAAAAATTAGGATAAACTACTTCTCATTGGAGCAGAGGAAAGGATGTCCATTCTCCTAGGACACTAGCAAAAAAGGGAGGAGGGAGGAAGGAAGGAGGGAGGGAGGAGGGAGGAAGGAAGGAAGGAAGGGAGGAAGGAAGGGAGGAAGGAAGGAAGGAGGGAGGGAGGAGGAAGGAAGGAAGGAAGAGGAAGAGGAGGAGGAAGAGGAAGGAAGGAAGGAAGGAGGAAGAAGGAGGAGAAGAAGAAGGAGCGAGGAGGAGGAGGAGGAGGAGGAGGAGGAGGAGGAGGAGGAGGAGGAGGAGGAGGAGGAGGGAGGAAGAGGAAGAAGAAGGAGAAGAAGGAGAAAGAAGAAGGAGGAAGAAGGAGAAAGAAGAAGGAGGAAGAAGGAGAAAGAAGAAGGAGGAAGAAGGAGAAAGAAGGAGGAAGAAGGAGAGAGGAGGAGGAAGAGGAAGGAGAGAGGAGGAGGAAGGAAGGAAGGAAGGAAGGAAGGAAGGAAGGAAGGAAGGAAGGAAGGAAGGAAGGAAGGAAGGAAGGAAGGAAGGAAGGAAGGAAGGAAGGAAGGAATCTGGGCTGGTGTACAGATTTTTTTGGTTGGCCAGTGTACAATCCTCCTGTAGGTGGCAGTATGACCCAACAGTATCCGACTTCCTACATCTATAATAGATATGTGCAATTTGTTTTTTGTTTTTTTTAACTTCAACGTATTCGTTAACTCGGAAATATCCGAATTAACGAAAACCTGTATAACAAATTTTTCTGAATATTCGGAAATATAAAAATTCTAAATGTCCGAAATTCGAAAAAAAAAAAAAATTGGAAAATCGAAAATTCGAAAATATGAAAAATAATTGTGAAAATCCGAAAGTTCAAAAGAAGGAAAATCCAAAATAACTAATAAATATTACTAAACTGTTAGGGGCCCCTTTTCACACTTGTCCTGCAACTTGGCACTGCAAAGTCGCACGGCAAGTTGCAGTCCATTATTTAGGAGTACCATTCCTATTGGTGCGACTTCAAAAGTAATCCCTGCACTGCTTTGGCCCGACTGAGGCAACTTGACGTCCCTAGACGCATTACTTTTTAGGTCGCACAAGTGTGAAAGGGGCCTAAATTCTAGGTATTGGAATTTCCTTTCAAATTTGTCTGTTATTGAATGTAACGAATACGAATTTATCCAAAGTTACGAATTAACCGGAATAACGAATGTAGGCCCGAAACAACTAATCGATTATGAAAATTGTAATCGATTTATTTTCATAATCGATTAATCGGCCAGTAACATAATGGGGTTAAAAAAACTAAAATTAGCCTTTTATAGTACAAAAAAGAAAATGGCTCCTGTAAATATCACTTTCACTGTCCCACGGTAAAAAAAAATGAGCCCCTTACAGTAGCGATTATTTGCTCTTTTTGTACTTATTTTAGTTTTTTTAACCCCCCTATTATGTTACTAAACATCTCAGGCCGGGGTCACACCTTTTTTTGGTGCTTTTTGCAGAAACACACTACAGTCCATTTCCATGTCTTCCTATGAGAAATGTTCACATCCAGGATTTTTTTTCGGCTGCTGCATATTTGGAAAGGACGGGGACTTTAACGCAAAACGGCGCTTTTTTGTTTTTCAATATACTTCAATGGAGAAGCTGCAGAAAAGCATGGAATGTGTTTTTGCAGCAATTTGCGTTTTTGTAAATCTGCCCAGCAACAAATTGGCCCAAAAAAAATAAAAAATGCTAATTTTTTGTTTTTTTAAGGCTATTATCCGATTAATCGAAACAATAATAGGCCAACTAATCGATTATGAAAAAAAGCTGCAGCCCTAAACGAATGCAACGTCACAAATTACTTTTCATCATTATTTATTCATTCCGTTTCATTTGTTTAGATACGACATTCGTTATTTCGGATAATTCCTAATTACAGATAAATTTGTATTTGTTCACTAACGGCCAAATTATAAAGGAAATCCCAATACCCATCATTTAATAGTTAGATATTATTAGTTATTTCAAATTTCTGAATCCTCAAATTTCCGCACTTCCGAATCCTCTAATTTTCCGCATTTCAGAATCCTCAAATTTCCACATTTCCAGAATCCTCAAAATTTCCGCATTTACGAATCCTCAAAATTTCCGCATTTCAGAATCCTCAAATTTCCACATTTCCAGAATCCTCAAAATTTCCGCATTTACGAATCCTCAAAATTTCCGCATTTACGAATCCTCAAATTTCCGCTTTTCAGAATCTTCAAATTTCCGCTTTTCAGAATCTTCAAATTTCCGCTTTTCAGAATCTTCAAATTTCCGCTTTTCAGAATCTTCAAATTTCCGCTTTTCAGAATCTTCAAATTTCCGCTTTTCAGAATCCTCAAAATTTCCGCTTTTCAGAATCCTCAAAATTTCCACTTTTCAGAATCCTCAAAATTTCCACTTTTCAGAATCCTCAAAATTTCCGCTTTTCAGAATCCTCAAAATTTCCGCTTTTCAGAATCCTCAAAATTTCCGCTTTTCAGAATCCTCAAAATTTCCGCTTTTCAGAATCCTCAAAATTTCCGCTTTTCAGAATCCTCAAAATTTCCGCTTTTCAGAATCCTCAAAATTTCCGCTTTTCAGAATCTTCGCATTTCCGAATCGTCAAATCGTCACATTTCCGAAAAGAACAAAAAAAAAAATGAAACAGACACCTGGCTGTGCACAGGTCTATTCTAGAATCTCCCTCGGCTGTACTTCGTATGTCACTCCACTTCACAATTCCAGAAGATTCTGGAAACTCCTCTCCGGCCGCCGTACAAAAACCAATCGGCTTGACTCTGCGACACGGGGGAGGCTACGGGGACGGCATTTACCCTCCGAAATCTCCATTCTTCATCCGCTCATTAAACAGAATAATACAAAGAAATTAAAGAAAATTAGCGTTCCTCCGCGTCTTTCCACATCTTCATACTCCGAAGATATCAGATCCATTTTTCATAGGTGTCAGCTGATCAAATTTATCTCCCGGGTTGGAGTTTAGCAAATTTCCGAATCCTCAAAATTTCCGCTTTTCCGAATCCTCAAAATTTCCGCTTTTCCGAATCCTCAAAATTTCCGCTTTTCCGAATCCTCAAATCTTCACATTTACGAATCCTCAAATCTTCACATTTACGAATCCTCAAATCTTCACATTTACGAATCCTCAAATCTTCACATTTACGAATCCTCAAATCTTCCGCATTTCCGAATCCTCAAATCTTCCGCATTTCCGAATCCTCAAATCTTCCGCATTTCCGAATCCTCAAATCTTCCGCATTTCCGAATCCTCAAATCTTCCGCATTTCCGAATCCTCAAATCTTCCGCATTTCCGAATCCTCAAATCTTCCGCTTTTCCGAATCCTCAAATTTCCGCTTTTCCGAATCCTCAAATTTCCGCTTTTCCGAATCCTCAAATTTCCGCTTTTCCGAATCCTCAAATTTCCGCTTTTCCGAATCCTCAAATTTCCGCTTTTGGAATCTTCAAATTTTAACATTTCCGAATCGTCAAATCTTCACATTTCCGAATCGTCAAATCTTCACATTTCCGAATCGTCAAATCTTCACATTTCCGAATCGTCAAATCTTCACATTTCCGAATCGTCAAATCTTCACATTTCCGAAAAGAACAAAAAAACAAATGAAACAAAAACCTCTGGAAGTGCGCAGGTCTATTCTAGAATCTCCCTCGCATGTCACTCCACTTCACAATTCCAGAAGATTCTGGAAACTTCTCTCTGGCCGCAGTACGAAACTAAACGGCTTGACTCTGCGACACGGGGGAGGCTACGGGGACGGCATTTACCCTCCGAAATCTCCATTCTTCATCCGCTCATTAAACAGAATAATACAAGGAAATTAAAGAAAATTAGCGCTCCTCCGCGTCTTTCCACATCTTCATACTCCGAAGATATCAGATCCATTTTTCATAGGTGTCAGCTGATCAAATTTATCTCCCGGGTTGGAGTTTAGCATGAACCCCCCCTCGGCTAAAATGAGAAGATGTCTGACCCCCCCCCCCCCACCATACAAGGGAGACTGCTGCAGGGAAGCGGCCCATTACCCGACATTAACCGGTCCCCCCCTGTGCTCCGGCCTGAATGGGAAATGACGGAGTAATTAAAATTTGTGAAGTTGAGTTTATGGATTCTCATAAAATAAAATAAAAAACACACACAGCGCCGCCTGCTGGCCACTGTCCATGGGGGAGGTACACAGGCCTGGCCTCAACGCCACAGTTCGGTAACCCGCAAGGGATTATTTTTTTTATTTTTGACCCTTTACCTGTCTAATTAATGTCTTTTCCATGAAATTCTGTGAAATGCGACTCCGGCGCGGTCAGAGGTTGTGCGGTTACTTGGCAGATCTTTGTAGCGCGTCGGTAAAGCGGACCGCGTTCCTGCGTGCCACAATGCATTCCCATCTATACATTATACATTCAGAATTTTTTTTTATTTTTTTTTTTTATTCAAACATTCCGACTCCATCTGGAAATGAAAGATTTGCGACTGATCTTAACAATGTAACTCGTCGGTTTGAAATGGTCTCAGGGAAGAAAAAACCCCACAGAGCCAGCGGGGGAGCCGACGGAGGCAGCTTAAAAGTCGTCTAATTCTGACTCGCAAACGCCGACTTCACAGACCCGGGTCTTTTTCTTGTGCCCATTAGTGGGCTGACTTCTGAGAGCGGGAACAAAAGGCCTGCGGTGTGAGGCATTCTGGGACAGGCAACTCATTAGGGACGGATGACTGGAGTACGAGTTTAGGGAATCAAACGGCGGTCTAATCTAAGAGTAGCTTGGACGAAGTTCGACATGGAACTAATTTGCTCCGGAGATGGGCTTTGTCTCTGCGAGACCTTCCGTCTCCCTGGAGGGGTCACCGCGGCTCAGGGGGATCCAGAAGAGAGAGAGAGAGGGGGGACAGAGAGCTGGCGCGTTACCCCCACTCTCTGCAAAGCATTGTGGGAGGAAGACGCACAACACACACACAAAGATCGCTCCTTGTTGTAACAAGAAGATCGCCTATAATCCCGTAATTACCAACACGGGGGCCAACGCGCTGATTAATAGGGATTCCGGCTGTGTTTTATTCCAGCCGCCGACCGACACCTCATCGCTCAGCGGGAGAGAGCGCCATCAACTCTACGGCAGCTTAAAGGGCAATTCTAGCCAAACAGCTAAAAATGCACATAAAAGAGGCCGTTTTATTGGCTGAAAGATACACAGACCTGTGATGCCCCCCCCGCGCACGCGCTGCAGAACAAAAAGGAGGGCGACAACACACTGCAGAAACTGCAATTCGACCAATTCTGTGCCACCACCCGGCCTTCTCATAGTGAACCTCACTGCATTGGTGATGCCTACTCTGACCCTCCTGCCTACGCATAGTGAACCTCACTGCATTGGTGATGCCTGCTCTGACCCTCCAACCTACGCATAGTGAACCTTACCGCATTGGTGATGCCTGCTCTGACCCTCCAGCCTACGCATAGTGAACCTCACTGCATTGGTGATGCCTGCTCTGACCCTCCTGCCTACGCATAGGGAACCGCACTGCATTGGTGATGCCTGCTCTGATCCTCCAGCCTACGCATAGTGAACCTCACCGCATTGGTGATGCCTGCTCTGACCCTCCTGCCTATGGATAGTGAACCTCACTGCATTGGTGATGCCTGCTCTGACCCTCCAGCCTACGCATAGTGAACCCTCACCGCATTGGTGATGCCTGCTCTGACCCTCCTGCATACGCATAGTGAACCTCACTGCATTGGTGATGCCTGCTCTGACCCTCCTGCCTACGCATAGTGAACCTCACCGCATTGGTGATGCCTGCTCTGACCCTCCTGCCTACGCATAGTGAACCTCACTGCATTGGGGATGCCTGCTCTGACCCTCCTGCCTACGCATAGTGAACCTCACTGCATTGGTGATGCCTGCTCTGACCCTCCTGCCTACTCATAGTGAACCTTACCGCATTGGTGATGCCTGCTCTGACCCTCCTGCCTACGCATAGTGAACCTCACTGCATTGGTGATGCCTACTCTGACCCTCCTGTCTACGCATAGTGAACCTCACTGCATTGGTGATGCCTGCTCTGACCCTCCAGCCTACGCATAGTGAACCTCACTGCATTGGTGATGCCTGCTCTGACCCTCCTGCCTACGCATAGTGAACCTCACTGCATTGGTGATGCCTACTCTGACCCTCCTGCCTACGCATAGTGAACCTCACCGCATTGGTGATGCCTGCTCTGACCCTCCTGCCTACGCATGGTGAACCTCACCCAATGGTAATCTTTGCTCTGACCCTACTGCCCCCTCGTAGTGAACCTCACCCAATAGTAATCCCTGTTCTGACCCTCCAACCTCCTCATAGTGAACCTCACCTAGTAGTAATCCCTGCTCTGACCCTCCTGCCGCCTCAAAGTGAATCTCACTGCATCGGTAATGCCTGCTCTGACCCTCCTTGCCGCATCGTAGTGAACTTCACCTCAATAATGATGTCTGCTCTGACTCTCCTGCCGCCTCGTAGTGAAGCTTACCTCACCCCATTGGTGATGCCTACTCTGACTGTTCTGCCCTTGTAGTGACCCTCACTACTGGTGAAGTGTGCTCTGACCCTCCCTGCCTTCTCGTAGTGAACCTCTGAACCAATGGTAATCCTTACTCCTAATGAGCCTTACCTCATTGGTGATGCCTGTTCTGACCCATAGACACACAGGTGAGGAAATTCACTATAGACACAGGAGAGTCAGGTGAGGAAATTCACTATAGACGCGGGTGGCGAGCCAGGCAAGGAAATTCACTATAGACACGGAGGTGAGCCAGGCGAGGAAATTCACTATAAACACAGAGGTGAGCCAGGCGGGGAAATTCACTATAGACACGGAGGTGAGCCAGGCGGGGAAATTCACTATAGACACGGAGGTGAGCCAGGTGAGGAAAATAATATGGGGGGATAAGGATGTGGGGGGGGGGGGGGGGTAAGGATGTGGGGGGGGGTAAGGATGTGGGGGGGGATAAGGATGTGGGGGGGGATAAGGATGTGGGGGGGGGGATACGGAATGTGGGGGGGGGTAAGGATATAGGAAACCCAGAGACGGTGTTTTGCACTGAGCCGGATCTCACCCCTATGGCTGGTGCAGGGATGGATGAGAGAAGCGGAGGTGGGGGAGGGGAAGGGGGGGCCGCTTTCCCCTGCGGGCCCCGAGTCGGATTGCTCTTCCAAGGTAGTGTAAAAACGGCCACAGTGTGAATGCGCCTGACCTTTTGTCTTGGACTAATCTAATTGTGTCGTCTTTGTGTAATCAGCCAGGAAAGGTCAGCGCTGTATTTAACGGAGCGCCTCCTTTAGGTAATGAATTTGCCTTGCAGTAAATTAAGTTGATTATGCTTTTTTTGAAGTATGTCAAAGCTCAGGTCAGGTTAACCATGAAGGCGCCAGGGCTGTTTGATGTGCCGCCGTCGCCGAGGACCCCGCTGCAGGTATGGCGGCGTCTCTCCTCTGAGCCACACAACACAGGCAAAGAAAGTAACAAAAATCCGGAGATAATGAAACAATGTAACAAAAAAAAAAAAAAAAATATCAGCGAGTAAATCAGCGGCGTTTAGGATCTTCATTTTATAGCTGAACTCTGGGGAAAAAACAAAGAAGTCCTCCCCTGCAGTGCGGCTGGGCCAGCACCGCAAGGATTGGCTGCTGGTTTAGTGTATGGCAGGGGTGCGCGACCGCCGTCCCGCTAAATAAATGGTGGTGTATTCCATGCCGGTCATACTCAGTCACCAAGATTCCTTTTCTGTATTCTGAAAAAACCTGGTTGATCCTGCTGCTCTCCAGCTCCCCCTTCTGTCCACCTGCCCCCTGCTCTCCACCTCCCCCTGCCCCTGCTCTCCACCTCCCCCTGCCCCTGCTCTCCACCTCCCCCTGCCCCTGCTCTCCACCTCCCCCTGCCCCTGCTCTCCACCTGCCCCTGCTCTCCACCTCCCCCTGCTCTCCACCTCCCCCTGCTCTCCACCTCCCCCTGCTGTCCACCTCCCCCTGCTGTTGGGGATTTTGCAGCTGTGGTGTCGGCTCTGCACATGCTCGGTTTTTCAGTGAGTTTCTATGCTGAGCATTTCCTCCCTATCACATCTGAGCAGCCCATGTGACTATAGAGTCACACGTGGGCGTATACACAATGACAGGCCACTCCCTCCTCTTCCATGCTCACTAACTAAAATACAAGGGGGGGATATTGCATGTAGATTGATGGAGGCTTCACCTCCCTGTTATTATAAGATGTAAAATGTAAACAAAAAGTGCCAGAAGAGGCCCGAGCTTACATCATCCATACACAGAAAGAGAAGGGATCGTGTAACTTAACTATATCCCACGGTACGTCTCATTCTGGAACATCATGACGTAGGGCCACGCCGTGTTTCACGCCGATGGCGTGGCTCTTAACCCATTTGATTGGCTGTGTCCAATCACAGCTAGTCACGTGTAAATACGGAAGTGCCGTTTATCGGCTCTCCTCACCTTACACTGACAGAGTGTGAGGAGAGGAGAGCTGATCAGCGGCATTTCCTTGCAGGGGGATCAGGGCACCGATCATCAGTGAGTGCCCTTATTACAGTAAAACCCCAGCAGTGCCCATCAGTGACACCAATCAGTGCCAGCTATCTGGTGCCCAGCAGTGTAGCATATTAGTGCCTCATCAGTGCCGCCCATCAGTGCAGGGTTTGACAAATTTGCTTGGAATCTAGGAGCCAGCTAAAAAAGTTAGGAGCCAAAAAACGCTCCCCGTCCCGACGACGCATACGTGAGCGGCGCCCGCATATGAAAACGGTGTTCAGACCACATGCGAGGTATCGCCGCGATCGTTAGAGCGAGAGCAATAATTCTAGCCCCAGACCTCCTCTAACTCAAAACATGCAACCTGTAGATTTTTTTTAAACGTCGCCTATGAAGATTTTAAAGGGTAAAAGTTTGTCGGCATTCCACGAGCGGTGGCAATTTTGAAGCGTGACATGTTGGGTATCAATTTACTCGGCGTAACATCATCTTTCACAATATAAAAAAAATTGTGATAACTTTACTGTTGTCTTATTTTTTAAATAAAAAAATTTAATTTTTTCCCCAAAAAGTGCGCTTGTAGTGCGCTGCGCAAATACGGCGTGACAGAAAGTATTGCAACGATCGCCATTTTATTCTCTAGGGTGTTGGGATAAAAAATATATATAATGTTTGGGGTTCTAATTAGAGGGAAGGAGATGGCAGTGAAAATAGTGAAAAATGACACATTAGAATTGCTGTTTTACTTGTAATGCCAACGGCCACCACCAGATGGCGCCAGCTCACAGAAGGAAGAGCTTGGGACTTCACAAGGCGGGAAAGCCGCGGCCTCAATTACCGGCCGTCACGGGCCCGCCGCGATAGCGCACGGAGACACGGGATCCTGTGCCTCCGTGCACCCATACCTCCCCCACCGCGCAAAGTCGCGGCCCCAAATACCGGCGGGCGCCAGGTCACAATTTCTTGTCGCAATTGCGACCTGGTGCCCAGATATTGTCGACCCCTGCATTAGTGACGCCCATCGGAGCCACCTTTCAAAGCGGCATATTAATGCCTCCTCATGAGTGCCACCTCATCGGTGCAGCCCCATCAGCGCCCGTCGGCGAAGGAGAAAAATTACTTTACTTTTACTTGAAGACTAAGATTTTTTTTTTCAAAATTTTCAGCCTTTTTTTTTATTTTGTAAAAATTATAACCCCCCCCCCCCCCCCCCCCAGTGGTGAACAAATACCATGGAAGGAAAGCGCCATTAGTGTGTACAGTGTTACATGACCGAGTAATTGTTATTCAAAGTGTAACGGCGCTGAGAGCTGAAAATTGGCCTGGGCAGGAAGAGAAGTGCTTGGTATTGGGGGTGGGGGGGGGAATTGAAAGTGCGCGGTAGGCAAGCGGATAAACAGCGAGTATTGCTTTCTTACACGGGTCAGTAGTTGGGTTTAGGCCGGAATCCTACACATTGTCGATGACCTCGAATTTCAGGCCATTAGGAGTTCACATCTCCCATCCACCCAAACCTGAACGTTCGCATAAAAGGCGGATTCACATTCGATCGTTAAGTGTTACGGATGCGACGGGTGCGTCTGCCATATTATTTAGAACTCGCCCGCGATGATCCGTCGGAGGACGCAGACGTCTGTCGGAAGCGCGGACTTCTCCTGCTTATCATGTAAATGAATTCCTTTCCCCCTCCCGAAGGAAATATTGATCACATGACACGGACGCCAAGTTATGGGCGGTCACACCGGGGGGCAAGGCTCCAGGTATAAACCTTTGCCACAATCAATACGAGGTTCCTCTCCTAGCAGACGACGCTGCCCCCGTTATATCAGCGACCCAACAAAGGGGGGGGGGGCGAGGCGGGCGCCATCGGAATTCACGATTTCCCCATCAGTCTTCCCGTGACATTCGGGAATGAAAGGAGGACAATGATGGGGGACGGTGGTGGAGAGTAGCGAGGAGGACAATCCTTCGGGGGGGGGGGGGGGCACTTCTATCCGGATGGAGATAAGGGCAGAGGACTGGTAACATCCAGATTAATGTGTCACCTCTGCAGACGACAGATAAGGGGCTTTCAATCTTCTTGTAAAATCACAATACATTCTGCATCTCTTTATAAAGTGCGCGGCGGCGGCGGTGGCGTTATCGCCCCGATATATCTGAGTACACCTCTCCGCATTGTACAGCTAAACAGAGCGGGGGGCTTAGGAGCTGCCAGACAGATGTGGATTAAATAGAAGTCAGATTAGAGAGAGGGGGGGGTAAAATGATTATTTCCTGTGTGGCCCCAGGCCAGGTGGGCTCCCGGCTTCCATATTACAATGTATTGTACATAACCAGAAATAGAAGACGCCGGATAATGCCGCGCAATCACTCTCCTCAGGAGGAGGAGGACAAGGAGAAGAAGAAGAAAAAAAAGAAAAAGAAAAAAAAAGAAAAAGAAAAAGAAAAAGAAAAAGAAAAAGAAGAAGGTGGCTGTTACAAGTTTTAAGTGATTACGGTTAACCAAAGTCGGGGTGGTGGCGGATGTGCCGCTGCTGGCATTTGCCAAGAGTTGTACCCATGCCCACCATCAATGTGGTTCCTGAAGAAGCGGGATAGGCTACAATACATGGCGGCATTCTCAACCACTGGGCCGCGACCTCATGGGCACAGTGAGGCATGGACATGGTCACAGTGAGGCATGGGCACAGTGAGGCATGGGCACGGTCACAGTGAGGCATGGGCACAGTGAGGCAAGCACATGGACACCCTAGGCTTACACTCGAGTCAATACGTTTTCCCATTTTTTTGTGGTACAATTAGGTGCCTCGGCTTATATTTGGGTCGGCTTATACTCGAGTATATACAGCAAGTACATATTTTGTATTCCCATACTCCTACTGAGTGTAAACGTTTTGGAAGAAAGTCCGACATTCCACGTTACTATTCAATGTTCAGAACTGATCTGGAATCTCGTTTTTTTCCCAGGCTCTGTATTTTTTGTATTATTTATTCACTTTTCAGATGGCGAGATAACAGTAGAGGGTTCTTGAGTTAAGAATTGTATTAGAACGTTTTTTATACAACTTCAGATCATTGTTTCCAATAGGGTAGATTCAGGTACATTTGCCCATTTCTTACGGAGGCGCAGCGTACCATTTTGCCGCTGCGCCTCCGTAAATTTCCTGCGCTGCGCTTGATTCACGGAGCAGTAGCTCCGTAAATTGCGTGGGCGCTCCTGAAAATAGCCCGGCGTAAGAGCGCGCAATTTAAATGATCCCATAGGGGGCGTGGATCATTTAAATTGGGCGCGTTCCCACGCCGAACGTAGTGCGCATGCTCCGTGGGGAAACCTGAATCGGCGTTAGTATGCAATTTGCATACTCTACGCTGACCACTACGGGAAGGCCACCTAGCGGCCTGCGTAAGAATGCAGCCTAAGATATGACGGCATAAGAGCCTTATGCCACGCATATCTTAGGCTGCAGTCGGCGTATCGAGGTTCCTGAATCAGGAGCATTCGATACGCCGGCGCAAGTAAGCAATTGCGCTGCGTAACTATGGTTACGCAGACGCAATTGCTCTCTGAATCTACCCCAATGTTATTAGTGTTCTACTGGGCCAGTTAAAGGATATATATAATATGTAGAATGCAGACTAACCCGGGTGGTCGGCGTCACTTGGGGCTCAATTTGCATTTCTTAAAAAACAAGAAGATATCTTATATGGCCATGTCACCCAACCCCCGGCTTGAGGATTGTGTAATAATTACGGCCTCTACAAATTAGGGAATAGTTTTATGGCATTTTTTTAATATTTTTTTTTTTATTAGTAATAGCGGCGAGCTGCGATTTTTATCATGACTGCGACATCATGCGGACACATCGGACACTATTTTGGCACGATTGTCATTTATACAGCGATCAGTGCTATAAAAATGCACCGATTACTGTGTAGATGACACTGGCAGGGAAGGGGTTTAAACACTAGGGGGCGATCAAGGGGTTAAGTGTGTCCTAGGGAGTGATTCTAACTGTGGGAGGGGCTGGGCTACAAGTGACACGACCCTTTGTGCAGCCGTGCCATTCTGCCAACGTAAATGTGCAGGAGGCGGTCCTTAACCACTTCCAGACTGCCGCATGTACATATACGTCGGCAGAATGGCACGGACAGGCACATTGGCATACATGTACGTCCCTGCCTAGACGTGGGTCGGGGGTCCGATCGGGACCCCCCCGTACATGTGGTGGTTCCCCTGGCTTTAGGAGCGATCCGGGACGAAGGCGCGGCTATTCGTTTCTAGGCGCTCCGTCGCGATCGCTCCCCGGAGCTGAAGAACGGGGAGAGCCGTATGTAAACACGGCTTCCCCGTGCTTCACTGTGGCGGCGTATCGATCGTGTGATCCCTTTTATAGGGAGACTCGATCGATGACGTCAGTCCTACAGCCACACCCCCCTACAGTTGTAAACACACACTAGGTGAACCCTAACTCCTACAGCGCCCCTTGTGGTTAACTCCCAAACTGCAACTGTCATTTTCACAATAAACAATGCAATTTAAATGCATTTTTTGCTGTAAAAAGGACAATGGTCCCAAAAATTGTCCGAAGTGTCCGCCATAATGTCGCAGTCACGAAAAAAAAAAAAACGCTGATCGCCGCCATTAGTAGTTAAAAAAAAAAAAAAAAAAAAAATAATAATAAAACTATCCTCTATTTTGTTAACGCTACTAATTTTGCGCAAACCAATCGATAAACGCTTATTGCGATTTCTTTTTACCAAAAATAGGTAGAAGAATACCTATCGGCCTAAACTGAGGAAAAAAAAAAATTGTATATATGTTTTTGGGGGATATTTATTGTAGCAAAAAGTAAAAAATATTGAATTTTTTTCAAAATTGTCGCTCTATTTTTGTTTATAGCGCAAAAAATAAAAACCGCAGAGATGATCAAATACCACCAAAAGAAATCTCTATTTGTGGGGAAAAAAGGACGCTAATTTTGTTTGGGAGCCACGTCGCACGACCGCGCAATTGTCTGTTAAAGCGACGCAGTGCCGAATTGCAAAAAACCCCTTGGGTCATTTAGCAGCATATTGGTCCGGTCCTTAAGTGGTTAAAGGATCACTTTTATTCCTATCACAAACACCCATTGTAGTAGAAATACGGCATGGCAGGTCCCCTTTATGGAGATCTCTCCTTATCCTGGCAAGAATCAGTTTAAAAAACAACAACAACAACAACAACATTGATCTCATGCTTTCCAGAACAAAAAAATGGTGGCGTTTACATCCGCCGTAGCCGGAAGTGATGTCATGACCTCCCAGGATCATAGAGATGGCCGGGGACCATCTGGTCCACATCCAGCTCTGTGCTAACCCACAGAGAATCACTTACCGAGTTGGGAGTCAGCGGAGCGCCAACAACGTCGATGATTGGATCTTTCCCCTCTAGTTTGATGTCCTCTGTGCTGATGGTGGCCTGGCCCTCTACGTTGGTTCCCTCGGCTGCCACCGGCGTGCTGGGGACCCCGGTTTTGGATAAGGCTTCGAAGCGATGGCGAAGCATTTGCAGTTCATACTCGCAGTTGGAGAACGCTTGTTTGAGTTCATAGAGCAGGACCAGATCGCTGCGCAGCTCATTAAACATCTGGACGATCTCTTCTGTTGGCATCGGGTTAAGATCTGCGGGTCAGAAGAGAGCGAAGGGTGAATTATGGGACAGATACAAATCTGGGAGAGACACAGAAGAAAGACGTTCTGTTCAAAGGTGTTTTATCTGATGAGCCAATCCCCTCTTGATTGACCGTTTAATGCCGACTTGTCGCACGTTTGCTGGTAAATTCCACGGCACTGACCAATAAAAATCTGCTGGGTGGCTACTTTGCCCTGCAGGGTCCCCTACCGAGTGGGGAATCTGCTAAGCGAGGATACTAATAAGCTGGGGGATCTGCTGAACAATGGTATCAATGCTGAACAGGGGTACTAAGGAGCTGGTGGGTACAGCTGAGTGGCGGGATCATCAGCAGAGCTGGAGGTACTACTGAGTAGGGGATCTGCTAAGCGTGAGTATTAATAAGCTGGGGATCTGCTGAACAGGGGTACTAAGGAGCTGGGGGTACAGCTGAGTGGGGGGGGGGGGATCAGCAGCAGAGCTGAGGGTTACTTATGAGTGAGAAATCAGCAGAGCTGGGGGTACTACTTGGTGGGGTATCAGCAGCAGATCTGGGGGTACTACTGAGTGAGGGGGATCAGCTAAGTGAGGGTACTAATAAGCTGGAGATCTGCTGAACAAGGGTATCAATGCAGAACAGGGGTACTAAGGAGCTGGGGGTACAGCTGAGTGGGGGGATAAGCAGCAGAGCTGGGGGTTCCTTGAGTGGAAAAACAGCAGAGCTGGGGGTTCCTTGAGTGGAAAAAACAGCAGAGCTGGGGGAACTACTGAGTGAGGGATCAGCAGCAGAGCTGGGGAACTACCGAGTTAGGGATCAGCAGCAGAGCTGGGGATTACTGCTAAGTGGGGGGAACAGCAGCAGAGCTGGGGATTACTACGGAGTGGGAAACCAGTAGAGCTCGGGGGGAACTACTGTGTGAGGGATCAGCAGAGCTGGGGGTACTACTGAGTGAGGGGGGGTCAGCTAAGTGAGGGTACCAATAAGCTGTGAATCTGCTGAACAAGGGTATCAATGCTGAACAGGGGTACCAAGGAGCTGGGGGTACAGCTGAGTGTATGGGGGTTGGGGTCAGCAGCAGACCTAGGGTACTACCGAGTGGGGGGGGGGATCAGCAGCAGAGCTGGGAATTACTACTAAGTTAGGGGATCGGGTAAGTTAGGGTACTAATAAGCTGTGGATCTGCTGAACAAGGGTATCAATGCTAGGGGGAACTACTGAGTGGGGGATCAGCAGAGCTGGGGGGGAAACTACCGAGTGGGGGGTATCAGCAGAGAAGGGGGAAACTACTGAGTGGGGGGGATCAGCAGAGCTGGGGGAACTACTGAGTGGGGGTATCAACTAAGTGAGGGTACTAATAAGCTGGGGATCTGCTGAATGAGGGTACCAATGCTGAACAGGGGTACCAAAGCGCTGGGGAACTGCTGAGTTGGGGGGGTTGCCCCCCAAAAAAAAATTGAAAACCAACACCCCGAAACTCTTTTAATTCATGTGAATCGGCCGTCATCAGACACGATGGAGGGAAATGTGTGTGTATGTGTATGTATGTGTGTGTGCATATGTGTGTGTGTATATATATATGTGTGTGTGTGTGTGTGTGTGTGTGTGTGTGTGTGTGTGTGTGTGTGTGTGTGTGTGTGTGTGTATATATATATATATACATACATACATACACACACACACACACATACAGACAGACAGACACAATATATATATATATATATATACACACACACATACATATATATATATACACACACACACACACACACACACACACAGTTCTCTCCAAAACTCTCTGTATTAAGGGGGGAAAAATAAAATAAAAAATAATAAAACACACAGTCCATTGGGACTACAAAAGATCTCTCGGCATGCGCGATATTCCCCTCGCACAACCCCCGCTCCCAGCGTCCTCCCCGGCTCACCTACTCCGAGTTCTGACAGCATCTGATCCAAGGCTTTAATCTTCTTCTGTCCAACTGAGCTCGGGAGTTTCATCTGCAAACACAAAAGGTACAAAAAAATAAAAAAAATAAAAGGAGAGAGAGAGAGAGAAGGAGCCACACAGCTCTCAGCCAGGCCTCTTTCGCACATTTCCTAGTTCAAAAGGCAGCGAGAAGACTTTTCATACAGAACAAGCAGGACGGAATGAAAAGGAAAGCGAAAAAAAGAAAAAAGGTAAGGGAAGTAAAAAAAGAAAAAAAAGGGATGGAAGGAGAAAAGGTGGGGGGGGGGCTGCTGCCCTGCGTCAGGGGCTCATTTTACAACCTACAACAAATCCCCCCCCCTAATTTTGCAAAAGGAGACGATGGGGGGGATAAAGTTCACCTTTTCTGGTTTGACAAATAAAAAAAATAAAAAAAAAAACACGACTTCCTGCCGAGGGATGAAGATGAAAAAATAAATAAATGAGACCGGAAAGGTTGTGCAACGCGCGGTCCCCCCCCGTTTGATGCCGCTTCCCCCCATTAACAAGACTTTTTTTTTATATATTTATATAAATAATCCTTCCAGGGCCAAACGCTTTTTTTTTTTTTTTCTCGCGGCGTAGCGGCGGCGCCCCCGAGCAGTGGGAATTCATTTAGTAGGTGATATAACAAAGAGCGGAGGAGTTCGACTGAACGCAGAAGTGCGGCCGAAAAAGCCCACAAAAGACGGGAGAGCAGGGAGTAACCCGGCAGAGCAGGAAAGCAGCGGGAGTCGGCCGCGCAGGAAACGGCGAATAATAATAAAAAAAAAAAAGAATTACAGGTACTCATTAAAAATAAGATCACTTATCAGACACTTGTTACCATTGAATTGTACGGGGGAGGGGAAGATCACAGGTAAAAAAACACGCAGCCAAAAAATTTCCCCACGGCGTCACAAGGCCTGGCGGAGAGAAAAAGGAAAAGGAAAAGCCGGCTGCGAGTTTTTTTCCGGCGCCTATTCAGGGGCCACTTTCTGTTCCCCTTTGATGGTGACAAAGCGCGTCGGACTAAACTCTGTGCGAATAATTAGACTGCGCTGTAAAACGGCCACTGCTAGCGGCCTAGTTAAAGGCTTGCTGGGCCGGTGTCAGGTGCCAACGCGACGCAGCACGGGCCGAAGGAAAGCGGCCGGCGCCTTAATTGTTGGAAGAAGAGCGCAAAAAATACGCCAACCCCGTGATCCCGCCTGCGACGAGGGGCCGCGACAAAATTAATTAGAGGGGCACGGGGGCCAAGCGAGAGAAAAGGGAGGACAGAAATACTCGACGGAGTGACTAATGGAGAGAAATGAACCCCAGCCGACTTCCGATCCGTACAGCGAGATGACGCCGCGCGCTCACTGGCCGCATCCACCGGTGATGACATCATTCATACACAAGTGGTATTATGGTGACATCATGGCTTGCACTGTAGTCTTGTAACATTGGAGTGTAAGCTCCTCTGTACAGAGACTGATGTGATGTGGGGGGGGAGGGGACATTAGAGTGTAAGCTCCTCTGTACAGAGACTGATGTGACTGTGGGGGGGGGACATTAGAGTGTAAGCTCCTCTGTACAGAGACTGATGTGATGTGGGGGGAGGGGACATTAGAGTGTAAGCTCCTCTGGTACAGAGACTGATGCGACTGTGGGGGGGGACATTAGAGTGTAAGCTCCTCTGTACAGAGACTGATGTGATGTGGGGGGAGGGGACATTAGAGTGTAAGCTCCTCTGTACAGAGACTGATGTGACTGTGGGGGGAGGGGACATTAGAATGTAAGCTCCTCTGTACAGAGACTGATGTGATGTGGGGGGGGAGGGGACATTAGAGTGTAAGCTCCTCTGTACAGAGACTGATGTGATGTGGGGGGGAGGGGACATTAGAGTGTAAGCTCCTCTGTACAGAGACTGATGTGATGTGGGGGGGGGGGGACATTAGAGTGTAAGCTCCTCTGTACAGAGACTGATGTGATGTGGGGGGGGGGGGCATTAGATTGTAAGCTCCTCTGTACAGAGACTGATGTGACTGAGGGGAGGGGGCATTAGAGTGTAAGCTCCTCTGTACAGAGACTGATGTGACTGTGGGGAGGGAACATTAGAGTGTAAGCTCCTCTGTACAGAGACTGATGTGACTGTGGGGGGGGGAGGGGACATTAGAGTGTAAGCTCCTCTGTACAGAGACTGATGTGACTGTGGGGGGAGGGGACATTAGAGTGTAAGCTCCTCTGTACAGAGACTGATGTGATGTGGGGGAGGGGACATTAGAGTGTAAGCTCCTCTGTACAGAGACTGATGTGATGTGGGGGGGGGGACATTAGAGTGTAAGCTCCTCTGTACAGAGACTGATGTGAGGTGGGGGAGGGGACATTAGAGTGTAAGCTCCTCTGTACAGAGACTGATGTGACTGTGGGGGGGAGGGGACATTAGAGTGTAAGCTCCTCTGTACAGAGACTGATGTGATGTGGGGGGAGGGGACATTAGAGTGTAAGCTCCTCTGTACAGAGACTGATGTGACTGTGGGGGGGAGGGGACATTAGAGTGTAAGCTCCTCTGTACAGAGACTGATGTGACTGTGTGGGGGAGAGGACATTAGAGTGTAAGCTCCTCTGTACAGAGACTGATGTGACTGTGGGGGGAGGGGACATTAGAGTGTAAGCTCCTCTGTACAGAGACTGATGTGACTGTGGGGGGAGGGGACATTAGAGTGTAAGCTCCTCTGTACAGAGACTGATGTGACTGTGGGGGGAGGGGACATTAGAGTGTAAGCTCCTCTGTACAGATGTGTGTGGGGGGAGGGGACATTAGAGTGTAAGCTCCTCTGTACAGAGACTGGTGTGACTGTGGGGGGAGGGGACATTAGAGTGTAAGCTCCTCTGTACAGAGACTGATGTGACTGTGGGGGAGGGGACATTAGAGTGTAAGCTCCTCTGTACAGAGACTGATGTGACTGTGGGGGGGGGGGACAATAGAGTGTAAGCTCCTCTGTACAGAGACTGATGTGAGGGGGGGAGGGGACATTAGAGTGTAAGCTCCTCTGTACAGAGACTGATGTGATGTGGGGGGAGGGGACATTAGAGTGTAAGCTCTTCTGTACAGAGACTGATGTGATGTGGGGGGGGAGGGGACATTAGAGTGTAAGCTCCTCTAGTACAGAAAATGATGTGACTGGCTCAGTGTTCTCTGTACAGCACTGCAGTGACTGTAGCAGAGAAATTAGAGTGTAAGCTTCTAAGATTAGACATTTCTTGCAACTTAAAATAAAAAAATAAAAAATAATACAAATTCCTGACAAAATTTAGGCCTTCAAGATGGCTTTGAGATTTTATTTTTTTACGTCTTTATTTTAGTTTTATCTGAAAAAAGTGGACCTATAGAAATGTCCGAGTCACCCCCCTCTCTCTTTGTGGCGAATAAATTAGATATTTATCGTATTTATCGGCGTATACCGCGCACTATTTTGCCCTGAAAATCAGGGCAAAATCGTGGGTGCGCGATATACGCCGATACCCGCTTTCCCGCCACGAGTTTGAATACTGCGCCGGCATATACCGAGCGCAGTACACTCGTGTATCTTCGGGCAGTCTCGGCGCCTCTCGCACTGACGTCCTGAGCGTACAGGACGTCAGCGCGACAGTTGCCGAGCCTGCCCGACGATACACGAGTGTACGGCGCTCGCTATATGTCGGCGCAGTATTCAAACTCGGCGCGGGAAACGAGCGGGGAGGATGCGAGGACGCCGCAGAAGGACGCCGGACCCGCCGAAGAGGACACCCGACCCGCCGAAGACGGACGCCGGACCCGCCAAAGACGGACGCCGGACCCGCCAAAGACGGACGCCGGACCCGCCAAAGACGGACGCCGGACCCGCCAAAGACGGACGCCGGACCCGCCAAAGACGGACGCCGGACCCGCCAAAGACGGACGCCGGACCCGCCAAAGACGGACGCCGGACCCGCCAAAGACGGACGCCGGACCCGCCAAAGACGGACGCCGGACCCGCCGAAGAGGACACCCGACCCGCCGAAGAGGACACCCGACCCGCCGAAGAGGACACCCGACCCGCCGAAGACGGACACCCGACCCGCCGAAGACGGACGCCGGACCCGCCGAAGACGGACGCCGGACCCGCCGAAGAGGACATCCGAAGCCGCAGAAGGACGCCGGACCCGACGAGGCCGCCGATGGACGCCGCGCAAGACACCAAAACTGTAAGTACAAAAAAACTTTTTTTCCACAGGATTGGGGGCCACTTTAGGGGTGCGCGGTATACGCGGGAGCGCGTTAAACCGCGATAAATACGGTATCTATCCATCTAATTTATTCACCACAAAGAGAGGAGGCGACGTTATTCAGATAAAACTAAAAAAAAAAGACGTAAAAATAAAAGCCATATATGTATTTATATTTATATCTCCCCAATATCCATCTATAGAGAAGTGTCACACTTTTCTGTAATAATAATAATAAAATGATCAGATTTCCCCGCAGGGAGCGCCCATCCCGCAGCGTAATGTTTACTTTCTTCTTTCAAACAAAAAAAAAACGCCGTAGCCGGGCGCTGGGCACGCCGCTCCTTCCTCCGCCCTCTAAATAAAACCAATTAATCTTTCCACTAATTTTTCTTTTTTTTGCGCGTTCGCTGTTCTCTCTTCCGCGTGGAGAGACTTCATTGGCTCTTGGGAGGCAGAGTATATTTTAATTTTGCCGTCATTAAGAAAATGTTCTGATTTATGAGGCTGCTGTCAGGCTAATATCTTTAAAATTTAGCCGGCTCCGGCGATTCATCTTAAAGAGTGATGGAGGTTGATTGCTCTCTATGCAAAATGTATTAGAAGTAAATGGGCAGTCTATTACTCACGCAGCTCCGATAATCCGTTAGGTGAGCTCCGTTAGCTAAACACATTAAGAAGTGGCGTCACACGGGGTTGACCACGCCGGCCGGGGCCGCTGAGAGATGGGGGGGCGAGTGAAAACTATTAACCCAGCGGCGCCCGGACAGAACGGCAGATGTGCCGCCAGAAATGAAAGGCCGTCTCCACCAAAAGGTCGATAATTCGGGTTTTCATGGCCGCCGTTGCATCTCTTTGGGACTTCTGCCCACCGAATTTGTTAGTCCTATCCGACTTTAGAGAAATAAATATTGGCCTTAGTGGGACGTTACACTTGCTTTATGTCAGGGGTGTCCAAACTTTTTTCAAAGAGGGCCAGATTTGATGAAGTGAACATGCGTAAAGGGCCGACCATTTTGCCTGACATTCTTTGAACCATTAAAATTTGGTCTAAGGGCTGAATTCACGTAGATCGGCGCATTGTTACGGCGGCGTAGCGTATCGTATTTACGATACGCCGCCTTAAGTCAGAGAGGCAAGTACTGTATTCACAAAGCACTAGGCGTAAGCGCGCCTAATTCAAATGAGGATGAGGGGGGGGCGTGTTTTATGTAAATGATTGGTGACCCGACGTGATTGACGTTTTTTTTACGAACGTCGCATGCGCTGTCCATGTACATATCCCAGTATGCATTGCTCCAAAGTACGCCGCAAGGACGTATTGGTTTCGACGTGAATGTAAATTACGTCCAGCCCTATTTACGGACGACTTACGCTAACGACGTAAAATTTCCAAATTTTGACGCGGGAACGACGGCCATACTTAACATTGGCTACGCCACCTAGGTGGCAGCTTTATCTTTACGCGGCGTATCTCTTACGGAAACGGCGTATCTTTACTGCGACGGGCAAGCGTACGTTCGTGAATCGGCGTATCTAGTCATTTACATATTCTACGCCGAAATCAGCGGAAGAGCCACCTAGCGGCCAGCAGAGCCGTCGTATCTTAGCTAGGTTTAAGTGCATCTCAGTTTGAGCATACACTTAAACTTACGACGGGCTTAGATTCCGAGTTACGTCGGCGTATCTACTGATACGCCGGCGTAACTCTTTGTGAATCTGGCTATAAGTGTGTTCGTTCGAGCACTAATACACGGCCCAACACAAATTTTCTTGCCTTTGTGGCTGTGTGTGGTGAAGAGATGAGCGTGTTATTTGGATATACCGTATTTATCGGCGTATAACACGCACCTTCACTTTAGGAGGGAAGTTTCATGGAAAAAAAAATGTTAATAAAAAAAACTGTGAAGAAAAATAAGGGTCATTGCCCATCAATGCAGCCTAATCAGTGCCCATCTGCAGCCTTGCCATTGCCATGAATGCAGCCTTGCCATTGCCATGAATGCAGCCTCTCCATTGCCATGAATGCAGCCTCTCCATTGCCATGAATGCAGCCTCTCCATTGCCATGAATGCAGCCTCTCCATTGCCATGAATGCAGCCTCTCCATTGCCATGAATGCAGCCTCTCCATTGCCATGAATGCAGCCTCTCCATTGCCATGAATGCAGCCTCTCCATTGCCATGAATGCAGCCTGATCGATGTCCAATCTGCAGCCTCGAAGGGAAAGGGGGGCGGGATGAGCACCAACAGATTACATAAAGGAGAATCTCCCATTTACACAGCAGCCTCTTTAATATAATTTCTCCTGCCTCCTATGATAGACAGAGGTGTCGTCCAATGGCAGCCCAGGAGACGGGACTTCCTATTACAGATGTCGCTGAGTAAACAGGAGATTCTCCTGTATGTAATTTGACAGCACTCGTTGCCCCTCTCCCTGTCCCCTCTGAGGCAGCGCTGATAAATACAGTATATATCCAAATTACCAGGGGGGCCACATTAAACTGGAACGGGGGCCGCAATTGGCCCCTGGGCCGGACTTTGGACATGCCTGCTTTATGTATTTTAGTTAGAGAGCTCTGAAAAAAACAAAGCGATACCAGGCGATACCAGCTCTGCCCAGCAGGCAGGCGACCATTCAAGGTTTTAGGTCTTCTGTTGAGTTGGAAAAAGATATTCAGCCAAATAATGAGACAATCACATCGGGATGAACACCGAGAAAGGAATACAGATAGACTGAAAGAAAATGAAAAACGTCTTCAAATTCACAGAGAAGAAGACAGTCTAAGGTCTGAGACATGGGAAGCTCAATATTTGGGGTAGAGTACCCATTCACACCCCACGTGACAGATAGAACGAGTAGCTCACTCTTATAGATCTCAGGGACAGCTGTAACCGACCAACATTTGGACAGAAAGACACCATCAGGGAAACGCACCAATAGAATTCACTGGAGAAACAGCAGATGTGAAGCCAATGGCCACCAAAACCCATTGCGGGTTTGGGAACCAAAATGATTAAATGATGGGGGGTATGGAAATCAAATGCTGGGAGAATGGGAAGCAAACGATGGGGGCATGGGAAGCAAACAATGGGGGCATGGGAAGCAAACAATGGGGGCATGGGAAGCAAACAATGGGGGCATGGGAAGCAAACAATGGGGGCATGGGAAGCAAACAATGGGGGCATGGGAAGCAAACAATGGGGGCATGGGAAGCAAACAATGGGGGCATGGGAAGCAAACAATGGGGGCATGGGAAGCAAACAATGGGGGCATGGGAAGCAAACAATGGGGGCATGGGAAGCAAACAATGGGGGCATGGGAAGCAAACAATGGGGGCATGGGAAGCAAACAATGGGGGCATGGGAAGCAAACAATGGGGGCATGGGAAGCAAACAATGGGGGCATGGGAAGCAAACAATGGGGGCATGGGAAGCAAACAATGGGGGCATGGGAAGCAAACAATGGGGGCATGGGAAGCAAACAATGGGGGCATGGGAAGCAAACAATGGGGGCATGGGAAGCAAACAATGGGGGCATGGGAAGCAAACAATGGGGGCATGGGAAGCAAACAATGGGGGCATTAGAAGCAGTATGGAGGGAAAAAAAATCAAATGACCGGGGGTATGGGGGAAAATCAAATGACGGGTGTATGGAGGGAAAAGAAAAATCAAATGACGGGGGTATGGGGGGGGGGGGGATCAAATGACAGGGGTATGGGGGAAAAATCTAATGACGGGGGTATGGGGGGAAAAAAATCAAATGACGGGAGTATGGGGGGAAAAAAAAAACCAAAGGACGACGGCGGGATGGGAAACCAAAGGACGACGGCGGGATGGGAAACCAAAGGACGACGGCGGGATGGGAAACCAAAGGACGACGGCGGGATGGGAAACCAAAGGACGACGGCGGGATGGGAAACCAAAGGACGACGGCGGGATGGGAAACCAAAGGACGACGGCGGGATGGGAAACCAAATGACGACGGCGGGATGGGAAACCAAATGACGACGGCGGGATGGGAAACCAAATGACGACGGCGGGATGGGAAACCAAATGACGACGGCGGGATGGGAAACCAAATGACGACGGCGGTATGGGAAACCAAATGACGACGGCGGTATGGGAAACCAAATGACGACGGCGGTATGGGAAACCAAATGACGACGGCGGTATGGGAAACCAAATGACGACGGCGGTATGGGAAACCAAATGACGACGGCGGTATGGGAAACCAAATGACGACGGCGGTATGGGAAACCAAATGACGACGGCGGTATGGGAAACCAAATGACGACGGCGGTATGGGAAACCAAATGACGACGGCGGTATGGGAAACCAAATGACGACGGGGGTATGGGAAACCAAATGACGACGGCGGTATGGGAAACCAAATGACGACGGCGGTATGGGAACCAAATTATGAGGGTATTGGATAGAAATAAAAAGGGTTTGAGAACCAAATTATGGTGGTATGGGAAGAGAATCAAATGATGGAGACATTGGAACCAATCTATGGCGGTATGGGAAGGGAATCAAATCATGGTGGAACAGGAACCAAACTACCGTATGAGCGTATAATTGTGCTAAATTATGGGGGTATGGGGAATTGAATTACTGGGTCTCTGAACAGAAAAAAAAAAAAAACTCTGAAACTGGATTTGCTACATGATTGAACCTGAATCAGTGGAGAAATAGACTTTGATGTGCCAGACGACATGCAAGGAAGATTGTCAGCAACTTGACCTCCATTCCATGCATTGAATGCACCAAAAAATTGTAAGAATTTCTAGGTGTAGCCCGTCTGGGTATTTGCAATTTTTTTTTTCCCCAATAAATATTGTAGAATCCTTACGATTTCCCTCTTGGCTGTTATGTTCCTCGCTATCCAAAGGTAAAACTCGGTCATACTGGAAACAATTAAGAATGGCGATTACGATTTGATCAGTCCAGTGAAGGTGGTATAGGGCCATATTGGCCAATGCCATTGGGGGACTGTAAATGCAAAAAAAAAAAAAAAAGAAGAACGAGAACCTCTGGACTAGATGCCAATGTGCCCACAGCGGAGACAGATGTCCACATGGAGGACACTAGGCAGATCACTGTGGGGGGAGGGGGGGTAAAGATTCTCATGCATTAAACATCTCTGTTGCAAAAGCCTCAGACTTTCTCTGCTGACGTTGCATTTATTTATTATTGAGACCAATAAATATCTGAATAAATCTTAGATGATAAAAATTTACCCGAGAAGGCTGTGGGTAAAGGGCCCATGTGCACCCCCTCCATCTATACGGTTCCCCATACAACACATGTAGTCATCTCAGATGAGGGGGGGGGGGTTAGATAAAGCCGAGTGGCGAGCTTGGCGAGCAGCCATTCTGACAATTCGGGGACAGTCCTCCCTATCACACAATTCCCTCCAATCGGTGAACTCAGCAAGTTTCCAAGATGAACACATAGTGACAGTTTACCATCTCTATCCCTCAAAACCCCCCCCCCCCCCCCCCACCTCGTGGCTGGAGACCCCCCCACACCTTGGAGCTGCTAAGCTATAAACTTTCCTCTAGAAATTGATTAGCTGGCTCCCCCCCCCCCCCTCATTTGATTTATTTTTTTTATTTTTTAAGGTTAATATATTTTGGACACCTTCCAACTCTTGACATCTTTTCCCCATGGTCCTCTAGAGGAGACTAACTCTCTGGCATAATTACACAGATGTCTTGTTTGATTTAGGGACTACGGCTCACATGGCAAATGCAATAAACAACCGCTTAAACTGCGTGAAGTGCGCTTGCACAGGAGGAACATAAATACAAAAAGCAGGAAAAACGTGTGGAACAAAAAGCTGCAAGATCATCATTTTGGGGGAGCGAGACGCTCAGCTCCGCCTTGTACGACTCTCCGATGACGCAGCAGAGAACGTCCGCAGGCTGCGAGTACCAGACTCGGCGGAGAGAGCCGCGCTCTCCAAACTATAACCATACCGAGAAGCTGGACTATAAAAAAGGGGCCGCCGTTTGGTTACTTGTGGCCGACCCTCATCCACCAACCATTAGAGTGAGTGAGGCCCTGTACACACGACCGAGTTTCTCGGCAGAATTCAGCCAGAAACTCGGTGGGAGCTGGATTCTGCCGAGAAACTTGGTCGTGTGTACACTTTTCAGCGAGGAACCCGTCGAGGAACTTGTTCTCTATTTTCTCGTTAGTCAATGGGAAAAGTCGGCCCGACGAGTTCCTCGGCGGCTTCCACACTGAACTCGACGAGGAACTCGATGTGTTTGGCACGTCGAGTTCCTCGGTCGTGTGTACGGGGCCTGAGAGAGAAAGTTGTATAGCACTACAAATGCGAACAAAATCGTCTCAAGGCGCTTTGTATCCAATGTCGTTGTCCAGAAACCTTCAGAAGAGGCGGGTCTTACGTTTTTTTCTAAAGGCCTGGTGGTTTTCTTCCATGCCAATGTCCGTGGGTAGAGCGTTCCATAGCTGTGGTTGTCGCGCCGTGTCCCGGATTTGATCCCAGGGCCTGGTGTTCTTAAGACGGTTTTCCTACGTCCTGAACCACCAGTTATGTCAGAGGCTTCTTACCACGTGATCAGCTGTGACCAATTACAGCTGATCATCGTGTGAACCAGGAAGTGCCGGTAAACGTCATTCCTTGGTTCGCACCGACAGCCCCCTCAAATGTAGCAATCACCTGCCAATCAGTGCCCAGCAATGTAAAAATAAGATTCTGCCAGCGCCCACCACAGTGCCAATCACTGCCCAGAAGTAACACCTGTCAGTACTTATCAGTACCTCATCAGTACTGCCCATCAGTGCCACCTGTCAGTGCCCATTATTGCCACCTGTCAGTGCCTCCTCATCATTGCCAATTTATCAGTGCCCACAAGTGCCGCCTATCAGTGCCTCCTCATCAGTGCTGTCTATCAGTGCCCATCAATTCTACATATCAGTGCCTCCTCATCAGTGCCCGTCAGTGAAGGGGAAAACAACATTTTCATATGACAGAAACTACAAAAAAACGTTTTTTCCCCCCAAACATTTTGGTATTTTTTTTTGTCAGTTCGTTTATCAGAAAATAAAAACCCCAGAGGTGATCAAATACCACCAAAAGAAAGCTCCATTCGTGGGAAGAAAATTATAAAAATTTAGTTTGGGTACAGTGTTGCACGACCGCGCAATTGTCATTCAAAGTGCGACAGCGCTGAAAATTGTCCTGGGGGGGGGGGGGGGGAAGTGCCCCCCGGTATTGAAGGGGTTAAAGAGCCAAGGAGGAAAAAACAGCGCAAGACGGTTGCTGTTGTTACAGGCGACTTCTTCCTGGAGCGCCGATGATCGGGACGCGGCAACACAAGCGTTTAGAAACGCAAGTCTACCATCTCCGGCGAAGAAGAATCCGATGGGTATTTGTACTGGAAAGTGCGGCCGTTGGGACACTATTGATGTTATTTGGTAACCCAAGAAGGGGGGGAGGGGACGTGCCGCGGCTTAATGTCAGAATATAAGATGGCAGTGACGATTTTTTTGTGTCTGCATTCTCATTCCAACGCTCTCCCGCTCAGGTGACAAGAGACATGACAGCGGACGGCGGCACCTGGCAGCGCTGGGAGCTGTGACCGGCCACGACTCAATCACGATTAGCTGCAGCAGACTCATCATCCGGCGGATATACAGGAGCCCACTAATTAATCAAAGTGCGCCTGTCAGCAGCAGAATATTAATAAGCGCCGCCGCCGGGCTGCTCTCCTCACCTTCCCGCATTCCGGCAGCCATTCCCCTCCCCCCCGGCAAAAAACGCGCAGCAAATCACGTTTTGCATTTGTGAATAAAAGTAATTTTTAGCTGGTGAACTAGATCTAACTCTCCGGCTGTTGTCTCCGAGCGCATTACTCTGGGCGGTCGCCGCCTTTTTTTTTTTTTTTCGTTATTGCGGGTTTAGCCGTCTCGGTGCCGCAGAAAACACTTCCGAAACGTCATCGGGACGGAGTCAAGTCGATGGCACGACGGTTTGGCGAGAAGCCGGAGAATTCGGCACTGCCCGGAGATGAAAGGGTTAATGCGGACACCAACCACAATACAAGGACGTTACAAAATATTAAAATCGCATCCCGAATAGCGGCTTCCGACGCCGAAAAAAGCCGCGTTACATTATTCATATTATTTACCTTGAGAATCATCCAATATTCATCAAGTGCCAACAATTTATCCCGCGCAGAACACCGAGAGAAATGTAAAGTTACCAGAAGGATATCGGGGAGTCACTCCGACAAGGTTCTTTAACCCCTTGAGTATCGGCCTTTATTACACCCTCATGACCGGGACATTTTTCTGTTTCCAGTATTGTGATGGTGTGGAAACGATCACAAGGCCAGCTTGGTCTGGGGTCCTGCCCAGTACTGGAGGAATCGCTGGAATCTAGCAGGCTCTCTGATGGGAGAATTCTGTGGTGGGTCTTATATTTAGATATTTGATCAGGGTGAAGGGGGCTCCAAGGGTGACTAAGTAGGGTCAGCAAATAGGTAACGGGGTGGAGGGGGTTTACAGATAAAAACTCAAGGCAAACAGCTGAACAGATAACGTCCGTTTCCCCTCGGGGTGTTGGATTTGTATTTCTGTCCATCTGGTCCTGAGATTGACACAACTCTAATACAGAACAGCCCTGTCTTGATTTTAGTTTAGCGACATTAAGGTCTCGTCCTTCAACCTCTCTGACGTCCGCCAACCCTTCATCCTCTCCCACGCCTCCGCCAACCCTTTGTCCTCTGCCACCCCTCCGCCAAACCTTCGTCCTCTCCCACGCCTCCGCCAACCCTTCATCCTCTCCAACATCCGCCAACCCTTCGTCCTCTCCCACGCCTCCGCCAACCCTTTTCGTCCTCTCCCACGCCTCCGCCAAACCCTTCATCCTCTCCCACGCCTCCGCCAACCCTTCATCCTCTCCTACGCCAACCCTTCATTCTCTCCCACGCCTCCGCCAACCCTTCAATCCTCTCCCACGCCTCCGCCAACCCTTCAATCCTCTCCCACGCCTCCGCCAACCCTTCAATCCTCTCCCACGCCTCCGCCAACCCTTCAATCCTCTCCCACGCCTCCGCCAACCCTTCAATCCTCTCCCACGCCTCCGCCAACCCTTCAATCCTCTCCCACGCCTCCGCCAACCCTTCAATCCTCTCCCACGCCTCCGCCAACCCTTCAATCCTCTCCCACGCCTCCGCCAACCCTTCATCCTCTCCCACGCCTCCGCCAACCCTCCGCCCTCTCCCACGCCTCCGCCAACCCTCCGCCCTCTCCCACGCCTCCGCCAACCCTCCGCCCTCTCCCACGCCTCCGCCAACCCTCCACCCTCTCCCACGCCTCCGCCAACCCTTCAATCCTCTCCCACGCCTCCGCCAACCCTTCAATCCTCTCCCACGCCTCCGCCAACCCTTCAATCCTCTCCCACGCCTCCGCCAACCCTTCAATCCTCTCCCACGCCTCCGCCAACCCTTCAATCCTCTCCCACGCCTCCGCCAACCCTTCAATCCTCTCCCACGCCTCCGCCAACCCTTCATCCTCTCCTACGCCTCCGCCAACCCTTCATCCTCTCCTACGCCTCCGCCAACCCTTCATCCTCTCCCACGCCTCCGCCAACCCTTCATCCTCTCCCACGCGTCCGCCAACCCTTCACCCTCTCCCACGCGTCCGCCAACACTTCACCCTCTCCCACGCGTCCACCAACCCTTCATCCTCTCCAACATCCACCAACTCCCCACCCTTTATCCTGTCCAACATCTCCTCAACCTTTATCACCTTCAACATCCACCAATCAAAATCTTTTATTATCCTTGCACATCAACCAACCCCCATCCTTTACCTTCAACCTGATAGAAGCTCAGTTTGTCTAAATTGACAAAATCTGAAAGCTCCAGGATCCGACCCACTTTGGACTCGCTCCTTCTCCTTGTGCCCATTGAAAACGCTGGTAATTTATTTTCTTTAAAGAACCCCTTAAATTTGAATGAATGGTTGCGTAGAGTGGAAGACATTAAAAAACTGGAAGACTTAGTGCTCAAAGCCCAACACAAGCAGGACAAGCATTCCAAAACTTGGTCATCATGGAATATGTTTATTTTCTCAGATGAAGGCCAGACCTTACTGAATTCTTGAGGATCACGCTGGGGCGGACCTACTATGGGGCGACGTCCTCGCTGTGTCCATCGCGCTCGTGTTCAACAAATACCCAACCCCCCCTTCCTTTCTCTTTCCATTTCTCTGTCTGTTTCACCCCTACCCTTTCAACTGGTGTCACTGCCGCCAGTAAATGTGAGGTCGCTCTCTCCCTCCAGTGTTCTGATCACAAGGTAGCCGGTAGTCCGGCTGTGAACACTAACCATTAGGGTTGTCCCGATACCGATACTAGTATCGGGACCGATACCAAGCATTTGCCCGAGTACTTGTACTGTCAGGGGTGATCAGTGCATGGAGTAGTTACAGACACCAATCACCGCTATATAGTGTATTCCTCCGTGTATCCCGCCGTGTTTCTCTCCCCTTCCGTGCTCCTCCTCCACCCCCTGAAACTGTCAGGATTGAGAGCGGGGTAGGAGACGGTAAATCCGGCTCCTTACTGTTTCGAATGGACGGAGTCAGTGATCACTGACTCTGTCCATTCACATAACTGAAACATCGTAAACTGTAATTACATTGGGCCAGATTCACATAGAGATACGACGGTGTATCTCCTGATACACCGTCGTATCTGAGTTTCGCCGATTGTATCTATGCGACCGATTCATAGAATGAGTTCCGCATAGATATGCCCAAGATCCGACAGGGGTAACTGTGTTACACCGTCGGATCTTAGGCTGCAATTCCAGGCCGGACTCTAGGTGGCGCTTACCTATATTTTACGCGACAATTATGCAAATGAGCAGTTGCGCCGATTCCGAAACGAACGACTGCCCGGCGCTTTTTTTTTACGTCGTTTGCGTTTGGCTTTTTCCGGCTTATAGTTACCCCTGGGTCTATGAGGCGCAGCCAATGTTAAGTATGGCCGTCGTTCCCGCGTCGAATTTTGAAATTTTACGTCGTTTGCGTAAGTCGATTCACAAAAGCGCTGGACGCAAGTTACGCTCACGCCGAAACCAATGACGTCCCAGCGACGTCATCGGGAGCAAAGCACGCCGGGAAAATTTGCGGACGGCGCATGCGCAGTTAGATCGGTCTCTTACGCCGTCGTATCTTAGGGTGCATTCTCACGCTGGCCGCTAGGTGGCGCTTCCGTAGTTGTCAGCGTACAGTATGCAAATTACATACTTACGCCGATTCACAAACGTACGTGCGCCCGGCGGTAGTTTTTTACGTCGTTTGCGCAAGTCGTTTTCGTCGTAAGGTTGCTCCTGCTATTAGGAGGCACAGCCAATGTTAAGTATGGACGTCGTTCCCGCGTCGCGATTTGAAAATTTTACGTTGTTTGCGTAAGTCGTCCGTGAATGGCGCTGGACGCCATTTACGTTCACGTCGAAACCAATGAAGTCCTTGCGACGTCATTTACCGCAATGCACATCGGGAAATTTTAGGGACGGCGCATGCGCAGTACGTTCCGCGCGGGAACGCGCCTAATTTAAATGATCGACCCCCCCCCCTACCGGATCATTTGAATTACGCACGCTTACGCCGGCCCCTTTTACGCTACGCCGCCGCAACTTACGGAGCAAGTGCTTCGTGAATGCAGCACTTTCTCCTGTATGTTACGGCGGCGTAGCGTAAATACGATACACTGCACCACCGTTTAAAAATTGCGCGCCCCTACCTGAATCCACCCCACTGACACGGTCCACCCCCCCCCCCCCACCTTAAAAAAAGAAAGCATTATAAATAAAAATTGTAAAAAAAAAATATTGTAAACAAATTAAAAACAAATTGTTAAAGATAAAGAAAAAAAAAAAAACTACTGACACATGTGCCGCTGTCACATGAGATTAAAAAAAAATATCGGTATTCAGTATCGGCGAGTACTTGAAAAAAAGTATCGGTACTTGTACTCAGTCTTAAAGTGGTATCGGGACAACCCTACTAACCATTATAATAATCTTCGGTATATCTGTATAAGTGGTAAGGACTGGTTTTTCGGGTTAAAGCGGAGTTCCAACCACAATTAGCATATTTTAAACGTATGTCCTTTCATCCTGCGTTTTTATAATATAAATCCGGTCACTTACTATTTTACAATCCGCCGTCGCTCCGCATAGATATTCAAAAACGATCGTTTATAAAACTATATCTACACCGTTGTCATTTTGCTTGTGGGCATTGTGAAGCCTACAGGCACTTACTTCCTGGAAGTCTTGGATAGAGAGTGATAATTGGACAGCGCACTGCATCCTGGGAAATGATGACACACATTTCCCAGGAGCATTAGAGGGAGATGATGTCAGAATCCTAGGTGGTTTCAAAGGCAGATTTCGTGGGACCGCATAGCAACAGGCATTTCCAGATGAGTAAAAAAATAATTTTTTTTTTTTTTTTTTTTTTTGTCGTAAGCTACAGTTTAAAGCAAAATAGGTTTTTTTGATGAAACCTCCACTTTAAACAATACGAGTTATACAATGAACTACCACGTCCTTTTCCTTTGTTTGCCATATGGTGTGCTACCCTCTCAGGAGACTGAATGCGAGGCTTCCATCACAGACTTGTCTCTAGATTTGTTGACCTGTCGGATTTCAGACCACAGTCGTACTGTACCTTTTCTGTACCCCCTTCTCTTTTGAAAAGTTTCAATAAAATGTATATTTGAAAAAAAAAAAAAATGTTTAATGAATTTCTTTGCTTGTGATATCATTATCTTCTTTTGTAAAATGTACTTTCCCCAGGAGCTGGATCTCCGCAGGCGCTGCAGGTCACCCTCTAACAACTTTACTTGGAGGAAATACGAACTAAATTTCCCATGATTCAAATGGGAATGCACTGATGCGGTCGGTCGACCGAACAATGGTGAGTGAGTGACTTGTATAGCGCTACACATGCGAACTGAATCGCCTCTAGGCGCTTTTTTGCAGCCAGTGTCTTTCTGGCTGGGGCGGTCATTTACCCCGTAGGATCTTGAAACGCTTGGGACACACAGTGGTACACACATACCGTATTTATCGGCGTATACTGCGCACTTTTTCCCCCTTAAAATAAGGGGAAAATCGTGGGTGTGCGATATACGCCGATACCCGCGCTCAGTTTGAATGCCTGCGCCGACATATACCGAGGGCAGTACACTCGGCAACATTGGGCCAGGCTCGGCTTCGCACGTGCTCACGCATAAACGTCACAGAGCGTGAGCACGAGCAAAGCCGAGCCTGGCCGAATGTAGCCGAGTGTACTGCACTCGGTATATGTCGGCGCAGGCATTCAAACTGAGCGCGGGAAGCGGCGATTCGACGGGGAGACAGCGCAGGAGAAGCCGGGAGGACACCACTGAAACCGCAGACGGACGACGGATCCGATGAGGCCGCCGATGGACACCGTGCAAGACACCAAAACCAAGTACTAAAATGTTTTTTTTTACAGAAATTGCAGGTCCACATTAGGGGTGCGCACTATACGCCGGAGCGCGCAATACCCCGATAAATACAGTATATATACATACTGAGCCAATTTGGCCAGGATCCAATTAACCTACCAGCATGTCTTTGGAGTGTGGAAGGAAACCGGAGTACCAGGAGGAAACCCACGCAGACACAGGGAGAACATGCAAACTCCAAGCAGATGGTGTAGTGGTTGGGATTCGAACCTGCGACCCTTTTGCTGCTAGGTGAAAGTGCTAACCACTACACCACTGCGCTGTGCGTCGTGATCAGGGTGCTGTGCAGATTGCACCGACCCACACAAGGAAGTGTTATGCAAGCATGCCCCCCGCCACCCCCTCTTCTTCAATAAACTACAGAGGAGGAAATGTGTGACTAGGAGTCATTTCTCCATACAGAAAATTGCAGCGCCTGGTGACACAACACCGACATAAACCGCAAGCATAAGGGACCTGTTTCAGGGGAGAATAACCAATGAGAATTTTTGGAAAACACGGGAGAGCATTTTTCAACAAGGTAAGTGAGCATCAGGCTTGCTATTGATAGGCTTTCCTTCCTGGCTGTAGTACAGCAGCTTGAAAGAGCAATACAGAGGTGGCAGTAATCCCCAGCCCCCATCGGGTGTTCAGGGGAGGGATGAATGGATTTGTACAAACAAAGAAAAATGGTCAGGGGAGGGATGAATTGATTTGGACAAAGAAAAAAAAATGGTCAGGGGAGGGGTGAATGGATTTGGACAAACAAAGAAAAATGGTCAGGGGAGGGATAAATAATATTGGATACACAATGAAAAAAATGGTCAGGGAAGAAGGAATTGGATACACAACAAAAAATGGTCAGGGGAGGGATGAATGATTTGGACAGGGGAGGGATTTGGTCAGGGGAGGGATGAATGATTTGGACACACAACGAAAAATGGTCAGGGGAGGGGGAGAAGGAATTGGATACAACAAAAAATGGGGAGGGGAGAGGGAATTGGATACACAAGGAAACTGGTCAGGGGAGGGATGAATGGATTTGGACAAACAAAGAAAAATGGTCATGGGAAGGTATAAATAATTTGGATACACAATGAAAAAAATAAATAGTCAGGGGAGGGAAGAAGGAATTGGATACACAAGAAAACTGGTCAGGGGAAGGAAGAAGGAATTGGATACGCAACAAAAAATGTTCAGGGGAGAGGGAATTGGATACACAATGAAAAATGGTCAGGGGAGGGATGAATGATTTGGATACACAAAGAAAAATGGTCAGGGGAGGGATGAATGATTTGGATACAAAAGAAAAATGGTCAGGGGAGGGAATAAGGAATTGGATACACAACAAAAAATAGTCAGGGGAGGGGAGAGGGAATTGGATACACAAGAAAACTGGTCAGGGGAGGGATGAATGATTTGGACACAAAACGAAAAATGGGGAGGGGAGAAGGAATTGGATACACAATGAAAACTGGTCAGGGGAGGGAAGAATGAATTGGACACACAACGAAAACTGGTCAGGGGAGGGATGAATGATTTGGACAGGGGAGGGATTTGGTCAGGGGAGGGATGAATGAATTGGATACAAAAGAAAACTGTTCAGGGGAGGGATGAATGATTTGGACACACAATGAAAAATGGTCACAAAGAAAACTGGTCAGGGGAGGGATTTGGTCAGGGGAGGGATGAATGATTTGGACACACAACGAAAACTGGTCAGGGGAGGGATTTGGTCAGGGGAGGGATGAATGAATTGGATACAAAAGAAAACTGTTCAGGGGAGGGATGAATGATTTGGACACACAATGAAAAATGGTCACAAAGAAAACTGGTCAGGGGAGGGATTTGGTCAGGGGAGGGATGAATGATTTGGACACACAACGAAAACTGGTCAGGGGAGGGATGAATGATTTGGACACACAACGAAAACTGGTCAGGGGAGGGATGAATGATTTGGACACACAATGAAAAATGGTCACAAAGAAAACTGGTCAGGGGAGGGATTTGGTCAGGGGAGGGATGAATGATTTGGACACACAACGAAAACTGGTCAGGGGAGGGATGAATGATTTGGACACACAACGAAAACTGGTCAGGGGAGGGATGAATGATTTGGACAGGGGAGGGATTTGGTCAGGGGAGGGATGAATGAATTGGATACAAAAGAAAACTAGTCAGGGGAGGGATGAATGATTTTGGTCAGGGGAGGGATGAATGATTTGGTCAGGGGAGGGATGAATGATTTGGACACACAACGAAAACTGGTCAGGGGAGGGATGAATGATTTGGACACACAACGAAAACTAGACAGGGGATGGATGAATGATTTGGATACGCAACGAAAACTGGTCAGGGGAGAGGGAATTGGATACACAATGAAAAATGGTCAGGGGAGGGATGAATGATTTGGATACAAAAGAAAACTGGTCAGGGGAGGGATGAATGATTTGGACACACAACGAAAACTGGTCAGGGGAGGGATGAATGATTTGGACAGGGGAGGGATGAATGATTTGGACACACAACGAAAACTGGACAGGGGATGGATGAATGATTTGGATACGCAACGAAAACTGGTCAGGGGAGAGGGAATTGGATACACAATGAAAAATGGTCAGGGGAGGGATGAATGATTTGGATACAAAAGAAAAATGGTCAGGGGAGGGATGAATGATTTGGATACAAAAGAAAACTGGTCAGGGGAGGGGAGAAGGAATTGGATGCACAATGAAAAATGGTCAGGGAAGGCATGAATGATTTGGACACGAAAAAAAAAATATGGTCAGGGTAGGGATGAAGGATTTGGATACATAACAAAAAACGGTCAGGGGAGGGAAGAAGGAATACACACACAAAAAAAAAAAAAAAGGCGGTTCTTACCCTTTGGCTACGCAAAGTCACTCCTGCCGACTTGAAATCTGGGAATCGGATACCCGCCGTCTCAGGAACAGTCTGAAAAAACAAAATAAGGATTAATAAAATGGAGGGAAAAAAGAACACAAGCAAATAACTGGCTCCAGCAGTGTGAGAGTGTCCTCTGCGTGGTCAGGAAACCTCTGACTTATTTTTAGAGTCCCCCGCTCTTGAGACTTTCCCTCTAATGCGTTTCACCGAAAGGGCTTGGATGTAGAGGTTCTCCATGAGTAGTCCTATCTCAATGAAACAAGTCAACATGGAGGTCCCGTTGAGGTCACCTGACCTTCATTCTGTTTGTTTCCGACAGGCGGATCAGAATGAAGGTCAGGTGACATCAACACTTGGAGAAGAAAGGAACTCTCGGCACACCGATGATTGCTCAGATTCAGATTTATTTGAAGCCGGCTATTACTACAGTCCCTGCCTACTAACGCGTTTTACCTGAACCATGGTTTAAAGGGTTTTTTCAGCCCAATGCATTCTATGCAGAGGTGAAAAACGTATTGAAGTGCACCAGCCCCCCCATTTTACCCACCTGAGCCCAGTCGTTCCCACACCGGAGACGCGCACACCCTCTCTCACCGGTGTATCGGCTCTTGATTGGATAGATTGATGACAGCGCAGCCATTGGCTCCCGCTGCTGTCAATAAAATCCAATGATGCAGGCACCAGGGGGTGGTGCAGAGTCCTGCCGTCTGTGTCTACGGACGCAGCAGCAGCGCGCGTAAGCGTGCCAGCACAAGTGTCCCAAGGGAGAGCGCTTCTCCAATGGGTCACTCAATATGCGGGGAGAGGCCAGGAGCACCAAGTAGGGACCCCAGAAGAGGAGGATCGGGGCCACTCTGCAAAACAGAGCCCATCACCACCTCGCCTCCTGCACTCAGCCCGTCGCCACTCAGCCCGCCACCACCCCGCCTCCCGCGCAAAGCCCGTCACCACCCCGCCTCCCGCGCAAAGCCTGTCACCACCCCGCCTCCCGCGCAAAGCCCGTCACCACCCCGCCTCCCGCGCAAAGCCCGTCACCACCCCGCCTCCTGTACTCAGCACAACACCACCCCACCTCCTGTACTCAGCACAACACCACCCCACCTCCTGTACTCAGCACAACACCACCCCACCTCCTGTACTCAGCACAACACCACCCCACCTCCTGTACTCAGCACAACACCACCCCACCTCCTGTACTCAGCACAACACCACCCCGCCTCCTGTACTCAGCACAACACCACCCCGCCTCCTGTACTCAGCACAACACCACCCCCACCTCCTGTACTCAGCACAACACCACCCCACCTCCTGTACTCAGCACAACACCACCCCACCTCCTGTACTCAGCACAACACCACCCCACCTCCTGTACTCAGCACAACACCACCCCGCCTCCTGTACTCAGCACAACACCACCCCACCTCCTGTACTCAGCACAACACCACCCCACCTCCTGTACTCAGCACAACACCACCCCACCTCCTGTACTCAGCACAACACCACCCCACCTCCTGTACTCAGCACAACACCACCCCACCTCCTGTACTCAGCACAACACCACCCCGCCTCCCGCACGCAGCCCGTCACCACCCCGCCTCCCGCACTCAGCCCGTCGCCACCCCGCCTCCCGCACACAGCCCGTCACCAGCCCGCCTCCCGCACGCAGCCCAACACCATCCTGCCCTCCTGCTCGGTCTTGTAGTCCTTACTGCTTCTTAGTACATAAAAACATGACAGGGTTTTAACTCTTGCCTCATCTGTCCAGAACTTTGAAAAAAAAATACACTTTAATCTTGGAAAAAAAAAAAAAAATCGTAAAGGGGGGAATTTTTTTTTTTTTTTTTTTTACAACCTCGTCACTTACTATTCAAGCTACTTATACCAGACAAAGCGATTGCCCATCACACGCCCCGTACAGTCTTAGACACACACAAGCTGATCGTTCATTTCCGACAGATCTGAAGGATGTGATTAACCCCCGATAGGCTGCAGACGCCCCACAGCGGTACCGAGTTACTTGGCTCGATAGCCGTTTGATTGCAGCCATTAAACACCCAGAAAGGGAGCTCAGGGGAGCAGCCTCGTCCTTGCTATTGATTCAAGGTTTCCTGATTGCCCCCTGAGCGTAAACAGAGCGGCCGTCGGGGGCTCTTAGCATGCGCGCTGCACAAGGGCGGCCTGACACTTGTCAATGATTTTATGCCAGCACCCATCAGGAAGAAGCCATCGCCTCCAGACACGCACGAGGTGTTAATTCCAGATATCTGCAAAGAAACAAATACCCGACAACCCGGCACACGCAATGAGACGATGCACCGGGGTGGTGCTGCCCGCCGAGAACACGCTCCACATGAAGAATTACATGTCCCGGAATACAATTACAGGCATCAGATAATAAAACGCTATTGGATTGTAAGCTCCTGTGAGCAAGGCCCTCCTAACCCGCTTGTATCGTAACAGAACGGTCTCCCTTTTCTTTTATTGTAAAGTGCTGAGAAAACTGTTGGCACAATATAAATCCTGAAGAAAAATAATAATAATCATAATCATCATCAGTATCTGACAAAAGTGAGAATCAATTACTTGTTTGTATCAATTCCAGCTTTAGCTACTGAGCACTGCCAACAAGAAAAAAAAAAAAAAGTTACACACACACACACACACACACACACACACACACACACACACAGGGCTGGATTCAGATACAATGGTCTATCTTGCGCCCAGAGGCGATTCAGTTTGCATGTGCCGCGCTATATACGTTTTTCATTCATTCATTCATCTATCCGCCCGGCGTAACGTATCTCAGATACGTTACGCCGCCGTAATTTAGGGCGCAAGTACTGTATTCAGAAACAACTTGCGTCCTTAGTTACAGCGGCGTAACGTATGTGTGTCGGCGTAAGCCCGCCTAATTCAAATGTGGATGATGTGGGTGTGTTTTATGTATATAAACTGTGACCCCGCGTATTTGATGTTTGTTACGAACGGTGAATGCGCCGTTCGTGAAAAAATCCCAGTGCGCATGCTCAAAATTCCGCCGCAAATCGTCATTGCTTTCGACGTGAACGTAAATTACGTCCAGCACTATTCGCGAACGACTTCCGCAAAATTTTCAAAATTTGACGCGGGAACGACGGCCATACTTAACATAGGATACGCCTCATATAGAAGGGGGAAACTTTACGCCGGAAAAAGCCTAACGTAAACGACGTAAAAAAATGCGCCGGACGTACGTTTCTGAATCGGCGTATCTAGCTCATTTGCATATTCTTCACGTAAATATATGGAAGCGCCACCTAGCGGCCAGTGTAAATATGCACCTAAAATACGACGGTGTAAAACACTTACGCCGGTCGGATCTTAGGGAAATCTATGCGTAACTGATTCTACGAATCAGGCGCATAGATACGACCCCACAACTCAGATACGCCATCGTATCTTCTCTCTAAATCTACCCCAGTATCTGACAAAAGTAAGTACACCCCTCAGTCACATTTGTGTACATCTTTTCATGTATCTTTTCATGTGACAACACTGAGGAAATGACACTTTGTATCTACAATGTTGTATAGTGACTGTACAGCTTGTATAACAGATCACTCAACACACAGCCATTAATGTCTAAACCGCTGGCAACAAAAGTGAGTACACCCCTAAGTGAAAATGTCCAAATTGGGCCCAATTATCCCTTTTTCCCCTCCCCCGGTGTCATGTGACTCGTTAGTGTTACAAGGTCTCAGGTGTGAATGAGGAGAAGGTGTGATAAATTTGGTGTTATCGCTCTCACTCTCTCATACTGGTCACTGGAAGGACAACATGGCCCCTCATGGCAAAGAACTCTCTGAGGATCTGATATAAAGAATTGTGTCTCTACATAAAGATGGCCGAGGCTATAAGAAGATCGCCAAGACCCTGAAACTGATCTGAAGCGCGGGGGCCAAGACCATCCAGCGGTATAACAGGATGGCTTCCCCTCCCCCGCCTCGCCATGGTCCACCAAAGAAGTTGAGGTCACATGATCAGCGTCATATCCAGAGGTTGTCTTTGGGAAAAAGACGTAGGAGTGCTGCCAGCATTGCTGCAGAGGGTGAAGGGGTGGGGGAGGGGTCAGCCTGTCAGTGCTCAGACCATACGCCGCACACTGCATCAAATTGGTCCCCAGAAGGAAGCCTCTTCTAAAGATGAGGCACAAGAAAGAGCCGCAAACAGTTTGCTGAAGACAAGCAGACTGACGACATGGATTACTGGAACCACATCCTGTGGTCTGATGAGACAAGATAAAGGTATTTGGTGTCAGATGGTGTCAGGCGTGTGTGGGCGGGACAAAGACAAGTGTGTCTTCCCTACAGTCAGGCATGGTGGGGGGAGGGTCATGGTCTGGGGCTGCATGAGTGCTGCCGGCACAGGGGGGACTAAAGATCATTGAGGGACCATGAATGCCAACATGTACTGTGACATACTGAAGCAGAGCATGATCCCCTCCCTCCAGAGACTGGGTCGCAGCGTAGTATTCCAACATGATAACGACCCCAAACACACCTCCAAGACCACCACTGCCTTGCTAAAGAAGCTGAGGGTAAGGGTGATGGACTGGCCAAGCATGTCTCCAGACCTAAACCCTTCTGATCATCTGTGGGGGGGGGAGGAGCGCAAGGTCTCCAACATCCACCAGCTCTGTGATGTCGTCATGGAGGAGGGGAAGAGGACTCCAGTGACAACCTGTAAAGCTCTGGTGACCTCCATGCCCAAGAGGGTTAAAAATAACGGCGGCCGCACAAAATATTGACACTTTGGTCCCAAATTTGGACATTTTCACTTAGGGGTGTCCTCACTTTTGTTGCCAGCGGTTTAGACATTAATGGCTGTGTGTTGAGTTATTTGTTATACAAGCTGTACACTCACTACACAACCCCTCCCCCCCCTGTGTACACCCCTCCCCCCCCCCCCATGTACACTCACTACACAACATTGTAGATACAAAGTGTCATTTCTTCAGTGTTGTCACATGAAAAGGATACAAGAAATGTGACTGAGGGGTGTACTTACTTTTGTGAGATACTGTATAGCCTGTATAATAATAAGAGGTTAACGCTTGCAGAGTGCCTCACGTATGAGCGCGGTGGCAGCGCGGCTCTCCTGATCACGTATCTTGTGCACGACTAAAACTAAAATTGAAAATGTACTTTAACCACTTAAGGACCGCCTCCTGCAGATATACGTCGGCAGAATGGCACGGCTGGGCACAAGCATGTACCTGTACGTTCTCTATAAGTGCCCAGCCATGGGCGCGCGACCCGGTCCGAAGCACCCTGGCCGCGGGACCCGATCGCCGCAGGAGTCCCGCTATCGGTCCCCGGAGCTGAAGAACGGGGAGAGCCGTGTGTAAACACACCTTCCCCGTTCTTCACTGTAGCGGCATCTTTAATCGTGTGTTCCCTAATATAGGGAAACACAATCGATGACGTCACACCTACAGCCACACCCCCCCTACAGTTAGAAACACAGATGAGGTCACACAACCCCATCAGCGCCCCCTTGTGGTTAACTCCCAAACTGCAATTGTCATTTTCACAGTAATCAGTGCATTTTTATCGAATTTTTTGCTGTGAAAATGACAATGGTCCCAAAAATGTGTCAAAATTGTCCGAAGTGTCCGCCATAATGTCTCGGTCACGAAAAAAATCGCTGATTGCCACCATTAGTAGTAAAAAAAATTTTTTTTAAAAAAGTAATAAAATTATCCCCTATTTTGTAAACGCTATAAATTTTGCGCAAGCCAATCGATAAACGCTTATTGCGATTTTTTTTACCAAAAATAGGTAGAAGAATACGTATCGGCCTAAACTGAGGAAAAAATAAGTTTTTTTATATATTTTTGGGGGATATTTTTTATAGCAAAAGTTAAAAATATAATATTTTTTTCAAAATTGTCGCTCTATTTTTGTTTATAGCACAAAAAATAAAAACCGCAGAGGTGATCAAATACCACCAAAATAAAGCTCTATTTGTGGGGAAAAAAAGACGCCAATTTTGTTTGGGAGCCACGTCGCACGACCGCGCAATTGTCAGTTAAAGCGACGCAGTGCCGTATCGCAACAACTGGCCGGGTCCTTTACCTGCCTAAAGGTCAGGGGTCTTAAGTGGTTAATGGACAGACCTACCCCGGGGGAGTCTCAGCCGTCCACTCCCAATTTAGAGTAAATTTTTTTTACTTATCATCTATAAGTTATTGGCACCACATCGCACGACCGCGCAATTGTCAGTTAAAGCGAAGCAGTGCCGAATCGCAAAAAGGGGCCTGGTCCTTTACCTGCATTTTGTTCCGGGTCTTAAGTGGTTAAAACGCCCCAAAAAATAGGATTTTTGTACTCACCGTAAAATCCATTTCTCTGAGTTCATAGACGGACACAGCACCCTTTGACAGTAGGGTTACTCCTGGTAGGAAGAAGCATAACCCTAATGTCAAATAAGGCTGTGTCCGTCTATGAACGGAAGAGAAAAAACCCGCCAAAGCAAAAATCCCATTCATTTAAATGACCCCTGTTCACATTTGAGCGTTTTTTTTTTTTTTTACTAGTTATGGCGGTGACTGCGACATTGCGGCGGACAGATCGAACACTTTTGACACTTTTTTGGGACCATTGATATTTATAGAGCGATCAGAGATAAAAAAGCCACTGATTACTGTGTAAATGTCACTGGCAGGGAAGGGGTTATCACAAGGGTGCGATCAAGGGGGTTAAGTGTTCTAACTGTAGGGGGAGGGGACTGACTGGAGGAGGAGGAAGAAGAGGAGGACGAGGACGAAGAAGAAGGAAGAAGACGAGGGAGAGGGAGGAGGAAGAAGAAGGAAGAAGAAGGAAGAAGAAAGAAGAAGAAGGAAGCAGAAAGAAGAAAGAGAGAACGAAAGAAAGAGAGAACGAAAGAAAGAGAGAACGAAAGAAAGAGAGAACGAAAGAAAGAGAGAACGAAAGAAAGAGAGAACGAAAGAAAGAGAGAACGAAAGAAAGAGAGAACGAAAGAAAGAGAGAACGAAAGAAAGAGAGAACGAAAGAAAGAAAGAAAGAAAGAAAGAAAGAGATCGCTGTTCCTAATCACCAACAACAGACTATCACTCTCTCTCCTCCCCTGACAGAAGGGGGATATGTTTGTTTATACTGACAAATCCTTGTTCTGCCCATCTCTGGAGCGATCGGGGAGTGGCTATCGGACATCGAGTCCGCCAGACCTGCTGGTTGACCTCCCCCAATCGTGAACGGGCGCACCCACAAATCGGCGTGTACGCGCCCGACGTACGACGGCGAATCACACTTGCTGCAGCACAAATGCGGCGGGTGGTCGGTAACTAGTTAATGTCACTTGAATTTATCGGTCGGCCATTAGGATGGGTTCACACTGGTGCGACGCGGGAAACCCTTGCGAATCCGGCGCAGGTTCTTTCCGCTGAATCGCAGACACTGACATCTGCGAACCACTTTGTGGATTCAACGTAAAGTTATTGACTGACCCACATCGGTTTGCGCAAACAAACTGAAATTTTTTAGAAAAGAAAAAAAAAAACACAACATCAAAACACAGCCAGGGTGCCCGTCAAACGCTGCCCATGTGCCACCCCCCCGCTCACCATCTGCCCGCCACTTACTCCGTCTTGGTAGGGCAGCGGGTGACGGCGATGAGCGGCGTCCTTCATGTCTCCTGCGGGCACTTCGACACCGTCCTCATCGCCCCGACTTCCGTCCTCCCGTCCCGCCAGGCGTCCAATAGCAGTTACAGCCAATCAGTTGACAGGTAACCATACCCCGATTGGCTAAGAGGCGGGGTCAGTGTTAGGGAAGTGATGTATTCGCTTCCCTAACACAACACTGGTGTATTTAGCGAACGCACAGCGTTTACCCCCTTTTGGAAGCCTATTAGAGCCTATTAGGTAGATTCAGGTAGAGTTAGGCCGGCTTATCAGTAGATAAGCCGACCTAACTCAGAATCTACGCCGACTTATGTTTAAGCGTATGCTCAAACAGATATACGCTTAAACATATCTAAGATAGGACGGCTTGCGCCGTCCTATCTTAGGTTGCAATATTTCGGATGGCCGCTAGGTGGCGCTTCCATTGCGGTCGCCGTAGAATATGTAAATTAGTAGATACGCCGATTCACGAACGTACGCCCGGCCGCCGCAGTACATTTACGCCGTTTCCGTAAGCCATTATCAGGCCTAAAGTTATTCCACTTATTAGGTGGAATAGCAATGTTAAAGTATGGCCGCCGTTCCCGCTTCGAAACTTTTACGTTGTTTGCGTAAGTCGTCCGCGAATAGCGATTTACGTCATTTACGTCCACGTCGAAATCAGTAGGCCCGTACGGCGTACTTAGCCGCAATGCACACTGGGAAATGTAGGCGCCCGGCGCATGCGCAGTTACAAAAAAAAAAAAAAGGTGAAAAACGTGAGGTCAAGCACAATTAACATACAACACGCACCCCTTCCACACATTTGAATTAGGCGCCCTTACGCCCGCCCGCTTTAGGCTACGCCGCCGTATATTAGCAGGCAAGTACATTGTGAATCATGTACTTGCCTAGCTAACTTACGGCGGCGTAGCCTAAACACGCTAAGCTACGCCGCCGCAAGTTTAAGCACATGTACCTGAATCTACCTATATGGATCTAATCAGGCGCTTCCAAAAAAAAAAAAAATACCCCCGCCGCTGTAATTCATATGCCCGGCATGAATCTATCTATCTATGCGAGTGAGCATAAGAGGGGGGAGAGAGCGGGGGGGGGGGGCACTTCTGCGCCCTTTATGGATTCACCGTCACGGCCCACGCCCCAAAAAAAAAAAAAAAAACGCCTCCCCAAAAAAAAAAGCATTGAAAACGCAGCAAAAATGCATCATTAAAAGCACCCGTGTTACGTTTTTGATGTCGCATGACCTATGGGGGGGGTGGCATAGTTTTGGTCCGAATGCGATACAAATTCGCATTGTGGTGTGAATCACGTGCGACGTCTGTGTCTGCACCGGTGTGAGTCCGGCCTGATTGACACCTTTAGCACAGGAAAAGCTCAAGAAAAACGTATCCCTTTAAATTCTACGTATGTCACAGCGGTCCAATGCGTTTCCGTTGTGGTGTTAAAAATCCTGCTTGCTGCATTTTTGGTCAGGAAAAAAAAAAAAAAAAAAAAAAAAAGACGCAAAAAACACACCTACCCAATAAAAATGCATTGAAAACGCACCTGTGTTAACTTTTTGATGTCGCATGACCTATGGGGGGGGGGGGAAACACACACACAAAATAAAGCAAAGTAAAATCGGCACAAAATCGTGTAAAAAAAAAAAAAAAAAAAAAAAAATCGCTGCAAATTTCCCATAAAAACACAGCAACTTTGTGGCAAAAAAAAAAAAATAAATCGCATGCATTTGCAGCACCTATTTCTCTTATGCTGATTATTTTCTCTTATTTTCACCCGAACTGTTTTGGCGGCTGAAATTTCGGTGCATCTCTAGTGACATATGTACCAATTTTCTTGACGCAAGTGCTGGTTCACACCAGGCGCAGATCCGTGCGCTTTTTTTTCTGCACTTAAAGTGCATGCACAGCGCTTTCCATGTATTCTAATGGCTCTTAGTCCGCACCAGTGCAGAAAACTGACCAGAGACTGACTGCATGGTGTGAACCAGAGCCATTAGAATACATAAAAAACCCTGCGCATGCATTTTTAGTGCAGAAAAAAAAAAAAAAAAGCGCACAGCACTGCCGCGTCCGATGAGGACCGGCGTTTTTTATTTACAGACACGCCTCCGATATCTTCTGATGAAGCAAATTTCCGGGTCTGGGAAATGTCCCGAACGGACCGGTGTCTTTATTCAACCTCGCCAACTATGTATGGAGATCGAATCTCATTCCACTGCAGACATCGGCATATTAAAAAAAAAAAAAAAAAAAAATCGCTGCTGATGTCGCATCATGGTGTACTGCAAAGATATGTCAGTGTGCGAAGCGGCGGGTATCTGAGGTTTATATATAGAGGTACGATTGTGGCGCACACCGATATGAACCATTCATGTGTGTTCTGCGATTCTTTTTAACATTCATCAGTAATAAAAATAACATGATGCTCCCGTGTATGTGTATGTGTATGTGTATGTGTATGTGTATGTGTGTGTATGTATGTATGTATGTATGTATGTATGTATGTATGTATGTATGTATGTATGTATGTATATATATATATATATATATATATATATATATATATATATATATATATATATATATATATATATATATATATATATATAAAAAAAAACTAATAAATATATATAATTTTTATTTATTTTTTTAAATAGATTTAAAATTCTTGAATGTATGTGCTTTTTTTTTTTTACAAAGCACATACATTCAAGAATTTTAAATCAATTTAAAAAAAAAATTATAAATAAATAAATTTAAAGCAAGTTTCTCAGTGCAGTGTATGTATGTATATATATGTGTGTGTGTTTTTATATATATATATATATATATATATATATATATATATATATATATATATATATATATATATATATATATATATATATATATATATATATATATACATATACATATATATATATATATACATATACACACACACACACACACACACACACTACTGAGAAACTTGCTTTCACTGTCACACACCCCTCCTGCTCTAGTAGATGGGTAATGACCCCTCCTACTCTGGTGTTGAGGTCAGAGGTGCCCCCTGATGCTCCGGTACAGGACACCGAGGTGCCCCCTGATGCTCCGGTACAGGACACCGAGGTGCCCCCTGATGCTCCGGTACAGGACACCGAGGTGCCCCCTGATGCTCCGGTACAGGAGTTCCACCCCCCCGCCTTCTATAGTAAACCTCTCCTGTAGTCACCAGGAAAAGTTACATGCCCCGGTACAAGGCACCGAGGTGCCCCCTGATGCTCCTCCGGTACAAGGCACCGAGGTGCCCCCTGATGCTCCTCCGGTACAAGGCACCGAGGTGCCCCCTGATGCTCCTCCGGTACAGGACACCGAGGTTCCACCCCCCCGCCTTCTATAGTAAACCTCTCCTGTAATCACCAGGAAAAGTTTCGGCAACCCCCCGGTGTGGCGCCTCTTTTCTCGGCACGGACAGGTGTGGTGGACAGAAACACACAAAATAAACAAACAAAAAAAAAGTGATCTTACGGGTTTCTCGGATTCCTTCTTCTGCGGCAGTTTCTTCTTGGTGGCCTTGCGCTCGGCGCGCCGCAGTTCGGTGGTGGTGTCGGCGGCGGTAATAAGTTTCTGCAGGTCCTGCGCCTTCTTCTCTCTCTCCTTCTTCCTGCTCTCGATTTTCCGCAGCTCTTGGATAAGATATTCCTCTTCTGACACCTACAGGAGGAGAGACGCAACTACACGTTACAGACATAGAGGAGGGAAGACGTGGGCAGAGGGCGCACCCTGGTGGATGATGGCAGGAAATCTTCTCATTGGTATAATAAGTAACTATTGTATAGTGAAAAATCTAAAATGATAAAGGTGTATTTGTTATTTTTTATATAATTTTTTTTTTTAACCCCTTCAATACCGGGCTTTTAACACCACCTCAACCCCGGGCCTATTCTGGCACTTCTCTCCTACATGTACAAATCATCATTTTTTTGCTAGAAAATTACTCAGAACCCCCAAACATTCTATATGTTTTTTTTAGCAGACACCCTAGGGAATAAAATGGCAACTTTTTATCTCGCACGGTATTTGCGCAATAATTTTTCAAATGCTTTTTTTTTGGGAAAAAAAAAAAACGGGTTCATGAAGTTACCCCGATTTCTTTGTAGAATGTGAAAGATGAAGTTATGCGCACACTCATGGAATGGCGGCCAAACTTCGGTACTTAAAAACCTCCATGGGCGACGCTTTGAATTTTTGTTTACAGGTTACCAGTTTAGAGTTACAGAGGAGGTCCAGGGCTACAATTGTTGCACACGCTCCAACGCACGCGGCGATACCTCACATGTGTGGTTTGAACGGCGTTTACATGTGTGGGCGGGACTTACATGTACGTTCGCTTCTGAGCGCGAGCTACCGGGGCGTTTAAATTTTTTTTTTTTTTTTAATTTTTATTTAATTTACTTTTTTTTTTTTTTTTACACTTTTGACTTTTTTTTTATCACTTTTATTCCTATTACAAGGAATGTAAACATCCCTAGTAATAGGAATAGTGTGCGACAGGTCCTCTTTATGGAGAGAGGCGGAGTCAATAAGACCTTCCCCTCCCCCCACATCTCTCCTCCAGGCTGGAAAAAAAGTCACCGATCTCATGCTTACTAGCCGCAACCGCGGCTTTGTTTACTTCCAGGTACCCGGGCGTGACATCACATCGCACCCGGGCCTCCGACGTTCATACAGATGACTGGTGACCATCTGGTCACCAGTCATCTCTATGGTTCCCATTCGGCGATTCTTTCTCCAGGCCCCCGATGGCACAGGAGAGCCCGGAGAAGCCCCGGATGGCGGCGGGAGGGGGGGGGATGAAAGAATGATATCTGAATGATGCCTCTAGCTGCCCCCCATCATTCAGATATCACCACACAAAGCCCAGGACGTCATAGGACGCCCACCCGGGATGGGAGTTCCCCGCTGTGGACGTCATACGACTACGGCTGGGTAATGAAGTGGTGAAATGATATCAGGGCAGTTTCAGGGGGAGGAGGGAGGCGCATGGCATAAAAATTTCCCTGAACTCTGTAACATTCTTGCAGTCACAGAATTACATTGTTTGTAAAACTTACACATCTATTCCTGGATGTCCACAGGGGAAACTTCAAGATCCTGCATACAGGTAATATGCACTACACAGCGGATTATTTTGTTTTCCTGGATCTGAATACCAACCCAGCGAAATGTGTATAAAGGTGGAGTCTTCAACTCAGCACAGGGATGGTGGGAACCCCTCATAATGGGCACAGCGGGTGTACAGACCCGGGAACTCAGCACAGAGATGGTGGGAACCCCTCATAATGGGACACAGCGAGTGTAGAGACCCGGGAACTCAGCACAGGGATGGTGGGAACTCCTCATAATGGGCACAGCGGGTGTACAGACCCGGGAACTCAGCACAGGGATGGTTGGAACCCCTCATAATGGGACACAGCGGGTGTACAGACCCGGGAACTCAGCACAGGGATGGTGGGAACCCCTCAATGGGCACAGCGGGTGTACAGACCCGGGAACTCAGCACAGGGATGGTGGGAACCCCTCAATGGGCACAGCGGGTGTACGGACCCGGGAACTCAGCACAGGGATGGTGGGAACCCCTCATAATGGGCACAGCGGGGGTACAGACCCGGGAACTCAGCACAGGGATGGTGGGAACCCCTCATAATGGGGCACAGCGAGTGTACAGACCTGGGAACTCAGCACAGGGATGGTGAGAACCCCTCATAATGGGCACAGCGGGGGTACAGACCCAGGAACTCAGCACAGGGATGGTGGGAACCCCTCATAATGGGCACAGCGGGTGTACAGACCCGGGAACTCAGCACAGGGATGGTGAGAACCCCTCATAATGGGCACAGCGGGGGTACAGACCCAGGAACTCAGCACAGGGATGGTGGGAACCCCTCATAATGGGCACAGCGGGGGGGTACAGACCCGGGAACTCAGCACAGGGATGGTGGGAAACCCTCATAATGGGCACAGCGGGTGTACAGACCCGGGAACTCAGCACAGGGATAATGGGAACCCCTCATAATGGGCACAGCGGGTGTAGAGACCCGGGAACTCAGCACAGGGATGGTGGGAACTCCTCATAATGGGCACAGCGGGTGTACAGACCCGGGAACTCAGCACAGGGATGGTGGAAACTCCTCATAATGGGCACAGCGGGTGTACAGACCCGGGAACTCAGCACAGGGATGGTTGGAACCCCTCATAATGGGACACAGCGGGTGTACAGACCCGGGAACTCAGCACAGGGATGGTGGGAACCCCTCATAATGGGCACAGCGGGTGTACAGACCCGGGAACTCAGCACAGGGATGGTGGGAACCCCTCAATGGGCACAGCGGGGGTACAGACCCAGGAACTCAGCACAGGGATGGTGGGAACCCCTCAATGGGCACAGCGGGTGTACGGACCCGGGAACTCAGCACAGGGATGGTGGGAACCCCTCATAATGGGCACAGCGGGTGTACGGACCCGGGAACTCAGCACAGGGATGGTGGGAACCCCTCATAATGGGCACAGCGGGTGTACAGACCCGGGAACTCAGCACAGGGATGGTGGGAACCCCTCATAATGGGGCACAGCGAGTGTAGAGACCCGGGAACTCAGCACAGGGATGGTGAGAACCCCTCATAATGGGCACAGCGGGTGTACAGACCCGGGAACTCAGCACAGGGATGGTGGGAACCCCTCAATGGGCACAGCGGGGGTACAGACCCAGGAACTCAGCACAGGGATGGTGGGAACCCCTCATAATGGGCACAGCGGGTGTACAGACCCGGGAACTCAGCACAGGGATGGTGGGAACCCCTCAATGGGCACAGCGGGGGGTACAGACCCAGGAACTCAGCACAGGGATGGTGGGAACCCCTCATAATGGGCACAGCGGGTGTACAGACCCGGGAACTCAGCACAGGGATGGTGGGAACCCCTCATAATGGGCACAGCGGGTGTACAGACCCAGGAACTCAGCACAGGGATGGTGGGAACCCCTCATAATGGGCACAGCGGGTGTACGGACCCGGGAACTCAGCACAGGGATGGTGGGAACCCCTCATAATGGGCACAGCGGGTGTACAGACCCAGGAACTCAGCACAGGGATGGTGGGAACCCCTCATAATGGGCACAGCGAGGGGTACAGACCTGGGAACTCAGCACAGGGATGGTGGGAACCCCTCATAATGGGGCACAGCGGGTGTACAGACCCGGGAACTCAGCACAGGGATGGTGGGAACTCCTCATAATGGGGCACAGCGGGTGTACAGACCCGGGAACTCAGCACAGGGATGGTGGGAACCCCTAATAATGGGCACAGCGGGTGTACAGACCCGGGAACACTGTCAGAGGGTTTAACTCTTCAACCTCCACCAATCATTGCAATATTTTAGGCGGAGCGACTCTTTAACGTGAAGATTTTCTGGGAGGCGCAGAGCCGAGTGATTTCTGGCGGAGGAGCGCGGAGGGAATTTGGAGCCGCAGTATTCCGGAGTTTGTAGTGGTAACGTGAATGACCTTCCTGATCCGAAACCTCCTTTCCGCTTTATTGAGCAAAGAAGCGACTCCAGCCCGCCGGTTCAGGTAACTTTGTACTCGAGTTCAGTGAAAAGGGAGACGGCGGGTCGGGAGGACGGCGCAGCGCCGGGAGAAGTTCTTTCAAATATCAGCAGAAGAGAAGAAAAAAAACGCACAAGTGCGCGGAGCTACGAGCAACGGCGAGCCTCTCACTGCCAGGCAGGGAAAGGGTTACCAGGCAGATTAACTCCTCCATCCCCCAATACTAGAAATATGAGACATCCAATAACAATTCTTGTTCTAGAAAATCGAAAACAGATCAAATACTTAAACTAAGAAAATTTCCCATTTTAGGGAAAAAATAGGATTTTTGTACTCACCGTAAAATCCATTTCTCTGAGTTCATGGACGGACACAGCAGCAATTGACCTTAGGGTATTATCCTTCCTTTTAGGAGATTGACTAGGCAGAAAAACAGCATGTTAAGTGTTAAAACACTCCACACAGTACAGTACCTCCCAGGGGGCGGATCCCCCGGGTACATCCCTCTCTCTGCCTCATGCAGCCCCAGTTCGTAACAAGCAGTACAAAAAAGGAGGGGTGGGTGCTGTGTCCGTCCATGAACTCAGAGAAATGGATTTTACAGTGAGTACAAAAATCCTATTTTCTCTTCCGTTCATGGACGGACACAGTAGCATATTGACCTTAGGGACGTCCCCAAGCAGTGTCAAAAAAATCGAGGGGTGGGAAAACACAGCAAACCGACTTCACCCCAAACAAACCAGAGTTCCTCAATGGAGGAACCCCAACCTTAAACAGCCGCCTGTAAAACCTTGCAGCCAAAGGAGGCATCCGAAGATGCACTCACATCCACCTTGTAAAACTTTGAGAAGGTGTGGACTGACGACCAGGTCGCTGCCTTACACACCTGCAAAACAGACGCTTGATGGCGGAAAGCCCAAGAGGCACCGATCGCCCTGGTCGAATGCGCCGCAACCCGAAAGGGAGGCGCCCGCCCCTTTAGGGCATAGGCCTGAAGCACGACCTGCCTGATCCACCTAGAAATGGTGGCCGATGAGACCGCCAGACTCTTCTTAGGACCAGTCACCGACACGAACAGTGAATCCGACCTCCGAAACGGAGCCGTAGCAGACAGGTACACCCGTAGGGCTCGAACCACGTCCAAGGAATGTAACGTGGCCTCCATCGGGTTCTTCGGCCGAGGACATAAGGATGGAAGAACAATGTCCTCATTAATGTGAAAGGCCGAAACAACCTTAGGAAGGAAAGACGGCTGCGGCCGCAGCACCACCTTATCCCTGTGGATGACCAAGAAAGGAGCCTTGCAAGACAAGGCAGCCAGTTCAGACACCCGTCTGACCGATGAAATTGCCACCAGAAAAAACACCTTCTGAGACAGAGTCAAAGGGATTTTCCGAATGTCCTCAAACGTAGCCTCTTGAAGCACCGAGAGGACTAAATTCAAGTCCCATGGAGGCAGTGTAGGACGCACAGGAGGGGCCACATGTCGAACCCCCTGCACAAACGTATGCACCAGGGATTGCGCCGCCAAGGGTCGCTGAAAGAAAACAGCCAAGGCCGAAATCTGACCCATAACCGCAGCATGGTAGAGATCACCAAGTCCGACAGGCCTCGATCCTTCAGCACCTGGCTCTCAACAGCCACGCCGTTAAAGCCAACCACTGTAAAGCAGGATGAAAGATAGGACCCTGCGACAGAAGATCCTCTCTCAGAGGCAGGCGCCAAGGCACGTCTGCCACCAGACCTGTGTACCAGGGGCGGCGAGGCCAATCCGGAGCGATCATGATTTCTGGTATCCCATAGGCTTCCACTCTGCGTAGCAGGCGAGGAAGAAGCTTCAGAGGAGGGAAGGCGTAGATTAGAAGCTAGTGACCCCATGGCGCCACTAACGTGTCTGACGCGTCCACCCATGGGGCTCTTGACCTGGCCACGAACTGTGACCCCTTTCCGATTGAGACGGGACGCCAGAAAGTTCCACGTCTGGAGTGGCCCATTTCAGACACAGACTCTGAAACACATCCGGGTGTAGCGACCATTCTCCTTGGTCTAGCGTTTGGCGACTTAGGAAGTCCGCCTGCCAGTTCTGCACCCCCGGAATGTACACGGCTGACAGAGCCGGAACATACTTTTCGGCCCACCGGAGGATGTGAGCGACTTCTGCTGCTGCAACAGAGCTCCGTGTGCCCCCTTGATGATTGACATACGCCACAGCCGTAGCGTTGTCCAACTGTATCCTGACCGGGCGGCCCTGCAGTCTCAGAGACCACTTGGAGAGACACAGCCTGATCGCCCAGAGTTCCAGGACATTGATTGGCAGACGGGACTCTTCCCGAGTCCAGCGCCCCTGGGCTGACTGAACACCCCAGACACCCCCCCAGCCGGAGAGGCTGGTATCCATCGTGACCACCGTCCAGTGGCACGGCAGAAATGATTTCCCGGCCCGAAGCACCGGAGATGTCAGCCACCACACTAGGGAGGACCTGACCAGGCGACTCACCCGAACTTGGTAATCCAGAGACAAAGGGAGCTTGTCCCAACGCAACAGAATTTCTCTCTAACACAGGAGTGTGAAATTGAGCATACGGAACCGCCTCGAAAGAGGCAACCATCAGACCCAGAACTCGCATGCAAAAGCAAAGTGACGACAACTTCTGGGTCACCAACCGCTGCACCGCAGATTGCAATGACTGTAGTTTCTCCGTTGGAAGGAAAACTCTCGCCTCCGGGGAATCCAGGACCAACCCCAGGTATTCCAGACGCTGAGACGGAACCAACACTGACTTCTGGACATTCAGCAGCCAACCGAATTCTCGGAGGGTCTGGCAGGCGATAGACACACCCACCTCTAACTCTGAGCCTGAAGAAGCTCTCAGGAGAAGGTCGTCCAGGTATCCTACAATAGCGATCCCGCACTGCCTCAGTAGGGCCAGAATCGGAGCGAGCACCTTGGTGAAAACCAGTGGTGCCGAGGCCAGGCCGAAAGGGAGGGCCACAAATTGAAAGTGGTCCTCCCCGACTGCAAAGCGCAGAAATCTCCGCTGCTTTGCGCATATAGGTGGATATGCAGGTACGCGTCCTTGATATCCAAGGACGCCATAACATCCCCCTGATGGAGCGCTGCCACTACAGAGCGAACCGGCTCCATCCTGAACTTTTGCACTTTGACAAAACCGTTGAGGGCCTTAAGATCCAGGATTGGACGGACTCCTTCCTTCTTAGGGACTACAAACAGATTGGAGTAAAACCCCTGAAACCGTTCCAGTAAAGGAACCGGCGCGATCACCCCCCTGACCAGCAGATCCTGAACAGCCCCCGACAGGGCCACCAGGCGTTCCGGAGGAAGCTGGAGGTTGGAAGGAAAAAATCTGTTTGGTGGACAAGAGAGAAACTCTCTCTTGTACCCCGAGGAAACTCCTTCGCAAACCCACCGGTCGGAAAGAAGAGATATCCACCGAGCCGCGAAGCCGGCCCCCCACCCGAGAGACGGGCGGGGGCAGACCTTCATGCGGAAGCAGGCTTTTCCGCAGGCTTGTTGGGCTTGCGGAACCAGGGGTGCTTCTGCCCTTCAGCGGGCGCCTTGGCACCCTGGTAACGTTTTCCTGCCGCACCGGGCGGGCGAAAAAAACGCTTGGGGGCGGTAAAGGAAGGCCCTTGCTTACAGCGAGGCTCATTACCTTTACTCGACTGTGGGAGCAGAGTGCTCTTACCTCCCGTGGCATCTTTTATGATGTCATCCAGAGACGCCCCAAAAAGCCGTTCACCCTTAAAAAGGGTAAGTCCACCAAGGTCTTTTTTGAGGACTGGTCCGCAGACCAACACTTCAGCCACACAAGGCGGCGCAACACTACGGCATAGGCGGAGGCCCTGGAAAGTAGGGGAAGCGTGTCCAGGGCCGACTCACAGACAAATTTGAGGCCCTGCGCCACACAGAGCTCCGAAGCATTCTGCGCCTTCAGCTCCTGCAGCAGGGACTTTGCTTGTTCGGTAAGTGTCTGCGACACTAGAGACCCGGCCAAGACCGGTCTCACTGCCGACCCCACCACTGTGAACATGGAGTGGGCCACAGTCTCAGCTCTCCTATCTGTGGGGTCCTTAAAGGCAGAAGCCCCTTCCACAGGTAACGTGGTCGCCTTGTTCAGCCTGGACACAAGGCTGGGGGGGGGGGGGGTCCACTGACGGAAGAGAGATCCACTTTTTTAGGAAGTCCTTCTCAAAAGGGTATCGGACCGCAAAGTATTTTGGAACAGAAAAAACTTTCTGTGGCCGATCCCATTCCTTGTACAATTTTTTGTCCAGATAAAGAACACAAGGAAACACTCTCGCGGTGCGGGGTGGCTTGCGGAACCCAAAAGGGACTGACATCTCTGATGTCTCCGCCGAATCCTCAAGTTTTTGAGAATCCCGCACCGCAGTGATAAGAGCACCAACAAACACCTTATCATGCGCTGACCCTGAAGCAGAGTCATCCTCACTGTCCGTGTGGGCTAGGCCTGCATCTTCTGACATAACGGAACCAGGGCCGGACACAGTAGCAGGGCCCGATTCCGTGTCAGACACATCCCCAAAAGAAGGCGGAGGGAGGGGGCGCTTTTTACCCCCCTTCTGGCCACTCGCCGCTTTAGTCCTGGCAACAAACGCCTCAAGGACTGCCGTCATAGCATCCACTGAGGCCGCAGGAACAGGGGCACTAAGGGTTAACTCCGGCATGTCTGGGGGAGAAGCCTCCGGTTCGGACGCCATGCTGACCCACTGCCACCCTTGTACTGCAAGGCAAGACCCACAGGCCACCCTCCCGGCCGCAACAGAGAGCAGGGAACCCCCCAGAGGACTCACCACCTGACCAGGCCTGTATGCTGCTGTGACGGCCCAGAGCGCTGTCCGTGCTGTGCCGTCCCTAAGGAAGTGTTCTGCAGCCGTTCGCGCCGTTAGTCTGGCCGCTAGAGGCCGCCGACATGCAAAAATTAGCATGCGGGCTACAAGAAAATGGCCGCCGATAGTTTTTAAAAGCAGCCGTCACTGGCAAAATGGCGGCCGAGCACATTGTAAAACACAAACGGCGCCAAACACACAGTAAAAAACAGCCAACACGCAGGACCCCTGTAGGTCCCACGCAGCACACAGGGCAGAAATAAAAACGGCACATAGCACCCCCCGACAGCAGCCGCAGCCCCCAGCCACCGGATGGAGCCCCCCAGGCGGACCCCCCACCTCACAGCTGACCACCCAAAATGTGGGGAAGGAGGGAGAGAGGAAAGTAGGGTGGACCCCCGATCGACCTCCCCAGGAATGCACCAGCCGAACCACCATGCCACGGCAAAGGGAATCCCACTTACCCGTCTTGCGACCACCGGCTGGAGGCATTCCAGACAGAACCATTGTCCGCGCAGTTACGGCATGGCTGCCAGCCCGGCACACTGACACGGCCATAGAGCCCGGTCATATGTGTGCCCTGGAGCGTATAGCTCACCGGCCACCCCTGGAGCAACGGGGCATGTCGTGGACGGCCCAGCGCGTAGCTAAAGGCCGGCACACGCTCGATGGCCGAACAGGGGGGGGACTACAAGGATCGATGATCCAGCCTGGCACCCAGTCGGCAGTTGATTGTAGATCCCAGGATCCAAAAATGCAGGAAAACAGAAAAGAAAAACGTGAAAAATCGCAAAAAAAAAATCTCCAGAGCACATGGGCCCAGAAGAGCCATGTCATCTCCTTGCTAGGCAGAAAAAAACTGAGGCTGCAGAACTGAGAATGGGGGGATGTACCCGGGGGATCTGCCCCCTGGGAGGTACTGTACTGTGTGGAGTGTTTAACACTTAACATGCTGTTTTTCTGCCTAGTCAATCTCCTAAAAGAAAGGATAATACCCTAAGGTCAATTGCTGCTGTGTCTGTCCATGAGCGGAAGAGAAAATGACAATGGTCCCAAAATAGCGTCAAAAGTGTCCGCCATAATGTCGCAGTCACCATAAATAAAATCGCTGATCGCCGCCATTACTAGAAAAATTTATAGAAATTCCATAAAACTATCCCCTATCTTGTAAACGCTATACATTTTGCGCAAACCAATCGATAAACGCTTAAGATTTTTTTTTACCAAAAATATGTAGAAGAATATGTATCGGCCTAAACTGAGAAAAAAAATATATATTTTTTTATATATTTTTTTGGGGGATATATATTATAGAAAAAAAAAGTTAAAAATATTGCTTTTTTTTTTTCAAAATTGTCGCTCTATTTTTGTTTATAGCGCAAAAAATAAAAAACGCAGAGGTGATCAAATACCACCAAAAGAAAGCTCTATTTGTGGGGAAAAAAGGATGGCGATTTTATTTGGGAGGCACGTCGCACGACCGCACAATTGTCAGTTAACCACTTAAGCCCCGGACCAATATGCAGCCTAAAGACCCAAGGTGTTTTTACAGTTCGGGACTGCGTCGCTTTAACAGACAATTACGCAGTCGTGCGACGTGGCTCCCAAACAAAATTGGCGTCCTTTTTTCCCCCCACAAATAGAGCTTTATTTTGGTGGTATTTGATCACCTCTGCGGTTTTTATTTTTTGCACTATAAACAAAAATAAAGCGACAATTTTGAAAAAAATGCAATATTTTTTACTTTTTGCTATAATAAATATCCGGGGAGCGATCGTGACGGAGCGGCTAGAAACAAATAGCCGCGCCGTCGTCCCGGATCGCTCCCCGAGGGAACCCGACCGCCGCGTGTAGCGGGGGGGGGGGTCCCGATCGGACCCCCGACCCATGTCTAGGCAGGCACGTACAGGTACGTTGATGTGCCTGTCCGTGCCATTCTGCCGACGTATATCTACATGAGGCGGTCGGGAAGTGGTTAAAGGGACGCAGTGCCGAATCGCAAAAAGTGGCCTGGTCCTTTAGCTGCCTAAAGGTCCGGGTCTTAAGTGGTTACATTTTTTTTTAAAAAAATGGCGGACCTCCGCTTTAAAAAACTTTAATATTACACGTGTGAATGAGTTTTGTGGACGCCGCACTCGACCATCTGCCACTCACTGAAAACATTAGGTGGCAATCTCAGTGCATTTATTTTGCACTTTATGCATTTGTATTATCCATCCACCAGCGACATCTAGTGGTTGTTTTTGAATATTGCATTTTGTACTTTATTTTTTATCTATTTACAAAGGTGCGTGGTTCATCACTGATTTCCAATGTGCCGGAGCCCCTCAGTACAGCAGGAATGCCCGCTCCCCGCCCCCCCCCCCGCCACCCCCCATGTCTCTAGAACCAGGCATGTTGTACCGCAAAGCAGAACGCAACTTAGCTCTGATCCTCAGATACTCACAGACTCAGCTGCAGGGTAGCAGGCAGGGCCGATCCACCCTATAGGCTCACTATGGAAGCCGCTTAGGGCCCCGCAAAGCTGCAGAGGGCCCCCCAAATTACTAGAGGCCCCGCCTGGTGAGAAGTCATTTTTGGCCCCTCACCCCGCTTCTCAACTTGCTGGCTGCATGGGAGAAGAGGTAAGAAGTCGGCACCCCCCGCTTCTCACTTTAATGCAAGATGTCAGTTCCGATAGCGGAACACCCCCTCCCCCCGCTTCCCAATTTTAATATTTAATGTGACATGTCACTGTCGGCAGTGCCCCCCCCCCCCCCACTTATCAACTTTAATGTCATTTTGCTTAGGGCCCCAGGGAGGTCAGGATCGGCACTGGTAGCAGGAGTAGGGTGACTAAGTCACTGTAGGATAAAAAGGTGAAGCTGCCGGCAGCAGACTGATGGAATACATGGGGGAACATTTTATAGGATAATCGCCCACCACCGCCTAGTGTCATGTCTCCCAATGATAGGGTTGCCAGTAGCCCCGCCCACCTGCTCCGGCGTCCGGCTGTACAGCCTCTCCAGCTGCTCTTTCCTCCGACGTTCGTGAGTGGCATCGAACACCGGGCTCTTCAGCTCTGTCCCGGGAGTGGCGCGAACCGTTCCCAGCTTGGCACAGATGCTGTAATAACGATCTTTCAGGTCTTCTGTTGACCTTTTCTGTAAAAAAAAAAAAAAAAAAAAAAAAAGGTAAATGTAGTGCATGCTGGGAAATCAGTCGTCCTCCATGACACCAAATCAGGGAAACTCGCGATTAAAAAAAAAAAAAAAAAAGAGTTCCCTCCTCAAAATCTGCAATTTAAAAAGCTGATCCCTGGGCTCCTCCTGTTGCTGACTAAACCACACCCCCCTCCCCAATCACTCTCCAGTCTTTTTTTACAGCCTAATCTGACATTTGTTAAAAGCGGAGTTCCACCCAAAAATTGAACTTCCGCTTTTCAGGAAACCTCCCCCCCCCAGTACCACATTTGACACCTTTCAGGGGGGAGGAGGGAGTAGATACCTGTCCAATACAGGTATTTGCTCCCACTTCCGAGCATAGATCACCTACGCCACATTCCGGCGCCTCCTCCGTCGCCCTCCACTGTCTTCTGGGAGACACACAGGTCCCAGAAGACAGCAGGGACCAGTGGGATCGCGCAGCACGACTTGCGCATGCACAGTAGGGAACTGGAACGTGAAGCCGCAAAGCTTCCCTTACCGAGGATGGCGGCGGCAGCATCCGAGAGCCAAGGGATCGATCGGTTTCGGGTGGCCCCCAATACCCAGTTGTTTGGTCAAATGTGAGAGATGATGTTACGCCGAGTAAATAGATACCCAACACATCACGCTTTTAAAAATTGCGCACACTCGTGGAATGGAGACAAACTAGGATACTTAAAAATCTCCATAGGCGTCACGTTCAATTATTATTTTTTTTCTACAGCTTACCAGTTTAGAGTTACAGAGGCGTGTGGTGTAAACACTGTTTACATATGCGTGTTGTGACCTATGTATGTGTTTTCTTCTGTCCCACTATAAGTTGCTCTGATCGCCGCCATTACAAGAACATTTTTATATTTTTCTCTCTCATTTCACCGCCGACGCTATGGGCAGCCCAGTGTGAAAGGGGTCTTAAAGCACTCAGGCTTTCACATAGGGATTGCAGATGCGGCTTCTTTTTCAGGCGCCCCGGTGTGAAAGGGGGTCTTAAACTTTTAAATCTGGGGTGCGGCTGCAAACTGCTTTCCGTAGCCCCGCCCACATCGGTCATATCCAGGCCTCTTACCTTGTACTGCTGGTGATCGTAACGGTCGTGGATGACGATAAAGCGCAGATCGAATCGGCGGCAGAGGTCAAACAGATGGTCGGTCTCGGCCTTTGTCCAGCCGTCATCATGGAGGTACATCTGATATTCCTGCTCTGAGTACACGGGAACCTGAACTGTCTGCAGAAGGAAACACACAAAACAATCATTACAATATGAAGTGTGAGGAGCTCTCTATCCACATCTTGGAAAAAACACTTAGACACATGCCGGAGGCGTAACTAGAATCTTCAGGGCCCCGGTGCAAGAAACCATGAAGGGCCCACAAAATATCTCAGGCTATAGCTCATAGTCCCCAGAGAGCCTCCCCTTCCATCAGGGTCCCCAGAAACCTCCCCTTCCATCAGGGTCCCCAGAGAGCCTCCCCTTCCATCAGGGTCCCCAGAAACCTCCCCTTCCATCAGGGTCCCCAGAGAGCCTCCCCTTCCATCAGGGTCCCCAGAGAGCCCACCCCCCCCTTACACCAGGGTCCCCAGAGAGCCCACCCCCCCCTTACACCAGGGTCCCCAGAGAGCCCACCCCCCCCTTACACCAGGGTCCCCAGAGAGCCCACCCCCCCCCTTACACCAGGGTCCCCAGAGAGCCCACCCCCCCCTTACACCAGGGTCCCCAGAGAGACCACCCCCCCTTACACCAGGGTCCCCAGAGAGACCCCCCCCCTTACACCAGGGTCCCCAGAGAGACCCCCCCCCTTACACCAGGGTCCCCAGAGAGACCCCCCCCCCTTACACCAGGGTCCCCAGAGAGACCACCCCCCCCCCTTGCACCAGGGTCCCCAGAGAGACCACCCCCCCCCTTACACCAGGGTCCCCAGAGAGACCCCCCCCCCCTTACACCAGGGTCCCCAGAGAGACCACCCCCCCCCTTACACCAGGGTCCCCAGAGAGACCACCCCCCCCCTTGCACCAGGGTCCCCAGAGAGACCACCCCCCCCCCTTACACCAGGGTCCCCAGAGAGACCACCCCCCCCCTTACACCAGGGTCCCCAGAGAGACCACCCCCCCCTTACACCAGGGTCCCCAGAGAGACCACCCCCCCCTTACACCAGGGTCCCCAGAGAGACCACCCCCCCCCTTACACCAGGGTCCCCAGAGAGACCACCCCCCCCTTACACCAGGGTCCCCAGAGAGACCACCCCCCCCCCTTACACCAGGGTCCCCAGAGAGACCACCCCCCACCCTTACACCAGGGTCCCCAGAGAGACCACCCCCCCCCCCTTACACCAGGGTCCCCAGAGAGACCACCCCCCCCTTACACCAGGGTCCCCAGAGAGACCACCCCCCCCCCCCTTACACCAGGGTCCCCAGAGAGACCACCCCCCCCCCTTACACCAGGGTCCCCAGAGAGACCACCCCCCCCCCCTTACACCAGGGTCCCCAGAGCGACCACCCCCCCTTACACCAGGGTCCCCAGAGAGACCACCCCCCCCTCTTACACCAGGGTCCCCAGAGAGACCATCCCCCCCCCCTTACACCAGGATCCCCAGGGGCTTGTAGATCTATCTCTGAATGTATATAGCGGAGAGGGGAGGGGCATCAGCAACAGTGTACAAGCGGAGTGAAAGTGAAACTGAAACCTGCCCGGGTCAGATCAGAGGCCCCTCCCCTCTCCTCTGTATACACTGACACTCAAGAGAGTACTACAAGCCCCAGGGGGATCCCACCACCCACACAGGCACCATAGAGCTGCCGATCGCCGCCTTCCACCTCCTCCCACCTCTACCCACTGCACTCAACGACCAAGCCAGAGGTGCAGGGGGAGATGCCGGGACTTGGGGGACCCCCCCACAGCGATATCACGGAAGAGCCCAGTCACAAATGCGACTGCGGCGACCCCTAAAGTTCCGCCACTGACACAAAGGCTATAAATCACCATTAAGCGAGGTCAGCTCTTGCTCTAATGTCAGGTTTGCTCCCTCACTGCACAAAAGTACTGCAATAAAAGATGCAGCACTTCAAAAAAAGAAAAAAGTCTACAAGACGGACTGGCATCGTACTTTATTAAACCTGGCAAAGGGGTAGTCCTTGCCCTCCTCGGACGCCCGCCTCCAGTGGCAGAAGATGGCTCCGTCTTTCCTGGCCGGGTTGGTAAACGGCATCCACTTCCACGGTCGCACCTTCTTACAGCCCAGCTTGGCTTTTACCGTTCGGTACCCATGAGTGGTGTCACTGGGGAGCAGCGGGGGCCCGTCTCTGAAAAGAGAATAAAATAAATAATAATATATAAAAAAAAAAAAAAAAAAAAAAAAAAAAATCGCCATCAGCGTTCAGCCTGCGTTCCGATTGGGAGATCTTCCAATAATCAACATGTATTCCGATATGTGAAACCCTGGAGTGTAACAAATTTGCTTGGAATCTAGGAGCCAGCTAAAAAAGTTAGGAGCCAGAAAACGCGCCCCGTCCCGACGAGCTCGCGCGCAGAAGCGAACACATACATGAGTAGCGCCCGCATATGAAAACGGTGTTCAAACCACACATGTGAGGTATCGCCGCGATTTGTAGAGTGAGAGCAATAATTCTAGCCCTAGTCCTCCTCTGTAACTCAAAACATGCAACCTGTAGATTTTTTTAAACGTCGCCTATGGAGATTTTAAAGGGTAAAAGTTTGTCGCCATTCCACGAGCGGATGCAATTTTGAAGCGTGACATGTTGGATATCAATTTACTCGGCGTAACATTATCTTTCACAATATAAAAAAAAATTGTGATAACTTTACTGTTGTCTTATTTTTTTAATTAAAAAATTCTATTTTTTCTTCAAAAAAGTGCGCTTGTAAGACTGCTGCGCAAATACGGCGTGACAGAAAGTATTGCAACGACCGCCATTATATTCTCTAGGGTGTTAGAATAAAAAATATGTATAATGTCTAATTAGAGGGAAGGAGATGGCAGTGAAAACAGTGAGAAATGACACATTAGAACTGGTTGTACGTGCCAACGGCCACCACCAGATGGCGCCAGGTCACAGAAGGAAGCTTGGGACTTCACAAGGCAGCGGCCTCAATTACCGGCCGTCGCCGGCCCGCCGGAGGTGGGGGCGCACGGAGACACCCACCTCCGGAGGCACCTGTTCCTCCGTGCGCCTCCCCCGCCGCGACGGCCGGAAATTGAGGCCGCAAAGCCGTGGCCTCAATTACCGGCGGGCGCCAGGTCACAATTTCTTGTCGCAATTGCGACCTGGCGCCCGGATATTGTCGAGCCCTGGTGTATCTTATCAACTGGCAGCAAATAGATGATCAGGGGGGGGGGGGGGGGGGGGGGGAGAACGATCCTCTACTGCCCATCAGTCACACACAATGAAGACTAAAAAGTATTTTTCCGAGTCTAACAGGTTTTCTTCTAAGATTGTCCTGTATTTGTCTCCATCCATCTTCCCATCAACTCTGACCAGCTTTCCTGTCCCTGCTGAAGAAAAGCATCCCCACCACATGATGCTGCCACCACCATGTTTCAAAGTGGGGATGGTGTGTTCAGGGTGACACACATAGCGGACAAAAAGTAGAATTTTGGTGTCATGTGACCAGAGCGCCTTCTTCCACATGTTTGCCGTGTCCCCCTCCCCCACATGTTTGCCGTGTCCCCCTCCCCCACATGTTTGCCGTGTCCCCCTCCCCCACATGTTTGCCGTGTCCCCCTCCCCCACATGTTTGCCGTGTCCCCCTCCCCCACATGTTTGACCTGTCATCTCTTATTTCTATTACATGAGATCTCCATAAAGAGGACCTGTCATCTCTTATTTCTATTACATGAGATCTCCATAAAGAGGACCTGTCATCTCTTATTTCTATTACATGAGATCTCCATAAAGAGGACCTGTCATCTCTTATTTCTATTACATGAGATCTCCATAAAGAGGACCTGTCATCTCTTATTTCTATTACATGAGATCTCCATAAAGAGGACCTGTCACCTCTTATTTCTATTACATGAGATCTCTCCATAAAGAGGACCTGTCACCTCTTATTTCTATTACATGAGATCTCCATAAAGAGGACCTGTCATCTCTTATTTCTATTACATGAGATCCCCATAAAGAGGACCTGGGCGGAGTCACGCGGCTCCGGTGCTCTCCCGCTGTGTGTAGGTTGGTTGCACTTTCCATAGACGTCTATGATGTCCCGGGGAGAAAAGGGGACCCCCGATAAACACAATGTTCAGCAAAAAGGGAGGGCGCACTTACTTCTTGTCTGAATAGAGGAGAGCGTAGACCTCCCGGTGCATCCCCTCCGGACGCTTAAATGTCAGAGTCTCCGAAGATTTCTTAGATTTCTTCTACAAAGAGAAAAAGAGAGAGAGAGAAATGAAGAAGGTCTCTGTACAGCGCTGCGGTATATGTCAGAGATATATACATGTATTATAATAATGTGTGACTGTGGGGGAGGGGACATTAGAGTGTAAGCTCCTCTGTACAGAGACTGATGTGACTGTGGGGGGGAGGGGACATTAGAGTGTAAGCTCCTCTGTACAGAGACTGATGTGACTGTGGGGGGGAGGGGACATTAGAGTGTAAGCTCCTCTGTACAGAGACTGATGTGACTGTGGGGGGGAGGGGACATTAGAGTGTAAGCTCCTCTGTACAGAGACTGATGTGACTGTGGGGGGAGGGGACATTAGAGTGTAAGCTCCTCTGTACAGAGACTGATGTGACTGTGGGGGAGGGGACATTGGAGTGTAAGCTCCTCTGTACAGAGACTGATGTGACTGTGGGGGAGGGGACATTAGAGTGTAAGCTCCTCTGTACAGAGACTGATGTGATGAGGGGGAGGGGACATTAGAGTGTACGCTCCTCTGTACAGAGACTGATGTGACTTGACTGTGGGGGGGGGGGAGGGGACATTAGAGTGTAAGCTCCTCTGTACAGAGTGATGCGACTGTGGGGGGAGGGGACAAGAGTGTAAGCTCCTCTGTACAGAGACTGATGTGACTGTGGGGGGAGGGACATTAGAGTGTAAGCTCCTCTGTACAGTGACTGATGTGACTGTGGGGGGAGGGGACATTAGAGTGTAAGCTCCTCTGTACAGAGACTGATGTGATTGGCGCATTGATCTCTGTACTGCACTGCGGTATAGGTCAGAGCTATCTGCAGATAATGAAGGTTGATCCTCCTGATTGGTCTCCCTGTGGGGATGATGATTGGTTGGGTGACATTGGATGGATTCTCTCGGGGGGGGGGGGGGGGGGCGTACCTTGTCTGCATTGATGATGTCCTTCTTGCTGATGATCCCGGGGGTCTCCGACTCCCCTCCCCCCAGCTCCAAAATGTCCCGGACATCGGCTCCGGTCGTCATTCTTCACCCTGATAGGAGGAGAGATATTGGAGACTTTCATTCATATCACACGAGAAAAAAGAGCAACCGGATAACAAACAATATCAGATCAGTGCAATGAATTCTGATTGGTCGATGTGATACAAAGTAACTACAGAATATTCAATTCATATCCGAAAGCTACTTTCCCCACCCCCTTTATTAGGTGCCCCCTTGGCCTTCATTCTTCGTGGCAAAGATACAACAACTATAGACCCCCCCCATACAGATATCTATAGACCCCCTCCTCCTCCTCCCCCCATACAGATATCTATAGACCCCCTCCTCCCCCCATACAGATATCTATAGACCCCCTCCCCCCCCCCCCCATACAGATATCTATAGACCCCCTCCTCCTCCTCCCCCCCCATACAGATATCTATAGACCCCCTCCTCCTCCCCCCCCATACAGATATCTATAGACCCCCTCCTCCTCCCCCATACAGATATCTATAGACCCCCTCCTCCTCCCCCCCATACAGATATCTATAGACCCCCTCCTCCTCCCCCCCATACAGATATCTATAGACCCCCTCCTCCTCCCCCCATACAGATATCTATAGACCCCCTCCTCCTCCCCCCCATACAGATATCTATAGACCCCCTCCTCCTCCTCCATACAGATATCTATAGACCCCCTCCTCCCCATACAGATATCTATAGACCCCCTCCTCCCCCCCCATACAGATATCTATAGACCCCCTCCTCCTCTCCCCCCCCCCCCATACAGATATCTATAGACCCCCTCCTCCTCCTCCCCCCATACAGATATCTATAGACCCCCTCCTCCTCCTCCCCCATACAGATATCTATAGACCCCCTCCTCCTCCCCCCATACAGATATCTATAGACCCCCTCCTCCCCCCATACAGATATCTATAGACCCCATCCTCCTCCTCCTCCCCCCCATACAGATATCTATAGACCCCCTCCTCCTCCCCCCATACAGATATCTATAGACCCCCTCCTCCTCCCCCCATACAGATATCTATAGACCCCCTCCTCCTCCTCCCCCCCATACAGATATCTATAGACCCCCTCCTCCCCCCATACAGATATCTATAGACCCCCTCCTCCTCCTCCCATACAGATATCTATAGACCCCCTCCTCCTCCCATACAGATATCTATAGACCCCCTCCTCCCCCCATACAGATATCTATAGACCCCATCCTCCTCCTCCTCCCCCCCATACAGATATCTATAGACCCCCTCCTCCTCCCCCCATACAGATATCTATAGACCCCCTCCTCCTCCCCCCATACAGATATCTATAGACCCCCTCCTCCCCCCATACAGATATCTATAGACCCCCTCCTCCTCCTCCCATACAGATATCTATAGACCCCCTCCTCCTCCCATACAGATATCTATAGACCCCCTCCTCCCCCCATACAGATATCTATAGACCCCCTCCTCCTCCCCCCATACAGATATCTATAGACCCCCCTCCTCCTCCTCCCCCCATACAGATATCTATAGACCCCCTCCTCCTCCTCCCCCCATACAGATATCTATAGACCCCCTCCTCCTCCCCCCCCCCATACAGATATCTATAGACCCCCTCCTCCTCCTCCCCCCATACAGATATCTATAGACCCCCTCCTCCTCCTCCCCCCCATACAGATATCTATAGACCCCCTCCTCCTCCTCCCCCCATACAGATATCTATAGACCCCCTCCTCCTCCCCCCCATACAGATATCTATAGACCCCCCCCTCCTCCCCCCATACAGATATCTATAGACCCCCTCCTCCTCCTCCCCCCATACAGATATCTATAGACCCCCTCCTCCTCCTCCCCCCATACAGATATCTATAGACCCCCTCCTCCTCCCCCCCATACAGATATCTATAGACCCCCTCCTCCTCCCCCCCATACAGATATCTATAGACCCCCTCCTCCTCCCCCCCATACAGATATCTATAGCCCCCCTCCTCCTCCCCCCCATACAGATATCTATAGACCCCCTCCTCCTCCCCCCCATACAGATATCTATAGACCCCCTCCTCCTCCCCCCCATACAGATATCTATAGACCCCCTCCTCCTCCCCCCCATACAGATATCTATAGACCCCCTCCTCCTCCTCCATACAGATATCTATAGACCCCCTCCTCCTCCCCCCCATACAGATATCTATAGACCCCCTCCTCCTCCTCCATACAGATATCTATAGACCCCCTCCTCCTCCTCCATACAGATATCTATAGACCCCCTCCTCCTCCTCCATACAGATATCTATAGACCCCCTCCTCCTCCTCCATACAGATATCTATAGACCCCCTCCTCCTCCCCCATACAGATATCTATAGACCCCCTCCTCCTCCCCCCATACAGATATCTATAGACCCCCTCCTCCTCCCCTCCATACAGATATCTATAGACTCCCTCCTCCCCCCCATACAGATATCTATAGACCCCCTCCTCCTCCCCCCCATACAGATATCTATAGACCCCCTCCTCCTCCTCCCCATACAGATATCTATAGACCCCCTCCTCCTCCTCATACAGATATCTATAGACCCCCTCCTCCTCCCCATACAGATATCTATAGACCCCCTCCTCCTCCCCCCATACAGATATCTATAGACCCCCTCCTCCCCCCATACAGATATCTATAGACCCCCCTCCTCCTCTCCCCCATACAGATATCTATAGACCCCCTCCTCCTCCCCCCATACAGATATCTATAGACCCCCTCCTCCTCCTCCTCCCAATACAGATATCTATAGACCCCCTCCTCCTCCTCCTCCCAATACAGATATCTATAGACCCCCTCCTCCTCTCCCCCCCCCATACAGATATCTATAGACCCCCCCCCCCCCCCCCCCCCCCCCATACAGATATCTATAGACCCCCTCCTCCTCTCCCCCCCCCCATACAGATATCTATAGACCCCCCTCCTCCTCTCCCCCATACAGATATCTATAGACCCCCTCCTCCTCCCCCCATACAGATATCTATAGACCCCCTCCTCCCCCCCCCATACAGATATCTATAGACCCCCTCCTCCTCCTCCATACAGATATCTATAGACCCCCTCCTCCCCATACAGATATCTATAGACCCCCTCCTCCTCCTCATACAGATATCTATAGACCCCCTCCTCCTCTCCCCCCCCCCATACAGATATCTATAGACCCCCCTCCTCCTCTCCCCCATACAGATATCTATAGACCCCCTCCTCCTCCCCCCATACAGATATCTATAGACCCCCTCCTCCCCCCCCCATACAGATATCTATAGACCCCCCTCCTCCTCCCCCCATACAGACATCTATAGACCCCCTCCTCCTCTCCCCCCCCCCATACAGATATCTATAGACCCCCTCCTCCTCCTCATACAGATATCTATAGACCCCCTCCTCCTCCCCATACAGATATCTATAGACCCCCTCCTCCTCCCCCCATACAGATATCTATAGACCCCCTCCTCCCCCCCCATACAGATATCTATAGACCCCCTCCTCCTCCTCCCCCCATACAGATATCTATAGACCCCCTCCTCCTCCTCCCCCCATACAGATATCTATAGACCCCCTCCTCCTCCCCCCCCCATACAGATATCTATAGACCCCCTCCTCCTCCTCCGCCACATACAGATATCTATAGACCCCCTCCTCCTCCCCCCATACAGATATCTATAGACCCCCTCCTCCTCCCCCCCATACAGATATCTATAGACCCCCCCCCTCCTCCCCCCATACAGATATCTATAGACCCCCTCCTCCCCCCCCATACAGATATCTATAGACCCCCTCCTCCTCCCCCCCATACAGATATCTATAGACCCCCCCTCCTCCCCCCATACAGATATCTATAGACCCCCTCCTCCCCCCCCATACAGATATCTATAGACCCCCTCCTCCTCCTCCCCCCATACAGATATCTATAGACCCCCTCCTCCTCCTCCCCCCATACAGATATCTATAGACCCCCTCCTCCTCCCCCCCCCATACAGATATCTATAGACCCCCTCCTCCTCCTCCCCCCATACAGATATCTATAGACCCCCTCCTCCTCCTCCCCCCCATACAGATATCTATAGACCCCCTCCTCCTCCCCCCCCCCATACAGATATCTATAGACCCCCTCCTCCTCCTCCCCCCCATACAGATATCTATAGACCCCCTCCTCCTCCCCCCATACAGATATCTATAGACCCCCTCCTCCTCCCCCCATACAGATATCTATAGACCCCCTCCTCCTCCCCCCCATACAGATATCTATAGACCCCCCCCTCCTCCCCATACAGATATCTATAGACCCCCTCCTCCCCCCATACAGATATCTATAGACCCCCTCCTCCTCCCCCCATACAGATATCTATAGACCCCCTCCTCCTCCCCCCCATACAGATATCTATAGACCCCCCCCCCTCCTCCCCCCATACAGATATCTATAGACCCCCTCCTCCCCCCCATACAGATATCTATAGACCCCCTCCTCCTCTCCCCCATACAGATATCTATAGACCCCCTCCTCCCCATACAGATATCTATAGACCCCCTCCCCCTCATACAGATATCTATAGACCCCCTCCTCCCCCCCATACAGATATCTATAGACCCCCTCCTCCTCTCCCCCATACAGATATCTATAGACCCCCTCCTCCCCATACAGATATCTATAGACCCCCTCCCCCTCATACAGATATCTATAGACCCCCTCCTCCTCCCCCCCATACAGATATCTATAGACCCCCTCCTCCTCTCCCCCCCCCTCACCTATATTATACCGAAGGATCCTCCGAACCGGCGCGCTCTGATGACGTCACCCAGAGACGAAAGGACGCCGCGGAAGGGAGACGCCCAGCGGCCAGAGAGGAGAATGACAGGAGGGGCGGGGCCAGACCGCACTGAGCCGGGGAGGGGCGGGGCCAGGGAAGTGCAGACGCTCTGGGTGGAGTTGCTCAGTGTATGTGGGGGGAGTCAGGAGATGACCCCTCCCACTATTCTTTCTCTATAAGTGGGCGGAGACATCGCAGCGCGGTGATAGAGGAACCAATTCCGCTCCCCATCACAGATTGCTCCGGAAGTGACGTTCTGTCGCCGCCATCTTGCTACACCCCACAACATTGCACAGTAGTGATAGAGTGTGAAGGGGGCAAGCGGACATCTTGTTACACCCACCGGAGTTTTAGATTTCAGTTATTTTCAACACAAAACGGAGCTTATGTGCTTAAATACAGTGTTTTGAAATCCGACGGACTGTTTACATGTGAAAATCAGAGGTGTTCTGTCACATTAGCAACCATGTCAGGTCAGCAGGTTTGCTGCGGCTTTTAAAATTTAACCTGTAAACAGTCCCTTTGGATTTCCAAACACTGTAATTAAGCAAATAAGCTCCGTTTTGTGTTGAAAATAACTGAAATGTAAAACTCCAGAGGGTGTAACAAGATGTCCGCTTGCCCCCTTCACACTCTATCATTACTGTGCAGGAGTGTGGGGTGTAGCAAGATGGCGGCGAGGAAACGTCACTTCCGGAGCATTCTGGGATAGGGAGCGGAATTAGGGTTGCCACCTTTTCTTCAAGTCAAACCCAAACACTTTAGCGGCCCACGGCAATTATTTTTTTAGTATAACCTATACATATATTTTGCTATTAAACACCATTTCTGATCATATGAAGTTAAAGCGGGAGTTCACCCAAAAATCAACTTTCTGCAGTTAGATCCAGCATACTGCTGACATCTGCAGTATGCTGGTCTTTTTTTTTTTTTAGTACTTATCGTTTTAGCTGTATTTCTTCTATGGCTCCGAGCGGGGAATCCTTCCTGGTATAGGCGTTCCCGAAGACAAGCAAGTTGATTGACGGCCTTTGATAGCGCGTCACGGCTTCCGAAAATCCACACGAGTGACACTCTGCAATTTACGGCGCCTGCGCAGTCAGCTCTACACGGCAGGCGCAGGCACCATAAACAGCCAAGTGTCACCTCGGCTGTTTTCGGAAGCCGTGACGCGCTATCGAAGGCCGTCAATTAACTTGCTTGCCTTCGGGAACGCCCATTCCCCGCAGGATTCCCCGCTCGGAGCCATAGAAGAAATACGGCTAAAACGATAAGTACCAAAATAAAGATAAAAAGACCAGCATACTGCAGATGTCAGCAGTATGCTGGATCTAACTGTAGAAAGTTGATTTTTGGGTGAACTCCCGCTTTAATACCAAGAGTTCCCCTTTACATCTGAACTCGCAGAGACTCCCCCAGAGTTCCCCCTTACATCAGACTCTGCAGACTCTGATGTAAGGGGGAACTCTGGGGGCTCTAACATAAGGGATGCTCTGGAAACCATGATCTAAGGGGGAACACTGGGAACTCTGATATACAGGAGGACTCTAATGTAAGGGGGAGACTCTGATGTAAGGGGGAACACTGTGGCCTCTGGTGTAGAGGGGAACTCTGATGTAAGGGGGAACACTGAGAACTCTGATGTACGGAGAAGACTCTGATGTAAGGGGGAAAGCTGTGGCCTCTGGTGTAAAGGGGAACTCCGATGTAAGGGGTGCTCTGAGAACCCTAACTCACCTTTGTGTACTCAATCAGAGGCAGGAGAGAAAAGGGAGAAGGGGGGGAGACATTTACAGACATGGATGGATGGTGAGCTCAGTCAGCACCTCTCATGCAGATGTATCTGAGGCTGCTGGACTTCAAATTTCCAGCCCCAACTTTTCTGAGGCACAGCGCTGGGGATTGGAGTGTGGGCAGACACAGAGGGGACGGTGTGGTGGGGGGGGGGGATAGGTGTAGATCGAGCCCTCTCTATGGCAGTGTGAAAGAGACAACTGCAGCCATAAACCCTGCTGGCAAGCCATAGTCCAGGCTAAAAAATGTGTCCGGGTTTCAGACTTTCTGAAACCCGGACACATGATTCCAAACCCGAACTGTCCGGGTGAATCCTGGACAGGTGGCAACCCTAAGCGGAATGTGACACTACACCGGACCGGAACGCGTCACATGACCCGGACCGGAACGCGTCACATGACCCGAACTGAAACGCGTCACACATGACCCGGACCGGAACATACCCCTCTATATATAGAGCCTGGAAAAAGTTTTCAATCCCCTTGAAATTACCCATATTTTGCCATGTTACAACCAAAAACGTAAATGTATTTTATTGTGATTTTATGTGAGAGACACAAAGTGTCACATAATTGTGAAGTGGAAGGAAAATGATACAAATAAATATGTGAAAAGTGTGTGGGGGAGGGGTATTTGTATTCAGCCCCCTTTACTCTGATAACTAAAATCTAGAGGAACCAATCGCCTTCAGAAGTCACCTAATTAGTAAATAGAGTCCACCTGTGTGTCGTGTAATCTCAGTATAAATACAGCTGTTCTGTGAAGCTCTCAGAGGTTTGTTAGAGAACCTTAGTGAACAATAGGGACGAGCCGAACAAACCCCCCCCACCCCGCTTGGTTCGCACCAGAACCTTTGAACGGACCGAACGTTTGCGCAAACTTTAGAACCTCATTGAAGTCTTTGGGACTTTGGGACGTTCGAAATCAAAAGTGAAAATTTTTAAGGCTTACATGCAAGTTATTGTCCTAAAAAGGGGTTGGGGACCCGGGTCCTGCCCCAGGGGAGTGTTTGGGGACCCGGGTCCTGCCCCAGGGGAGTGTTTGGGGACCCGGGTCCTGCCCCAGGGGAGTGTTTGGGGCCCGGGTCTTGCCCCAGGGGAGTGTTTGGGGACCCGGGTCCTGCCCCAGGGGAGTGTTTGGGGACCCGGATCCTGCCCCAGGGGAGTGTTTGGGGACTCGGGTCCTGCCCCAGGGGAGTGTTTGGGGACCCAGGTCCTGCCCCAGGGGAGTGTTTGGGGACCCGGGTCCTGCCCCAGGGGAGTGTTTGGGGACCCAAGTCCTGCCTAGGGTTGCCACCTTTTCATCAAGCCAAACCCGAACACTTCAGCAGCTCAAGCAAATGTTTTTATTTTTTTTTGTAGTACATTCAATGTATTACCTCTATACAAAGCAATGCACAGCAATTTTGTAATTAAATAACATTTCTAATCATATGGAGTTAATTACAGGAGTTCCCCTTCTACATCTGAATCCACAGAGTTTCCCTTTATATCTGAATCTTCAGAGGTGTGCAGAGGGTATGATGGGGGCGGGATGTACAGGAGAGGAGTGTGGAGGGTATGATGGGGGCGGTATGTACAGGAGAGGACTGTGGTGGGTATGATGGGGGCAGTATGTACAGGAGAGGACTGTGGTGGGTATGGTGGGGGCAGTACGTACAGGAGAGGACTGTGGTGGGTATGATGGGGGCAGTACGTACAGGAGGGGACTGTGGTGGGTATGGTGGGGGCAGTACGTACAGGAGAGGACTGTGGAGGGTATGATGGGGGCAGTACAAACAGGAGAGGACTGTGGTGGGTATGGTGGGGGCAGTATGTACAGGAGAGGACTGTGGTGGGTATGATGGGGGCAGTATGTACAGGAGAGGACTGTGGTGGGTATGATGGGGGCAGTATGTACAGAAGAGGAGTGTGGAGGGTATGGTGGGGGCAGTATGTACAAGAGAGGAGTGTGGAGGGTATGGTGGGGGCAGTATGTACAGGAGAGGAGTGTGGAGGGTATGATGGGGGCAGCATGTACAGGAGAGGAGTGTGGAGGGTATGGTGGGGGCAGTATGTACAGGAGAGGAGTGTGGAGGGTGTGGTGAGGGCAGTATGTACAGGAGAGGAGTGTGGAGGGTATGGTGGGGGCAGTATGTACAGGAGAGGAGTGTGGAGGGTATGGTGTGGGAAGTATGTACAGGAGAGGAGTGTGGAGGGTATGATGGGGGCAGTATGTACAGGAGAGGAGTGTGGAGGGTATGGTGGGGGCAGTATGTACAGGAGAGGAGTGTGGAGGGTATGATGTGGGAAGTATGTACAGGAGAGGAGTGTGGAGGGTATGATGGGGGCAGTATGTACAGGAGAGGAGTGTGGAGGGTATGGTGGGGGCAGTATGTACAGGAGAGGATAGTGGAGGGTATGATGTGGAAAGTATGTACAGGAGAGGAGTGTGGAGGGTATGGTGGGGGCAGTATGTACAGGAGAGGAGTGTGGAGGGTATGGTGGGGGCAGTATGTACAGGAGAGGAGTGTGGAGGGTATGGTGGGGGCAGTATGTACAGGAGAGGAGTGTGGAGGGTATGATGGGGGCAGTATGTACAAGAGAGGAGTGTGGAGGATATGATGGGGGAAGTATGGGGAGGGATTTCTTGCAGTGTCTATGGGGTTACCAGGGAGCGATGTTAGGTAGAGAAGGGAAGGTAAGTGACCATGGAATGATGTCTCTTAGCTGGGGGTAGGAAGCAGCTCGGAGTGATGTCTTTATGAAGTGGTCTGGGGGTGATGTAAGCTGGGGGGAGTGAGGGGCTGAGAAGGGGTCAGATAGCGATGTCTATAATGAAAAAAAAGCTCATCCACTGCTATATACAATACTGCTCAATGAAAACAATCTGGTATAAGAAGTATATATCTATATACTGTAATCCAGCTCCTAGCACTCTGCATACCTGGATGATGTGAAGTTAATGGATGACCATTCATGTAACACTGTGTTTTCCAAGCTCAGAGTGTACAATCAGACCACACACACACACAGGGTTACATGAATGGTCATAAATGACGTCACATTATCTGGAATGAGGATTTGGGGATGTTTGTACAGACAAGTGTTCAGGCTTGGTAGATAGACTGTCAGCTGTAGACTCCCCCCACCCCACACACACACTCACTGGGCCAGATTCCCGTACCTGGGCGTATGTTTGTGCGGGCGAAGCGTATCTTAATTTACGCTACGCCTCCGCAACTTGGACAGGCAAGTGAAGTACTCACAAAGCACTTGCTCCGTAAATTGCGGCGGCGTAGCGTAAGTTGGCCGGCGCAAGCCCGCCTAATTCAAAATAGGCTGGTAGGGGGCGTGTTGTATGGAAATGAATCGTGACCCCACGTAAATGACGCGCCTAACGAACGGCGCATGCGCGCGCATGTTCAGTATCACGTCGAATTTACACCATAAGATACGCCGGCTCTATGCCTGTGACGTGAACGTAACCTACGCACAGCCCCATTCACGTACGACTAAGCCTTACGTAAATGGCGTAGCGGGCGCAAGTACGTTCGTGAATCGGCGTATCTAGCTCATTTACATATTCGACGCGTAAATCTACGGAAGCGCCCCTAGCGGCCAGCGTAAATATGCACCCAAGATACGACGGCGTAGGAGACTTGCGTCACTCGTATCTTGGCCGAATTCTAGCGTAACCGATTCAAAGAATCAGGCGCATAGATACGACGGCGCCCATTTGGACTTACGACGGCCCAATATCTCTTCCGATTCTAATGTCATCTTAACCCTTCAGTGCATCAGTGAAACAAATCCTCCTGAAAGTTTACAACTTTCCATCCATGGAGACTTGTCACAAAAAACTCGGCTCACCTCTCCCTGCATGCAGTGTGAACAGCAGCCAGCCCGACAGAAATTACAGTGAGCTCTGCCTCCCGGTTCTCTCACTACACCGCACTGGTGATTGGGGGGTTCAGTCAGAGATCAGAGATACTCTGCCTGCAGGAGACTGGAGGGGGGGGAGGAGACAGAAAGGAGCGTCGGATTTTCAACACACACCACAGGCACTGTGTATTTAGAAGAAATGCCTTTTCTGCTGTCTCCACAGTGGCAGGTGTTCTAATGGTCCCCCTGCCCAGATGGTCTAGCCCTAGTCTGCGCAGAGTAATGTGCCCGGGTGTCAAGCAGTACAAAACCCGGGCACATGATTCAAGACCCGTACTGTCCGGGTGAATCGCGGACAGGTGGCAACCCTAGTCCTGCCCCATGGGAGTGTTGGGGGCCCCCGGGTCCTGACCCAGGGGAGTGTTTAAATATTGTACCTGGGGGGTGTCTATAGTATGCCTGTAAAGTGGCGCGTGTTTTCCGTGTTTAGAACTGTCCCTGCACAAAATGTCATTTCTATAGGAAAGGGGAAGGGGGAGGTCTTATTGACCCCGCATCTCTCCATAAAGAGGACCTGTCACACACGATTCCTCTTACAAGGGATGTTTACATTCCTTGTAATAGGAATAAAAGTGATCGGAAAAAAAATGTAAAAAAAAGTGCAAAAAATTAATAAATAGGAAAATAAAAAATAAAAAAATAAATTAAAAAAATTAAAACGCCCCTGTCCCCGGTAGCCTGACGTATATACTCTACAGAAATCTGGGCCTTAGGTGTTGGTGTTGCCACAACACTGTAAGCCCTCACAGTTAGTCTTGGTGGGTGCTGGAACGCCCTGCTGTGAAATATTAGATCAAGAATTGTAATTACACTCCATTGTTGAACAGGGGCAGAAAAATTGGGCCTGAGGCACTGGTGCTGGTGCCACAACCATACCTCCCAACTGTCCCTGATTTCGAGGGACTGTCCCTGATTTCGAGCAATGTCCCTCTGTCCCTCATTCTCCTCATTTGTCCCTCATTTTGGTCTGATCTATACAGATGTATATAAAATGCTTTTTTTATCTATCAAAAATTGTTTCCCGGCGCTAAACCTTTCATCTGATTTCTAAATTGCTGCATTTGTAAATTCCAAAAGCCAATATAAAGAAATAGTAGTAGTAAAAAAAGCACTTGTGGGTTTAACCAATCTTATTTTTTTGTACAATTCTCCTTTAAGGGGGCGTGGCAAGGGGTGTGTTCTATGCCTACATACTTTTGCTGATAGGTGTCCCTCATTCCCATCTCACAAAGTTGGGAGATATGCACAACTCTGCAACCCCTCACAGATACTCTAGTTGGAGTGCAGCAAAAAGCCTCATGCAAAGTATTGCATCAAAAATTGTTATTAGACGCCCCTGTTAAACAGGGGCAGAAAAATTGGGCCTTAGCCACCGGTGGCGGTGCCCAGAACCAAAAATGTTCTTACAAGCTATCAGCAAGATCATTGAGGAGGAAAAGGATAGTCACTCAGCATAACAGGATAGTCAGTCTCCAAGGGATCTGACATTCAAAATACAATTATTCTTTTACATCAGCATCAGGTGCTTGGTAGCTGGTTGTGATCCAAGCCTGATTCATTTTTATGAAGGTCAGCCGATCGACCGAGTCGGTGGAGAGGCGCACCCTGTGATTGGTTACAAAGCCTCCAGCAGCACTGAATGTGCGTTCTGAAAGAACGCTGGATGCAGGACAAGCCAGTAGCTCAATTGCGTACTGTGCAAGCTCTGGCCAGTGATCCATCCTCAAGACTCAGTAAGCCAGAGGATTTTCGGTGGGGAAGGTGTCCAAGTCTGATTGTCTGATTGTATACAGTACAAAGTCTGATTGTTTACAGTACAACTCCTAGGATGCCTATATATACTAAATACACTGACTAAAGCTAACTCAATCGCCTGACTGCTCTATCTAACTGAAATCAAATGACACTCTGACTCTCTCTATCTCTATTATTATTATTATTATACAGGATTTATATAGCGCCAACAGTTTACGCAGCGCTTTACAACATCAGGGAAGACATTATAGTTACAATACAATTTAATACAGGAATGATCAGAGGGCCCTGCTCGTTAGAGCTTACAATCTAGAAGGGAGGGTGAAGTGGAACAGAGGGTAGTAGATGTGGGGGGTGATCAGGTGGGCAAAGTTAAAATACAGTTGTTAGATGTGGGTAGGATAGGCTTCTCTGAAGAGGAGGGTTTTCAGGGATCCTCGAAAAGCTAAAAGAGAAGGAGATAAACGGATAGTTTGGGGTAAGGAGTTCCATAGGCTTGGAGAGGCTCTGGAAAAGTCCTGTAGACGAGCATGGGAGGAGGTGATGAGAGAGCTAGAGAGTAGGAGGTCTTGAGAAGAACGAAGAGAGCGATTAGGTTGGTATTTGGAGACTAGGTCAGAGATGTAGCTGGGGGCAGAGTTGTGGATGGCTTTGTAGGTAGTAGTTAGTAGTTTGAATTTAATTTGTTGGGCGAGCGGAAGCCAGTGGAGGGATTGACAGAGAGGAGTAGCAGAGACAGAGCGGTTGGTAAGGTGGATAAGTCTGGCCGCAGCATTCATGATGGATTGAAGGGGGGTTAGAGTATGCAGCGGTAAGCCAATGAGAAGGGAGTTGCAGTAATCGAGGCGAGAGATGACCAGGGAGTGAATTAAGAGCTTTGTGGCGTCATTGGTTAGAAAGGGGCGTATTTTGGAGATGTTGCGGAGGTTGAGGCGGCAAGATTTGGACAGTGATTGAACGTGAGGCTTAAAGGGGTGGTTCCCCTAAAAATAAAGTTTTGACATTGCATTTGCTATAATAATTACAGTTAGAATCGGCTGGTTTTATGTAAAAAATACCTCCGTACGTAGCGTTTGTATTATTCGTTCCCACCGCCACTTCCGGGTACGATGCTGGCGGTGGGCGTTCCTTATTGATGGACAGGCATCCGACCGACGCATCCATCGCGTCACGAGATGCCGAAAGAAGCCGAACGTCGTTGCGCATGCGCCGTATAGAGCTGCACCGACGTTCGGCTTCTTTCGGCATCTCGTGACGTGATGGATGCGTCGGTCGGATGCCTGTCCATCAATAAGGAACGCCCACCGCCAGCATCGTACCCGGAAGTGGCGGTGGGAACGAATAATACAAACGCTACGTACGGAGGTATTTTTTACATAAAACCAGCCGATTCTAACTGTAATTATTATAGCAAATGCAATGTCAAAACTTTATTTTTAGGGGAACCACCGCTTTAAAGGACAGTTCAGAGTCCAGGACTACTCCTAGGACCTTGACATGTGGGGATGGGCTGATAGTTGTGCCATCAATTTATCTATCAGACTCTTTCCGCCACACACTACACAAGGCCGACACGCAGGCTGCCTTATTTAGTGTGGGGCGTGTACCTACTCCCCTGAGCCATGATTGGCCAAAGGCACCCTTTCTTTGGCCAATTACGGCTCTCTGTACTGACTGCATTGTGATTGGCCAAGCATGCGGGTCATAATGCATGCTTGGCCAATCATCAGCCAGCAACGCACTGCGATGACGCAGTGATTATTAGGCAGTGACGCGCCACTTGAATTTGACGCAAACGGCCCATAATGTTCGAAATTCGGCTAACATACGATGTTCGACCTACCTGTCCACTACACTGACCTACCAAAATCCTACACGGACCTACCTGATACACTACACTGACCTACCTGACTCCTACACTGACCACTACACTGACCTACCTGATTCCTACACTGACCACTACACTGACCTACCTGATTCCTACACTGACCACTACACTGACCTACCTGATTCCTACACTGACCACTACACTGACCTACCTGATTCCTACACTGACCACTACACTGACCTACCTGATTCCTACACTGACCACTACACTGACCTACCTGATTCCTACACTGACCACTACACTAACCTACCTGAATCCACTACACTGACCTACCTGATCCACTACACTGACCTACCTGATCCACTACACTGACCTACCTGACTCCTACACTGACCACTACACTGACCTACCTGATTCCTACACTGACCACTACACTAACCTACCTGATTCCTACACTGTCCACTACACTGACCTACCTGAATCCACTACACTGACCTACCTGATCCACTACACTGACCAACCTGACCCCTACACTGACCACTATACGGACCTACCTGTCCACTACACTGACCTACCTGAATCCGACACTGAAATACCTGACCCCTACACTGACCACTACACTGACCTACCTGATTCCTACATTGTCCACTACACTGACCTACCTGAATCCACTACACTGACCTACCTGATCCACTACACTGAACAACCTGTCCTGAATCCACTACACTGACCTACCTGTCCACTACACTGACCTACCTGACCCCTACACTGACCTACCAGGGGGGCGGGGGCTTTTCACATCCTCAGCTCTGAGGGGCTCATGCTGAGACCTGTAGTCCTTCATTAGGAGGATGAGGTCAGAGGCAGTGGTGGGGGTGGGAGAAGACAGGGGGTTGGTGAGGGGGGTGGATGGGGGTGAGTAAGAGAGAGAGAGGGTGAGGGGGAGAGAGAGGAGGGGTGAGAGAGGGGGAGAGATAGAGGGGGAGGGGAGGGGGATGAGAGAGAGAGAGGAGGGGTAAGAGAGGGTGAGGGGGTGAGAGAGGAGGGGTGAGAGAGAGGGGGAGGAGGTGAGAGAGGGGGAGGGAGTGAGAGAGGGGGATGGGAGAGAGGAGGGGTGAGAGGGGGGGTGAGGGGGAGAGAGAGGAAGGGTGAGAGAGAGGGGGAGGGGTGAGAGAGGGTGAGGGGGTGAGAGAGGAGGGGTGAGAGAGAGGGGGAGGAGGTGAGAGAGGGGGAGGGGGTGAGAGAGGGGGATGGGAGAGAGGAGGGGTGAGAGAGGGGGAGAGATAGAGGGGGAGGGGAGGGGGATGAGAGAGAGAGGAGGGGTAAGAGAGGGTGAGGGGGGTGAGAGAGGAGGGGTGAGAGAGAGGGGGAGGAGGTGAGAGAGGGGGAGGGGGTGAGAGAGGGGGATGGGAGAGAGGAGGGGTGAGAGAGGGGGAGAGATAGAGGGGGAGGGGAGGGGGATGAGAGAGAGAGAGGAGGGGTAAGAGAGGGTGAGGGGGTGAGAGAGGAGGGGTGAGAGAGAGGGGGAGGAGGTGAGAGAGGGGGAGGGGGGGAGAGAGGGGGATGGGAGAGAGGAGGGGTGAGAGGGGGGGGAGGGGGGAGAGAGGAAGGGTGAGAGAGAGGGGGAGGGGGTGAGAGAGGGTGAGGGGGTGAGAGAGGAGGGGTGAGAGGGGGGGTGAGGGGGAGAGAGAGGAAGGGTGAGAGAGGGGGAGGGGGGGTGAGAGAGGAGGGGTGAGAGAGAGGGGGAGGGGGTGAGAGAGGGTGAGGGGGTGAGAGAGGAGGGGTGAGAGGGGGGGTGAGGGGGAGAGAGAGGAGGGGTAAGAGAGGGTGAGGGGGTGAGAGAGGAGGGGGGAGAGAGAGGGGGAGGAGGTGAGAGAGGGGGAGGGGGTGAGAGAGGGGGATGGGAGAGAGGAGGGGTGAGAGGGGGGTGAGGGGGAGAGAGAGGAAGGGTGAGAGAGAGGGGGAGGGGGTGAGAGAGGGTGAGGGGGTGAGAGAGGAGGGGTGAGAGGGGGGGTGAGGGGGAGAGAGAGGAAGGGTGAGAGAGGGGGAGGGGGGGTTAGAGAGGAGGGGTGAGAGAGAGGGGGAGGGGGTGAGAGAGGGTGAGGGGGTGAGAGAGGAGGGGTGAGAGGGGAGGTGAGGGGGAGAGAGAGGAAGGGTGAGAGAGGGGGAGGGGGGTGTTGGAGAGGGGGATGGGAGAGAGAGAGAGGGGGGTGGGTGAAAGTGAAACCCTACTCCCTGCCTGGCGCCTGCAGTCCCTACTGTACCAACCCCTGTCTGTGGGTAGGTGTGTGTGTGATGCACCTCTACCTCGCCTGCTTTGGGCCCCAGGAACACTAGTGCGGAGGAGGAGGAAGTGAAATCCTTCTCCGTTTTCAACGCTGGGCAGGGGGGGAGTCATGGCCATGTAACGTCATTGGTTGCCAGACGCCAGGCGGCTATAGCAACCAGTGATCAGGAGTACAGTCAGGCAGGGCTGGACTGGGACAAAAATTTGGCCCTGGACTTCATCTAGACTGGCCCACTTTAACAGGTCTCTCCCATGGTGGCCGGACAACTCCCGTACCCCCCCCCTGGCCACCCAAGCCCCCCCCCCCTCTTCACTAGCCACTAGCCGTTCTACTTTATTAGAGTAGAACGGCTGGTACTGGTACTCTTATAGACAGTACCAGTGGGGAAGCTAGACATTATTTCACCCGGGGCAAAGAATCAGTTCGGTGCCCCCCCTTATGGGACAAGATTAGGCAGACGTGAGAAACTCCCAGGCCATAGCTGTTGACTCAGCCCTGTTGAGTCTGTCCCCTCTACCGTGCTCTTTCTGGTCCCCCCATGCTCCTCTGTCACCCCCCCCTGCTCCTCTGGTCCTCCCCCTGCTTCTTTGTCCCCCCCCAGGTGAGCGCTGCGGGGAGGGAGAGGAGGTGAGCGATGCGGGAAGGGACAGACAGAGCAGCGGAGGGGGTCGGCGGCGGTCCACTGTCACTGAAGCCGGCCCACTGAGCCATTGGCCCACCGGGAAACTCCCTGTAGTCCCAATGGCCAGTCCATCCCTGCAGTCAGGTGGGTGTGGAGGCGGGTCCAGAGCCAGCGCTATGGCGACTCGGTCCGCCCCTGTCCCCTGGTTTGCTGAATGTTCCCAGTGTCAGTTTCATTCCAGAACACTGTATTGTCCTGGAATGAAGGTGTCCGGGACCGGGGACAAATATGTCACTTCAATACCCAGCCATAGTCATATGACGTCCTGGGCTTTGTGTGGTGATATCCGAATGATGGGGGCAGCTAGAGGCATCATTCAGATATCCTTCTTTAGTGCCGGTGATTCTGTGCACCGTAAGAATGATTATAGCGGCGGTTCAGCCGCTTGATCGTTCTTATAGGCGGCGGAAGGGGACACCCCCCCCCTCCCGCCACCATCCGGTGCTTCTCCGGGGTCTCCCGTGCATCGGGGGCCCGGAGAAATAATCGTCCGTCGCTGGCAGGAAGCATAGAGATGACTGGTGACCAGATGGGGCCCGGGCGCGATGTGATGACGTCACGCCCGGGTACCCGGAAGTAAACAAAGCCGCGATTGCGGCTAGTAAGCAATACTAATCATGAGATCGTGACATTTTTTCACAATCTCATATGCTTTCCAGCATGGAGGAGAGATGTGGGGGAGGGGAAGGTCTTATTGACCCCGCATCTCTCCATAAAGAGGACCTGTCACACACATTTCCTATTACAAGGGATGTTTACATTCCTTGTAATAGGAATAAAAGTGTTAAAAAAAAATAAGTAAAATAAAAATAATAATAATAAAAAAGAAATTAAAATGCCCCTGTCCCCGGTAGCTTGCGCCCTGAAGAAAACACACACATAAGTCCCGCCCACATACGTAAACGCAGTTCAAAACACAAACCGTGTGCGTTAGAGCGTGTGCAACAATTCTTGCACTAGACCTCCTCTGTAAATCTAAACTGGTAACCAGTAAAAAAATTCAAATCGTCGCCTATGGAGATTTTTAAGTACCGAAGTTTGGCGCCATTCCATGAGTGTGCGCAATTTTAAAGCGTGACATGTTAGGTATCTATTTACTCGGCATAACATCATCTTTCATATTTTACAAAAAAATTGGGCTGTTTTGTTATTTTTTAATTCATGAAACCATTTTTTTCCAAAAAAAAGGTGTTTGAAAAGTTATTGCGCAAATACCGTGCAAGCTAAAATGTTGCAATGACCGTCGTTTTATTCCCTAGGGTGTCTGCTAAAAAAAACATATATAATGTTTGAAGGTTCTGCGTAATTTTCTAGCAAAATAATGAGGATTTGTACATGTAGGAGAGAAGTGCCAGAATAGGCCCCCCCGGTATTGAAGTGGTTAAGGAATAGTCCCGGGCAATCAGGGACACGTGGGCAGAGGATGATTATGGAAAGGGATGAGGAGGATGAATATGGAAAGGGATGAGGATAATGATTATGGAAAGGGATGAGGAGGATGATTATGAAAAACAATGAGGAGGATGATTATGGAAAGGAATGAGGAGGATGATTATGGAAAGGGATGAAGATGAGGATGATGATTATGGAAAGGGATGAGGAGGATGATTATGGAAAGGGATTAGGATGATGATTATGGAAAGGGATGAGGAGGATGATTATGGAAAGGGATGAGGAGGATGATTATGGAAAGGGATGAGGAGGATGATTATGGAAAGGGGTGAGGATGATGATTATGGAAAGGGATGAGGATGATGATTATGGAAAGGGATGAGGATGATGATTATGGAAAGGGATTAGGATGATGATTATGGAAAGGAATGAGGAGGATGATTATGGAAAGGGATGAGGATGATGATTATGAAAAGGAATGAGGAGGATGATTATGGAAAGGGATAAGGATGAGGATTATGGAAAAGGATGAGGATTATGGAAAGGGATGAGGATGATGACTAAGGAAAGGGATGAGGATGATGATTATGGAAAGGGACGAGGATGATGACTAAGGAAAGGGGTGAGGATGATGATTATGGAAAGGGATGAGGAGGATGATTATGGAAAGGGGTGAGGATGATGATTATGGAAAGGAATGAGGAGGATGATTATGGAAAGGGGTGAGGATGATGATTATGGAAAGGGATTAGGATGATGATTATGGAAAGGGATGAGGAGGATGATTATGGAAAGGGATGAGGAGGATGATTATGGAAAGGGGTGAGGATGATGATTATGGAAAGGGATGAGGATGATGATTATGGAAAGGGATGAGGATGATGATTATGGAAAGGGATTAGGATGATGATTATGGAAAGGAATGAGGAGGATGATTATGGAAAGGGATGAGGATGATGATTATGAAAAGGAATGAGGAGGATGATTATGGAAAGGGATAAGGATTATGGAAAAGGATGAGGATTATGGAAAGGGATGAGGATGATGACTAAGGAAAGGGATGAGGATGATGATTATGGAAAGGGACGAGGATGATGATTATGGAAAGGGATGAGGATGAGGATTATGGAAAGGGATGAGGAGGATGATTATGGAAAGGAATGAGGGGGATGATTATGGAAAGGGATGAGGAGGATGTTTATGGAAAGGAATGAGGAGGATGATTATGGAAAGTAATGAGGATGATGACTAAGGAAAGGGATAAGGATGATGAATATGGAAAGGGATGAGGATGATGATTATGGAAAGGGATGTGGAGGATGATTATGGAAAGGAATGAGGAGGATGATTATGGCAAGGTATAAAGATGATGATTATGGAAAGGGATGAAGATGAGGATGATGACGATGATTATGGAAAGGGATGAGGATTATGGAAAGGGATGAGGATGATGAATAAGGAAAGGGATTAGGATGATGATTATGGAAAGAGACGAGGATGATGATTATGGAAACGGATGAAGATGAGGATGATGATTATGGAAAAAAATGAGGATTGTGGAAAGGGATGAGGATGATTATGGAAAGGGATGAGGAGGATGATTATGGAAAGGGATTAGGATGATGATTATGGAAAGGGACGAGGATGATGATTATGGAAAGAGATGAAGATGAGGCTGATGATTATGGAAAGGGATGAGGATGGAAAGGGATGAGGATGATGAATGTGGAAAGGGATGAGGATGATGAATATGGAAAGGGATGAGGATGATAATTATGGAAAGGGATGGGGATGATGATTATGGAAAGGGATGAGGATGGAAAGGGATGAAGATGATGGAAAGGGATGAGGATAATTATGGAAAGGGATGAGGATGATGGGATAACAATGTGGAGAGAAAGGACAGATGTGTATTTATTATGTGAGGATGATGAAGGTCAGACTTTTAATAATAATAATAATAATAATAATAATAAAAATAATGATGAGGGGATGAGGATGATGATGGTGGGAATGTTATGTGGGGATGAGGATGGTGAAGGTCAGACTTTTGATAATAATAATAATAATAATAATAATAATAATAATAATGAGGGGATGAGGATGATGATGGTGGGAGTGTTATGTTATGTTGGGGATGATGACAACACTTTGAGCCGCGCGCACTGTTGCCATGGTTTCCCAGGCAGTCTCGGTGTCGCGGGGGAAGTGACGTCACTGCGCCGGTCCTCTCGCGATATTTCCCCGGGAACAAACTCTCCCGGGATCCTCTGCGACTTCCTCTTTCCAGCCAGCGCCTGAGACATGGGTACGTCCTGCCGTCTTCTCCGCTCATCCGTCGCCATCCTTACCGGGGAGCCTCCGCTTCCCCCTGACCGGGCTCGGGGGGTGATAGTGGGGGGCCGGGGCACCGACAGGAGGGGAGATTCTGTGACGGGGGGGCCGGGGAGGGATCCGACCGCCATCATGGAGGATAGAGCCGGGCTGTACACCGAGGAGGAGGCCGCACCGAGCTTGAGGGGCCACACCGAGACTTCCAGAGTCCCGGTACACGAGGGGCCTCTGAGGGTTCCTGTGCCGGGCTGGTTACCTCTGTGTGCCGCAAATTATCCCCCTCCCCCTCTATGGGGCCCCCACATGTCTTCTGACAGATCCTTCTCTTCTGTGATGGTTTGTTCCAAATACACCCCTAATAATACTAATACACCCCCATAATGATAATAGTAGTACCCCCCCCCAATAATACCCCAGCAATCCATGGTGTGTGCGGAGCATTATTTACCCCCCTTCATAGAATACAATCTCCCCCCCTGTATGTCTGCTGACAGCTTCATATTACCCTTCTATAGATACCCCCCCCCCCCCTTTACTGCCTGTTCACCCCAATACTATGCCATGCCAACAATACACCCCCATAATGTGCTGCCCCCCCAATTGTGTGCAGAGCTGCCCCTCTGCTGAGGTCTTCATATTGCCCCTCTCTAGCTCACAAATATCCCCCCCATGTTATCTTTATACCCCTACAAGAATGACATGCACCCCTCAGTGAGTATAGAGACCCTGGGGGGGCTCCCCTCTGATATCCCCTGTATTGTGTATAGAGGGGGGGGGGGGGGGGGATGTACAGAATGGAGAGAACAATGAGATGTTTATGGAGAAATACATGGAGTGTATATATAGAGGGGGGGGCTCCTTGTATATAGAGGTGCTGAGTGGAGGAATATAAGGTGTGTATCTATCGGGATTATATATAGTGGGGGGGGGGGGGGTCTCCCATATGTCATACATTGTAGGTATAGAAATGTGTGGAGATCCGTGTCATGTACGGCACATCTCCTCTATTGTATGGAGGGATTTACTGTCTATACTGTGTATTATATGGAGACTGTTCTGTATATTATACTGTGTGTATGGAGATTGTATAATACACAACTATATATATATATATATATATTAAAAAAAAATCTGTGTGGGGGGGTGGTTGGGGTTACAGAATATTCTAGAAGTTGATTGGAGGGTTTGCTATGTAGATGGAAAGTTTTTATAACGCTATGAACCAGTATGCAGGTGATCACAGGGGGAGGGGAAAGCTGCGCTTTTATTAACGTCTCCGTCCGGACAAATCTAATTTATATTGGGGGGGGAATCGCGTGTGTGTGTAAAATATATATATATTTCACACCCCCTCCTATTAGAGGTCTAAAAATATATATAATTTTAGATTTCTAATAGGGGGTGTGCACTCAGAAAATAGGTGCAGGAACTCAATTATGACCCGTTCAGATTTCACAAACAGTAGAAGGGTCTTGAAGGTGCATTAAATACCAGGATTGCATACAGAACTGTCACTTGTACACACAGAAACCAGACCTCTGTGTTTACAAGTGATTGCGGTGAGCAGACACCGAAGGGTCTGGGCCAGAGGTGGTGGAACTGGGTTCCCCATGGAAAAAAAAGCCACACACCCTATGTTACATAAACTTTAAAAAAAGGCATCTAGTTCAACCAATTGAGCCCAGGTTCACACTGGGTACGATTTGAGATGCGATTTCACATGTCAAATCGGCGGAATTTGCCGGCAATGGCACTGTCCTAATCGGTGCGACGCCACATCCTGCACCGATTTCAAAAAGTAGTTCCTGTACTACTTTTTTGCGATTTCGGGCAGTGATTTACATTGAACCCTGCACAGATGTCTCTTAAATCGCAGCCGCAAAATCGCGATTTTGAATTCGCAGCAGTGTGAACCTAGCCTGAAGGGGAGAAAAATCTTGCGTGTGTGTAATGTACACACACCTGTTAAATGAAATTGAGAGATTTTTATATATAAATTCTTTCTCACTCCTATTAGGTGAGATGGATAAAGGTGCATCTCTTACACAGTTACATAGTCAGCCATCTAGTTCAACCAATTAAAGGGTAGGAAAAAAAATACACACTCCAGAGGAAGGCAAAAAAATACACACCAGCAGCGCATGCTCCAATTTGCTCCAGCAGGGCAAAAAAAATCCTTCCTGATCCCCTGAGAGGCAATCGAATATTTCCCGGATCACCTTTACCTATAAATGTCAGTGCCCAGATATATTCTGTACATTTATAATGTTAAACTACTTTTAGGGGGGTGACGGGACACAAGTGATCTCTATGTGGATGTTAATTGCATATAAATATGGATGGGGAAGATTTAATCTCTAATGTATAATTGGGGGGGGTAGTATTAGTGGTTTATATATGGATGGGGGAGGGATTTGCTTTCTAGAATGTTATGGGGGAGATTGGAGATTTATGCTTTATATTAGGGGGGGGGGGGGGGGGAAGTGCGATGATGATAAACGCTGCTGTTCCTGAAACTGCTGTGGAAATCTCCTTGGAGAACTGAGCACTCTCACCCCCCCTCCCCCTGGTAAAGGGGTGCCACTATTGTTCCCTATATCACTCACCCCCATCACCTGTTTCTCTCCACCCCCAGGTATCTCACGGGATAACTGGCACAAGCGCCGCAAGACTGGAGGCAAAAGGAAGCCGTACCACAAGAAGAGGAAGTATGAGTTGGGCCGCCCTGCCGCCAACACCAAGGTACTATAGACTGTGATCAGGAGGGGTGGGGGGCAGTAATTGGTTATTGAAGAACCTGTCTGGTGCCATCTCCCGGGTACACACAGGTGTTGGTGAAGTTGTAGTCCGCTGTGACGTGACCTTTAAAATGCAGCTCAGCGGCACATGTGATGAAATACTGACCTTAGGCTGGCAGAGTGGACCGTCTTGGTCATCTCAGCTCTGCCGGCCAGTGATAGGCTTGTCATAGTTACTCTGATGTGCCGCCATTTATAGAGACAGTGTGTTTTTTGTTTTAGAATCTTTGTTTTATTTATTATTTTATTTTATTTTTTTAGATCGGCCCACGCCGCATCCACACCGTGAGAGTCCGGGGAGGGAATAAGAAGTACAGAGCTCTGAGGTTGGACGCCGGAAACTTCTCTTGGGGATCTGAGTGTAAGTGAAACAACCGTCCGTGGCCCGGCATGGAGGCAATGATGGCGTGTGCCCGTTCTCCTGTACTGCCAGCGTCTGTCTGAAATTGCAGCCTTTCCTGCACAGTCTCCTGTATTGGGAAAGCTCATTCTGTACGGGGAGGGGGGTCTCCAAACTATCTACACAGAGGGCCAGCTTATTGTCCTTCAGACTTTAGGGGGCTGGAGTGGGTAGAAAATGTTCTGGGGTCACGGGAGTGAAGAGTGCCCCATCTTTGGCATTGGGGGCAGCAATGGTGCCCCGAGGGCAGGATAAAGGCAAAGGACGGTAGTTTGGAGACCAATGCTGTACAGTAATGTGGCATTAGAAGACGAGCTGCTGATTGGCTGCCTGAACATTGAACCCCTGAAGATCTGGCTGGGTCCATGTGACTGAAGCCATGATGCCGAAGTATGTCATGTGACACTTTTTACCTTCTCCTCATGAGGAGTAATTGTTACAATTTAAGATCTTTACACTACAGATCTGTCTCGTATTGGCTGATGAATATTTGAACTTCCTGGGCCAGTCAAGGGGTAGAAATGGGTCGGGGTACGGGGGGGTTGTGGAACAGTCCGACGTTCCTGATTGGACACATTGTAATAGAAATGTATGAACTTGGCTCAGCGCACGTGATGATAACTTTGTCCCCTATGTGAGGAGATTCGGTCATTCTGACTGTGACCCCTCGCCGTGCCGGGATTTGTCATAGTTACTCTGATTGCGCTTTTGTATACTACAGACCAGTGGTCATCCACTCCTGTCCTTGGGGCCCACTAACAGGCCAGGTCTTATGTATTTCCTTGGCTAGAATTCTTCAATCACTGAGCAGCAAGATCACCTGTCATGTATTTCAGTTATCTTGCAAACCTGGCCTGTTAGTGGTCCTGAGGACGGGGCAGGGGTGATGACCACTGCTACAGACAACCCTATATAGGAGCTCCTCTCAGTACTGTGCTTGCCATGTGAGTGTTTGGTGTTCAGCAGTGATAATTCTGAGTGGAGGATGAAAGACTAACCAGGTCTTGTTCCATTTTTATTTTTATTTTTTTTATTTAATTTTTTTGTGGATCCAGGCCAAGCTGACCCAAATGATTTCCTTTACTGTTGCATGCAGTTGTAGTTGGTGCTGTATAACCTGTCGCATCAGAGTATGCAGTGCCTGTGCCCCCCTTATACAACTGGCCTTTTGAGGGCAGCCATAATGTCGATGTGGCCTGTGATATATAACGGACTGTGACCCCCCCCCCCCCCCCCCCCCCCGCTGTTTTGATTCTGCGCTGTACATCTGACATCGATCGCATGTATTAGTGAAGGAAATCATTTCAAACGGTTTGGCCCAAACCATTTAAAGCAGGGAAAGGGAGTGGAGGGGTGTGGGATTATTGCGGTGCCAGCAAATAGAAACCAAAACACAATAGATATATAAAAATAAAAAGATTTATTGATTACACAAACATAACATTTGGTTCAAGCATGTAAACCAGGGATCTTCAAACTACGGCCCTCCAGTAGTTCAGGAACTACAATTCCCATCATGCCCAGTCATGTCTGTAAATGTCAGGTTTACAATGCCTCATGGGATGTGTAGTTCTGCAACAGCTGGCGGGTCGTAGTTTGTGGATCCCTGATGTAAACAAAGCAATAGAGACATGGTAGCAAGACATGGAGATATTGGCCTGTCTTGCTTCCACGTCTCTATTGCTTTGTTTACATGCTTGAACCATCTTGTAATCGAATCTTTTTTTATTTTTATATCTATTGTGTTTTGGTCTCTATTTGCTGGCACCACAATAATCCCACACCCCTCCACTCCCTTTCTCAATTCCATATTAAGGGATGAGGTGCCGTATCTTTATTAGGACCATCGACCACTAACCACCCACATTTAAAGCAGGGGTCTCAAACTGACAGGCCTCCAGCTGTTGTAAAACTACAAGTCCCATCATGCCTCTGCCTGTGGGAGACATCCTTGTAACTGTCGGCCTTGCAAAGCCTCACAGGACTTTCGCAACAGCTGCAGAGTCACCAATTTGAGACTTTTGATTTAAACTAACTCAGAAGGCTAGTGTTGGGTGTAAAGTAAATCCTACACCTTGAGCTACATTGGTGCCCCTCCTTCTGGAATCGCCCGGCTGCTCCGGCGTCAATCGTTCAGTCTGTACATATCGGAAGTTCACTTGCAGCATGCTTGTTCAGGGTCAGTGTTGAAGCCCGGGACAGCCGGCGTGTTCAGAAGGTTGCTGGTAATGTAAACCCTCGCACACGATCAGACTTTCTGACGACAGTCCGACCCATCTGTACGCTCCATCGGACAATTGTTGGAATTTCCATGTTCTCTGTGCATGCGCTCAAACTTTCCATCAACAAATGTTGCCTTCGGATTATCCGATCATGTGTACACAAGCCCATCGGACTAAAATCCAAAATACAAACACGCATGCTCGGAAACCACCAAACAATGGCAGAAGTTGCCCAAAGGGTGGCAGTAAAGAGCTGAACGGTCGCGAGATTTGGTGAATGTTGGCTGAATGTTCTGCTGTGTGTATGCAGAACAAGTTCACGGCCAACGCCCCTTCAGACCAAAATCCACGGGAAAAGTCTGGAAGTCCGATCGTGTACGAGGGTTTAAGGTTTCTCTTGGCAGAGGTCTCCATTAATCTGGCAGCGTGTGGTGGGGTCCGGCGTCCTTTCAGCCATTCTCTGACACTTGTACCCCCCCGTGCAGGCTGCACCCGGAAGACCAGGATCATCGATGTCGTCTACAACGCGTCGAACAACGAGCTGGTCAGAACCAAGACTCTGGTGAAGAACTGCATCCTCCTGATCGACAGCACCCCCTACAGGCAGTGGTACGAGGCGCACTACGCCACACCGCTCGGGCGCAAGAAGGGAGCTAAGCTGGTAAGTGTGGGAGGGGCTTGCTGTGTCGTTTGGGTGTGTGGGGGGGCGTGACTGTCGCACTCCAGCCAGAGGTCGCTCAGACTCCCTTCTCAATCTTCCAGTGATGATAATTTTCTGTCCAGTTCTGCTACTGAGTGTAAGTGGTGATACTTCAGATCTGAGGAAGACGGGGAGGAGGAGTCTGCCGCATGTATCTGTCCTACAAGCACGGCCGCTGATAATTCTTGGTTCTTTCCTTCACTGTCACCACATCTACTTATTGGGGGGGAGATTTACTAAAACTGGAGAGTGCAGAATCTGGTGCAGCTCTGCATGGGAGCCAATCGGCTTCTAACTTCAGCTTCTTCAGGCCGGGTTCACACCGGTGCGATGTGAGAAGCCTGCGAATTCAGGGCGGGTTCCGGCATCGCACATGAATTGCAGAGTGGTTCACACTGAGATCTGCCAATCGCTGCGGGTGTTGATGGTTGTTGGCGACACCCGCAGATTGGTCAGCAGATCGCAGTGTGAAATGGTGCAGGAATCGGATCACATAAGTGAACGCCCATTGCCATCCGATTCCAGTGCCTACCAAAAAAAGGTCCTGCGAATGTGATGCGATTTCAGCTATACAGGGCTTGTATGGCTGAAATCGCATTGTGTGGTCTGAACAGCAATGCGATTCACATGCGATGTCTTGCATCGCACTCGGGTGAACTTGGGCCTCAATGAAGCTTTGACGACAAAAAAATTGGACGCTGATTGGTTTGGGAACTGCACCAGATTTTGCACTCTCCAGTTTTAGTAAATCAACCCCAAGGTTGTACTTTGATGGTAATTAAGTTCCATTTCTCTGCACATCCACCATCACTCTTGTAAAATTCCATCCACACTAATTTTAGCCAACAATTAGGAATTATGCAAGATGACAGAATTTCACTTGGCTACAATGTGGCCCCCCCCCCCCCCCATACTGGGATATTTACCAAGACTCGGCTCACACTAGAGTGACGTCATCATGGCTTTCTAACTACTTATTTTAATAGACGTCAATGCAATTTGCCCCCCAAGTAGTGCAGGAACTTTTTATTTTCCTAAGTCGGAACGACTTGAGTCGCTTCGAACCGTTCCATTGCACTGAATGTCGTGTGACTTGTCAGATTTGGTCCCCTGAAGGGTCTCCCAATGTAAACCGAGCAATACTAAACCTGAAACACTCAGAATCTGGTGCAGCTCCTTAAAGCAACCGCTCAGCTTTACAGGTTTTATCCTCCCCTTGATCCTTTAAAGCGGGGGTCTCAAACTGGTGGCCCTTCAGCTGTTGCAGAACTAAGTCTCATCATGTCTGCCTGTGGGAGTCATGCTTGGAACTGTCAGCCTTGCAATGCCTCATGGGACTTGTAGTTTTGCAACAGCTGGAGGGCCGCTAGTTTGAGACCCCGGCTTTAAAGCATGATGCATAGCAGTGCTTGTGCTGTCATTTACCCCTCTGTATTTTATCGCAATATTCCTTTTCACTTTTTTTGTAAGTTCTGCATTGTAGGTGGCTGGCGCTGCCCATGTTGGTGATATTCTAACATTGTCCCCTCCCCTTTATCTAGACTCCTGAGGAAGAAGAAATCCTCAACAAGAAAAGATCTAAGAAAACCCAGAAAAAATATGAAGATCGCAAAAAGACAGCAAAGATCAGCCCTCTGCTGGAGGAACAGTTTCAACAGGGAAAACTGCTTGGTGAGTATCTGCAGCTGCTAGATGCCACTGGGGCGGCCCGGGGGCAGACCCACATCTACAGCCACTGATTTGCTGTCACTGGTGGGACACTTATGCAGATTTTGAAAATTTCATAATAAACTGCCCACTAGATGGTGCTTTTCCCTTTCTATACGCTAGGGCCCTCAACTTACTGAGCAAAGGGCAGCTTTGGACTCCTTCAAGCTTTGGACTCCTTCAAGCTTTGGACTCCTTCAAGCTTTGGACTCCTTCAAGCTTTGGACTCCTTCAAGCTTTGGACTCCTTCAAGCTTTGGACTCCTTCAAGCTTTGGACTCCTTCAAGCTTTGGACTCCTTCAAGCTTTGGACTCCTTCAAGCTTTGGACTCCTTCAAGCTTTGGACTCCAAGCCGCTATGGGTGGATTTGTGGTGCATTTTGGCCGAGAGTTAAAACCACCCGCAATACGGGCTTTCACACTAAAGACAATGGAGCTGTACTTTTTAGGGCAGATTGCAGGCGCTATTTTTAACGCTATGGCGCCTGCAATACACCCCAAGTGTGAGAGGGGTCTTAGGGGGGGGCCCATGGGAGTATAAAATGTCCCGGCATTGGTGCCCCATCATTGGGTTGAATGGTACAAATAGTGCCCCACTGATGTCAGTAGGTGGAATAGTGCGCAAAGGGCCAGATAAAGGCAATCACAATTCATTTTTGTATTGATGCAAATCGCACCGTAAAGTATCGGTTTTAATTCTCGCACAATTGTTTATCGGAGCGCCCCCTCCCCCCAGGTGGAATGGCTTTTTATCAGTCTGTAGACTTGGATTGGCTGGGGGGTGTTGGCTGCTCCTCACTATTTTTTTTGGTTCAGGAATCTTATTGTCTTTGCTGGGGGGTCTCTAACGCTACGTTCTTCTTGCAGCGTGCATCGCCTCTAGGCCAGGACAGTGTGGCCGAGCGGACGGATACGTTCTTGAAGGCAAGGAGTTGGAGTTCTACCTGAGGAAGATCAAGGCCAAGAAGGGCAAATAAACCCCACACCCTCCCCGGCATCTAATAAACAGAACTTTATTAAACACAACGTCTGTGTGTTCTTCTTTCCGAGGTGACGTCAGGGGGTGTGGGTTAGCTATGTGATTTGAGGTCATTATGGGGTGGCTGCTCTTTGGGGGGTGGTATATTGGGTCATTGTAGGGGTTGGCTGCACTGGGGAGGGGGTGATTTTTTGGGTTGTGGTGAGGGGGTGGTCTTTGGGTTGTGGTGAGGGGGTGGTCTTTGGGTTGTGGTGAGGGGGTGCACTTGGGAGGGGGTGGTCTCTTTTTGGGTCATTGTTTGCCATCCGCACTGTTAAGTGTCTCCTTGGTCTTCCTCTGACTCTGGGGTCTCATTCCGGTGCCAGAATAATCCCCTTCTTGCAGAAAGGCCGGACTCTGCTGTGGGCCGACCCTTCCGAAAGCTGGGAACACCTGTTAATGGCTAAATGCCTCAACTTCCATTTTCTACCCCCCCCCCAGTTCTGTCTCTTTAAAGAGAGTGAACCCCAACCCCGATTTGGTTTTAGTCCAATTCCCTGCATTGCAAATTAACCCTTTATGTGGCACTTGCCTGCAAATAAAGCACATGATGTCCCCGCTGGAGGCCACATCCCTCTTCCTTCTGGGGCCACTGACTGTCTGAGCTCAGACGTCCAGCTGTCTGTATTGTTACTGCATCTCCATTCAGTCGCAGGCTGCCCGTGTTTCGTCGGATTAGGCAACCCGTCTGAATTGGTAACAGAAGTGACGTCCCGTCGCCGCCATCTTGCTACACCCCATACTGCTCCATTGTAAGGATACTGAGAAGCGGGAAGCGGACATCTTGTTGCACCCACCGGGGTTTTGCATTTTACACTTTATATTTAACAGTAAAGTGAATTTATATAGTGAAATCCAGTACTTGGAACTCCGTCTGACTGTTATGATGTTGAATTTTACAAGCGGCGGCGAGCCGTCTCCATCTCAGGTTTGCTAATCTGACAGAAGTTCACTGCCTTTTAAAATTCAACATCTAACCAGTCAGACGGGGTTCTAAGGACCTGTATTTCACTTTATAAACTCGGTTTACTGTTAAGTGTAAAAAGATGTCTGCTTTCCCCCTTCTCGGTTTCCTTACAATAGAGTGCTGGGTGTAGCAAGATGGAGGTGATGGAATGTCACTTCCGTTACCAACTCTTACAGGTCACCAAATCTGAAACACCGGCACACGGCTCCAGGCTCCTCTGAACGCCTCATTCATGCTGTAGAGGTCTTGGCGCTCATGTGACTGGAGCGGGACATGCTGCACCCATCCATTGTGTCTCTAAACATCACACCTATGGGGGGGGGGGGGGGGGGTTCATTGTTGCTCTTGGCTCCATCATGGTCGACTAATGAACGGTTGTTGTCCCAGGAGATCTCCGATAGTGGTGTGCCAATATTTTAAAATTGTGTTTTTTTTTTTTTTTTTTTTTTTTGTCCTTAATGACATTTCTGTAATTTACAAGGATTCTCAAATAAAAGAAAAAAAATGGGCTTTGTCTGTTATGTTTTATTTTATGTTTCTCTTCCGTTCATGGACGGACACAGCCGTAATTGACCTTAGGGACGTCCCCAAGCAGTGTCAAAAATCAAATGGTGCCTCAAGGCCCTCAACTGTTTTGTCAAGGTGCAAAAGTTCAGGATGGAGTCGATTCGCTTGGTAGTGGCGACACTCCATCGGGATTTCCTGACACCCTTGGATATCACGGACACGTACTTGCATATCCCCATATGTGCGAAGCACCGGAGATTTCTGCGCTTTGCGGTCGGGGAGGACCACTTTCAATTTGTGGTCCTCCCTGACTTCGGCGCCAAGGGTTTTCACCAAGGTGCTCGCTTCGATTCTGGCCCTGCTGAGACAGCGCGGGATTGCTATTGTAGGATACCTGGACGACCACCTTCTTAGAGCTTCTTCAAGCTCAGAGTTAGAGGTGGATGTGTCTATCACCTGCTAGACCCTCCGGGAATTCAGTTGGCTGCTTAAATGTTCAGATGTCGGTGCTGGTACTGTTTCAGCGCCTGGAATACCTGGGGTTGGTCCTGGATTCCTCTGAGGCGAGAGCTTTTCTTCCCACGGAGAAACCAGACACTGCGAGCTCCGGTGAGGCGGTTGGCAAACCAGAAGTGGTTGTCACTTTGCTTTTGCATGCGAGTTCTGGGTCTGATGGTGGCCTCTTTCGAGGCGGTTTCATATGCTCAATTTCACACGTGTTACAGAAAGATTCTGTCGCGTTGGGACAAGCGCACTTCGTCCTTGGATTGCAAAGTCTGGGTGAGTCGCCTGGTCAGGTCCTCCCTAATGTGGTGGCTGATGCCGACGGTGGTCTCGAAGGATGCCAGTCTCTCTGGCTGGGGGGGGTGGGAGTCTGAGGTGTTCAGTCAGCCCAGGTGCGCTGGACTCGGGAAGAATCCTGCCTGCCAATCAATGTCCTGGAACTCCGGGCGATCAGGCTGTGCCTCTCCAAGTGGTCTCTGAGACTACAGGGCCGCTTGGTCAGGATTCAGTCAGACAACGCCATGGCGTATGTCAATCATCAGGGGGGCACAAGGAGCTCGGCTGCAGCGGTGGAAGTCGCGCACATCCTCCGGTGGGCCGAACAGAAAGTTCTGGCTCTTTCGGCCGTGTACAGAACTGGCACTGAAATGGGGCACTCCAGACGTGGATCGCCTGGCATCACAACTAAATCGGAAGGTGTCGCAGTTCGTGGTGCTGTGGGGGGGTCACTATTGCCTAATCTACGCCTTCCCTCCTCTGAAGCTTCTTCCTCGCCTGCTACGCAGAGTGGAAGCCGAGGGGATACCAACAATCCTAATTGCTCCGGCTTGGCCTCGCCATCCGTGGTACGCAGATCTTCCGGCGTCTGGTGGCAGATGTTCCGTGGTGCCTGCCACTGCGAGGGGACCATCGGTCACAGGGTCCTATCTTTCATCCTGCTTTACAGTCGTTGGCTTTAACGGCGTGGCTATTGAGAGCCAGGTGCTGAAGGATTGAGGCCTGTCGGACTCAGTGATCTCTACCATGCTGCGGGCGCGGAAGTCTACTTCCTGGAAGATTTACCATCGTACGTGGAAGGCCTACATCTCTGTGTGAGGAGATGAATTGGCACCCCCGTACATACGTGGTGTCCCGGATTCTGCTGTTCTTACAGCGTGGAGTGGAGCAGGCTCTCGCCTTAAGTACGGTGAGGGGCAGATTTCAGCCTTGGCGGTTTACTTTCAGCGACCCTTGGCAGCGCACTCCCTGGTGCGTACGTTTTGTGCAGGGGGTTCGACATGTGGCCCCTCCTGTGCATCCTCCACTGCCTCCATGGGACTTGAATTTAGTCCTCTCGGTGCTTCAAGTCTCCGTTTGAGGACATTCGGAAAATCCCTTTATTGACTTTTTCCGGTGGCAATTACATCGGTCAGACGGGTTTCTGAATTAGCGCCTTGTCTTGCAAGGCCCCTTGCTCATCCACAGGGATAAGGTGGTGCTGCAGCCGTCATTCCTTCCTAAGGTTGTTTCGGCCTTTCACATTAATGAGGACATTGTTCTTCCATCCTTGTGTCCTCGGCCGGTGAACCCAAAAGAGGCCGCGTTTCATTCCTTGGACGTGGTTCGAGCCCTACGGGTGTACGTGTCTGCTTCGGCTCAGTTTCGGAGGTCACTGTTCTTGTCGGTGACCGGTCCTAAGAAAGGTCTGGCGGTCTCGTCGGCCACAATTTCTAGGTGGATCAGACAAGTCGTGCTCCAGGCCTATGCCCTAAAGGGGCGGGCGCCTCCCTTCCCGGTTACAGCGCATTCGACCAGGGTGATTGGTGCCTCTTAGGCTTTCCGCCATCAAGCGTCTGTTTTACAGGTGTGTAAGGCGGTGACCTGGTCGTCAGGCCACACCTTCTCAAAGTTTTACAAGGTGGATGTGAGTGCGTCTTCGGATGCCTCCTTTTGGCCGCAAGGTTTTGCAGGCGGCTGTTTTAAGGTTGAAGTTCCTCTGTTGAGGAGCTCTGGTTTGTTTGGGGTGAAGTTGGTTTGCTGTGTTTTCCCACCCCACGATTTTTTGACACTGCTTGGGGACGTCCCTAAGGTCAATATGCTACTGTGTCCGTCCATGAACGGAAGAGAAAATAGGATTTTTGTACTCACCGTAAAATCCATTTCTCTTGAGTTCATGGACGGACACAGCACCCACCCCTCTTTTGTTTGTACTCCTTGTTTACGAACTGGAGCTGCAGAACAGAGAATGGGGGATGTACCTGGGGGAACCACCCCCTGGGAGGTGTACTGTACTATGTGGAGTGTTTTAACACTTAACATGCTGTTTTTCTGCCTAGTCAATCTCCTAAAAGGAGGATAATACCCTAAGGTCAATTGCTGCTGTGTCCGTCCATGAACTCGGAGAAATGGATTTTACGGTGAGAACAAAAATCCTATTTTTTTTATTAATTTTTTTTTACTACTAGTAATGGCGGCAATCAACCTCTTCCTTTTGTAAGGGTTTTGCACTGAGCGGCTTTGATCTTTTTCTGGGATCCCCAGGTGATGCTCCTGGCCTCTTTGGCTAGTGACCCTTCTCAAAAGTGGCATTTCCCTGGGGACACCAATGTGGTCATGTAACCGAGTGTGGGTGCACATTACGCCGGCGTAGCGCAGAGAGGCAAGCATTGCATTTTGCAAGCTAGTGCTCCCAACGCTGCGTCGGATTTGAAGGTGTACTCCGGCGTGACCCCATGCAAATGATGGGCCGAGCGCCAGACAGATACGGATTACGAACTGCGCCGTGAAGTGGACGCATCCCCCTGCTCACAACCACATCGGAACAACTACCTAAACTACGCCGGATCACTGCGTACGGAGTGAACGTAACCTACGCCCAGCCAACGTAAAATACGCCGGCTTGTGTTCCCTGGTGCAGACCTTTGCATGTCTGTTGCCGGGTTGCACCTCCTTTATGGGGAATAACTTTACGCCGGATGTACAACTTACGCGCACCTCTCGTAGCCTGGGTTGGGGGCACGCAGGTTCGTGAATCGCCGTATTACCCTCATTTGCATGTTTGAATGGCTAATCAATGGGAGCGGCACCATGCGCCCAGCTTAAATGTGCGTGCGCCCACCCTACGCCGACGTAGGAAAGTTAAGTTGGCGGGGTGTAGCCTGGTTTTAAAAATATATAAAAAGAATATATTGCGCTAAACAAATCTAAGTGTATATATAGTGTAAATAGGCAGCCAACATACCAGTGGATAAGTGTAAGCAGATAAAAGAAATTAATGTAGCGCCAAAACTATAAAGAAAGGGGTAACCACTAATTGGTTGTGAGGATGTGACCTCTGTAGTGAGAGTTGTATTTAGGAAAAACCAAACTCCGTGGACTAATCATACATATATAACAGAGCTATATTAACTCTGAGTGCTAATATTATACCTGAATGGTATTAAAAAGCATACAAAAGAAAAATCTTATGTGATAGGTGATTATAAAGGTGAACAAACACAAAAATAAAATAAATAAAAGTTCTGAAAAGTAGGAAGGGGGGCACTCCCAGAGCTGACTGTTCGTCACTTCAGTTGGAAAACACCTCTTCCACATCAATGGAGAATCCTTTCCCTCAGAAATTGCACATCTTCAAAAGGACATTCCTTGGCATATAAAAGTTAAGGTACTCTTACCAGCTTTAGTTGACCCACAGCTCACCGTATGGTGGGTAGGTCCTCAAGGCTTGTATATGCTGGCCGTCCTTCAGTTGCACCAATGGGTGGATGGATGTCCCAATTCCGATGCTCCGGATGGATCCCAGAAGGAGGGTTAGTAACACCAGCCACAGGAACGTCACGTGAGATGATAAGGAGGGGAAACTCCCGATTTCATGAGGGATATGAGAAAAGAGGGAGAAAACACCTCCTCATAGTGTAGAAATTTATTTAAAATTCTTGATCAAAAAATGTTTTGACATAAACAAAGAGATAGTCCAAATCTCATAAAAAATAGTAGTACACAGCAAGGAAATCGTCCAATGTATAAAAATAGTAAAAATTATAAAAGACCCAAACGATAAAGACACTTGTTCACCACGGCACATCAAAGAAAAACCACAGCAGGCAGATAACATGAACTGGCACAGTGTTGGTGGTATGGATTCTGGTTTTAGGCGCATATCTGTTTGTGGGTCTGGCGCACAGATACTACGGCGCACATTTTCACTTACTTTGGCGTAAGTGCTTTGTTAATCTGGGCCGAGGTGTTTATGGGAATCAAATACAGGTAAACTGGTATTCAGGTCACGTGGTTGGCTGTGATTGGAAGCTTCCATGCACAGGTAATGTAGCGTTCTATGTCACTGTAGTTGCTAGGAGCGAAATCTCGGCACAGTAGACGGTTCCCTATGGTATATGTTGTAGTAAAAAAAAAAAAACGCCCACTGATGGGCCTCATCTGTTTGGGACACTTGCCCACCGGGCACTTGTATACCCCCCCCTTTCCTAACGAGGCCAATTTTCAGCATTCAATGCTCACTTTTAGAAATGTCAATTAGCCCTCTGTCACTACGGAAGATCTCCGCTGAGCCGGCAGATGACAAGCTCCTCCCTGCTCACTGAGCGGGGAGGGGCTTGTGCAGTGCCGCTGTCTCTTATGGAGAGACCTGATGAAAACGGACAGCATGTCTGTCTTTCATCAGATCTCACCCGATACATCCCCATCCATCCATGGGGGATCGCCAGCTGTCTGATTTTCTCTTCTGTTCATGGACGGACACAGCAGCCTTTGACCTTAAGGATATAATACCCTAAGGTCAAAGGCTGCTGTGTCCGTCCAGAGAAATGGATTTTACGGTGAGTACAAAAATCCTATTTTTTATCAGGTTGGATGTCAGACGGACATGTCTCCGCTGACCTCCGATGCTCCATAGGACTGCATGGAGCGGCCGTAAAAAAAAAAACTGACAGGCAGACCTCAACGGTCTGATCGTGTGAAAGGGGCCTAACAGTCATGCAATTCGCCGGAGACCGCTGGGCTGCAGTTGGAAACACTCGTAAATGGAGTGATTCCGAACGGCTTCGGGTGTCACCGGCGCACCCCCCAACCTCAGGCCAAATGTGGTACTGCAGAGGCTTGAAGCCTGCTTGTTTTGGGAGACAACACTCGCAAACCGAGTCAGGATTTTGAAGAAAAAAAAAAAGCTTGTATTGCGAAGCGCTTGTTACTTGCAATCTGAGGTTCCACTATATATCTTTCTTTTTTTTTTTCCTTCTGTTATGACTGTTGCTGACCTTTTACAAGTACAGAGGATTTGAGGTCTGAACTGATCACTGACCCAAAGTCTAGCTAAACCCAAGAATAAAAAATGTCACGTATTGCTGGTTACCAATCCTTCGATGTATTGGCTGCATTACCATGTTGGCACCTGGTGATCCTGCCAGTAATGCACTTCCTGTCCTAGAGTGACATCACTGGCTATAATGTATCTATGGAGCAGTGCTGTCACCCTAGGGCAGGACTACATAATGCCCCCCCCCCTTCTCCATATTGGGTGGGGGGGATTTGTAATTTATGCAAATTACCCTCCTCATGCTGCGTTCCGTTGATCTGTCTGCGCCGATGTCGAGCATTTCTTGGATAACGATGGGGGCGTGGCAATCGGACAGTGTCATCTGGAGGCCCCCGCCTCCCCTGTGACATCACGGACCCATCTTGCCCCTGCTGGTGATGTCACACAAGGGCGGGGCTTCTGGATGACATTATCCAATGGCCATGCCCCATCTTTATCTAAGAAATGCCTGACATTGTTGTGGACAGATTAGCGGGGACGCAGGATCAGAGAAAGGGCTGGCGGCGGCAGAGGAAGGAGAAGCCCGGAGGATGAAGGAAGAAGATATTTTTATTAAAAGACTTGTCAAAAAACTGTCTACCCTGTTTCCCCAAAAATAAGACCTACCCTGAAAATAAGACCTAGCGTTATTTTCCAGGAGGGATGCAATATAAGCCCTACCCCGAAAATAAGCCCTAGTTTAAAATGCTTGTAAAATCCTGTAATCCACATTACAGTAGTATGTGATGTACAATGTGTGTGTTTCTGAAATATAAATGCGGGAAAGAGAGCTCCAGCGGGTCAAAGAAGCGCAGAATGGCGCTATAACAAAGGTATTTGGCACAATTATATTACAGGAACACACACATTGTACATTATATGATACTGTAATAAAGTGGATTGTCGGATTTTACAATCATTTTAACTCGGATCACACTGGGAATGCCTGACAGGGAGGGAGAGAAGACAGCACATTACATGGTAAGACCTACCCTAAAAATAAGCCCTACTGTGTCTTTTGTTGGCATAATTAATATAAGACCCGGGCTTATTTTCGGGGAAACACGGTACTGTTTTTTTCACACTACACAGGGTTGTCGGGATGAGGCCCTTGTCCCCATCAACATGGGGGCAAGGTGGGGGGGTGGTGTGCAGAGCCACATTTCTCCCTGATGGCCTTCAAACTGTTGCCCAGATGTAGCCTTTGCTTGCTTTTATCTTGGGGCATTATCTTCCCTCCCCCAATGAAAGGGCACAATTCCTCTCAATGGCCCGGATTCAGTAAGAATTGCGCTTTTTTTACGGAGGCGCATGGCAACGTTTTTGCCCTGCGCCCCCGCAATTTTTTTGCGCTGCCCTCGATTCACGGAGCAGAAGCTCCGTAAATTGCGCGAGCGCCGGCAAAATGCCTGGCGTAAGCGCGCGCAATTTAAATAATACCGTAGGGGGCGGGAATCATTTAAATTAGGCGCGTTCCCACGTCGATCGTAGAGCGCATGCTCCGTCGGGAAACTTTCCCGACGTGCATTGCGGCAAATGACGTCGCAAGGACGTCATTTGCTTCAAAGTGAACGTGAATGGCGTCCAGCACCATTCACGATTCACTTACGTAAAATTCAAATTTCGCCACGCGGGAACGACGGGTATACGTAACATTGGCTGCCCCTGCTAATAGCAGGGGCAGCCTTACGCAAAAACCGCCGTACGGAAACTGCGTAAATTGCGTATGCAGGGCTCGCGCAAAGTTGTGAATCGGTGTTAGTATGCAATTTGCATACTATACGCTGAGCACAACGGGAACGCCACCTAGCGGCCAACGCAAGAATGCAGCCTAAGATATGCGGGCATAAGAGCCTTATGCCACGCATATCTTAGGCTGCAGTCGGCCTAACGAGGTTCCTGAATCAGGAGCATTCGTTACGCCGGGGCAAGTAAGCAATTGCGCTGTGTAACCTATGGTTACACAGGCGCAATTGCTTCTTGAATCCAGGCCAAAGACACCAACAATTTGGACAAAAGGCTCCACCCTCACTTGACTGCGGTTGTCCTACTCTGGACGCCCATCCGGCGGGTACACCTCCATTTGCTCCGCCCACTCTCAGACATTTCAGGTCACGGTGGAATAGTCGGCGCCTTCGCCCTCGCCCTGCGGAATGCTGGTGCAGAGTTGGCCCCGCTGGGCGGTCTTTGAGCCGGGGGAGGGGCAGGAACATACAGAGCGTCTGGTGGCTTCACTCCATGTGTAGACTGACTGCTCTCCGCAGGGACACAGTTCATGGTGGACGGGCCGGTACTCCTGCCAGGGGCGTACACCCGGGACAGGCGCTCCAGACTGCCAGGTGCATTAGCAGGTTTATGGGGATGATGTGAGCCCAGTTCTTGTCCAGCAGAGGGACCCCTTCGTGAGGGTGGGGGAGGGGTGGAGCAGAGGGCTTCCTGTGTGGTCCTCAGTTTTGGGTGTGGAGGGCACGGCGCCCGCTTGTAGCGGTGTAATTCAGAAGAGCCCGGCGTCTGTGGAGGGGCCCGGCGCCCCGGATCCCCCAACAAGTCCCTCTTTACAGCCTCCAGAGACCTGAGGAACACGGAAAGCACAACATTAGGGGAGGGGCAAAGAGTGCGGCACTCCGGCCAGACAGACAGGGCTGGGAAAAAGTATTTGCACCCTTTATTTATTTTGCATATTTCTCACACTTAACTGATTCAGATCATCAAACTAATTTTAATATTACACAAAGATAATCCGAGGAAATCCGAGATCATTTATTAACCGCATGACGATATACATCGGCACAATGGCTCGACTGGGCATATGGGCGTACAGGTACAGCGCCTTTAACCACTTAAGCCCCGGACCTTTAGGCAGCTAAAGGACCTGGCCAGTTTTTTGCGATTCGGCACTGCGTCGCTTTAACATACAATTGCGCGGTCGTGCGACGTGGCTCCCAAACAAAGTTGGCGTCCTTTTTTCCCCACAAATAGAGCTTTCTTTTGGTGGTATTTGATCACCTCTGCGGTTTTTATTTTTTGCGCTATAAACAAAAATAGAGTGACAATTTTGAAAAAAATTCAATATTTTTTACTTTTTGCTATAATAAATATCCCCCAAAAATCTATATAACATTTTTTTTCCCTCAGTTTAGACCGATACGAATTCTTCTATGTATTTTTGGAAAGTGTTTATCGGTTGGTTTGCGCAAAATTTATAGCGTTTACAAAATAGGGGATATTTTTTTGCATTTTTTTAAAAAAATGTTTTTTTACTACTAATGGCGGCGATCAGCGATTTTTTTCATGACTGCGACATTATGGCGGAAACTTCGGACAATTTTGACACAATTTTGGGACCATTGTCATTTTCACAGCAAAAAATGCACCGATTACTGTGAAAATGACAGTTGCAGTTTGGGAGTTAACCACAAGGGGGCGCTGATGGGGTTAAGTGTGACCTCATATGTTTTTCTAACTGTAGGGGGGTGTGGCTGTAGGTGTGACGTCATTGATTGTTCCCTATAATCAGGGAACACGTGATCCATGACGGCGCCACAGTGAAGAACGGGGAAGGTGTGTTTACACTCGCCTCTCCCCGTTCTTCAGCTCCGGGGACCGATCGCGGGACTCCAGCGGCGATCGGGTCCTGCGGTCACGGAGCTTCGGACCAGGGCTTGCGCCCGTGACCCACGGCTGGGCACTTAAAGAGGACCTACATGTACGTGGATGTGCCCAGTCGTGCCATTCTGCCAACGTATATGTGCAGGAGGCGGTCCTTAAGTGGTTAATATGCGGCACTGTGGGCGCGCCGGCCGCAAGCCCTGTGGGTCCTGCGGACCCCGTGATCGTCTCACAGGGAGGAAGAACGGGGAAATTCTGAAGTAAACAAGGCATTTCCCCAGTCTTACTAGTGACAGGACACTGATCACAGCTCCCAGTCATCAGGAGCAACGATCAGTGACATGTCACTCGTAGCCACGCCCCCTAACAGTTAGAATCACTCCCTAGCACACACTTAACCCTTTCCTAGCCCCCTACAGGTTAACCCCTTCACTGCCAGTGTCATTTTTATAGTAATCGGTGCATTTTTATTGCACTCATCGCTGTATAAATGACAATGGTCACAAAATGGCGCCAAAAGTGTCCGCCACAATATGGCAGTCACGATAAAAATCGCTGATCGGCGCCATTACTAGTAAAACAATTTTTTTAAAATAGAAATGCCATAAAACTATCCCTTATTTTGTAGACGTTATAACTTTTGCGCAAACCAATCAATAAACGCTTTTTTTACCAAGAATATGTAGAAGAATACGTATCGGCCTAAACTGAGGAAAAACATTTTTTTATATATTTTTGGGGATATTTTGTAGCAAAATGTAAAAAATATTGCTTTTTTTTCAAAATTGCCGCTCTATTTTTGTTTATAGCGCAAAAAATAAAAACCACAGAGGAGATCAAATACCACCAAAAGAAAGTTCTATTTGTGGGAAAAAAAGGACGCCAATTTTGTTTGGGAGCCGCATCGCACAACCGCGCAATTGTCAGTTAAAGCGACGCAGCGCCGAAACGCCAAAAGTGCTCTGGTCTTTGGGCAACCAAATGGTTCGGGACTGAAGTGGTTAAGGGGGAAAAAAAAAAGCTTTTCAAACCTGCCTGGCCCTATGAGAAAAAGTAATCACCCCCTCCCATGCTGAATCATGAATGAACTGTGATTAACCACAATTTTAGAGTTACGTTTCGCCTGACACACCCAGGCCTGATTACTGCCAGACCTGTTGAATCAAGAAATCATTTTTTGTTATCCTTTGTGTCCCCTTCCTGTCTTGTCTGCACAACAGGAAGTGACAATAAATCCATTTGTCCCCAGAGCAGGTGTCCCCCTTTGGATGATTTCCCCTCACTTCCTGTCTGGGTGACAACCATAAAATCTTAGAATTCCCATCACTTCCTGTCTGGGTGACAACCATAAAATCTTAGAATTCCCATCACTTCCTGTCTGGGTGCCCCCCCCCCCCCCAGTGAGGACACACTGACGGGGGGATTTCCGGTCCTTTTGCCTGCTATCTAAACCTCATAGAGAAGTTTTGGTGGAGATACAATGTAACAAATCCCCTCCAGAGGGATGTCAAGGCTGCCATTGCTTTCTTTCAGAAAATGCTCGATGCCTGGCAGTCTTTGGGGGAATGAGCCTGCAGCCAATCAGAACTCGCGATCTGCTTTTGCAGTGTAATTCCTGACGGGGGCAGTGCACACACACCCCTCCCCCCCCTCACCTGGCCGGGGGGGTCGTTATCCTGGCAGACGCCATCTTGGCTGATTGTACGGGTGTCACCGGCGGCCGATCGCTCTGCAGATCTCTCTCGATGATCCGTCGCTCCTCCTTCAGCTCTACAAAGAGAGAAAAAGTCAGAAATGTTTCCGGTGTGATGGCGGCCAGGCGATCGGTAACATCCACCTACCTGTCAGAGAAGGTTCCGGCGTCCGGATCTCCTCGGCGTACAGATAGTCTTCTTCTAGGAGCTCCTATATAGAGAAGAGGGGGAGGAGACGTCAGATCCCGAGAGACACACCCCATCACAGGGGGGCGGAGCTAATAACAGCTTGGTTGCCCCCAGCAACCACACCGGACTCTCATGTCTAGGGCATTATGGGTGAATAGAATAAAGAATCTGATTGGATGTTATGGAGCAGAAGAAAAGTTCATTCTTCACCATGAGAGCGACTCGTCTTCTTCCCCGAATACATCCGATGTAACAATGATTCCCAAATATTAATGACGCCTTCAGCGCCGACGCGTTTCAGGACTCTTTATAGCTGCAGCAGGGAGTCCCATCACTTTCCGAGCAGCACACCCAGCCCCCCCTATACCCAGCGTGAGCCCCCCTACTGGCCCAATGGACCCCCCCTACTGACCCAATGGACTCCCCCTACTGGCCCAATGGACTCCCCCTACTGACCCAATGGGCTCCCCCTACTGACCCAATGGACTCCCCCTACTGACCCAATGGGCTCCCCCTACTGACCCAATGGACTCCCCCTACTGACCCAATGGACTCCCCCTACTGGCCCAATGGACTCCCCCTACTGGCCCAATGGACTCCCCCTACTGACCCAATGGACTCCCCCTACTGGCCCAATGGGCTCCCCCTACTGGCCCAATGGACTCCCCCTACTGGCCCAATGGACTCCCCCTACTGGCCCAATGGACTCCCCCTACTGGCCCAATGGACCCCCCTACTGGCCCAATGGACTCCCCCCTACTGACCCAATGGATCCCCCCCTACTGACCCAATGGACTCCCCCTACTGGCCCAATGGACCCCCCTACTGATCCAATGGACTCCCCCTACTGGCCCAATGGACTCCCCCTACTGGCCCAATGGACTCCCCCTACTGGCCCAATGGACCCCCCTACTGGCCCAATGGACTCCCCCCTACTGACCCAATGGATCCCCCCCTACTGACCCAATGGACTCCCCCTACTGACCCAATGGACCCCCCTACTGACCCAATGGACCCCCCTACTGACTCAATGGGCTCCCCCTACTGACCCAATGGACCCCCCTACTGACCCAATGGACTCCCCCTACTGACCCAATGGACTCCCCCTACTGGCCCAATGGACTCCCCCTACTGACCCAATGGACCCCCCCTACTGACCCAATGGACCCCCCCTACTGACCCAATGGGCTCCCCCCTACTGACCCAATGGACCCCCCCTACTGACCCAATGGGCTCCCCCCTACTGACCCAATGGACTCCCCCTACCGGCCCAATGGACTCCTACTGGCCCAATGGACTCCCCCTACTGACCCAATGGACTCCCCCTACTGACCCAATGGACCCCCCCCTACTGACCCAATTGACTCCCCCTACTGACCCCCCCTACTGGCCCAATGGACCCCCCTACTGGCTCAATGGACTCCCCCTACTGACCCAATGGACTCCCCCTACTGACCCAATGGTCCCCCCCCCCTACTGGCCCAATGGACTCCCCCTACTGACCCAATGGACCCCCCCTACTGGCCCAATGGACCCCCCCTACTTACCCAATGGGCTCCCCCTACTAATTCAATGGTCCCCCCCTACTGGCCCAATGGACTCCCCCACTGATCCAATGGGCTCCCGCTACTTTCCCAATGGGCTCCCCCTACTGATCCAATGGGCTTCCCTTACTGGCCCAATGGGCCCTCCCTACTGGCCTAATGGACTCCCCCTACTGGCCCAATGGACCCCCCTACTTACCCAATGGGCTCCCCCTACTGGCCCAATGGACCCCCCCTACTTACCCAACGGGCTCCCCCCTACTAATTCAATGGTCCCCCCCTACTGGCCCAATGGACTCCCCCACTGATCCAATGGGCTCCCGCTACTTTCCCAATGGGCTCCCCCTACTGATCCAATGGGCTTCCCTTACTGGCCCAATGGGCCCTCCCTACTGGCCCAATGGACTCCCCCCTACTGGCCCAATGGACTCCCCCCTACCGGCCCAATGGACTCCCCCTACCGGCCCAATGGACTCCTACTGGCCCAATGGACTCCCCCTACTGACCCAATGGACTCCCCCTACTGACCCAATGGACTCCCCCTACTGACCCAATGGACCCCCCCTACTGACCCAATGGACCCCCCCTACTGACCCAATTGACTCCCCCTACTGACCCCCCCTACTGGCCCAATGGACCCCCCTACTGGCTCAATGGACTCCCCCTACTGACCCAATGGACTCCCCCTACTGACCCAATGGTCCCCCCCCCCTACTGGCCCAATGGACTCCCCCTACTGACCCAATGGACCCCCCCTACTGGCCCAATGGACCCCCCCTACTTACCCAATGGGCTCCCCCTACTAATTCAATGGCCCCCCCCTACTGGCCCAATGGACTCCCCCACTGATCCAATGGGCTCCCGCTACTTTCCCAATGGGCTCCCCCTACTGATCCAATGGGCTTCCCTTACTGGCCCAATGGGCCCTCCCTACTGGCCCAATGGACTCCCCCTACTGGCCCAATGGACCCCCCTACTTACCCAATGGGCTCCCCCTACTGGCCCAATGGACCCCCCCTACTTACCCAACGGGCTCCCCCCTACTAATTCAATGGTCCCCCCCCTACTGGCCCAATGGACTCCCCCACTGATCCAATGGGCTTCCCTTACTGGCCCAATGGGAGCCACCTCAGTGCAGCATCATAGGGGACCCATCATTTCTAATGGCCTGTCAGGGACCAGAGGAGAACAAGACGCTCTGTCCGTCCATGAGCCGCTGATTGGACGATGAGGAGTCTGAGGGTGGGGGGGCCCATATTCTGCAGTAAGGAAGGCTATGTATGCGTTTCTGCCCAATCAGTACAGGAGCTTCTCTTGTCCTACATAGCTGGGGCCCCATCTGACACCATGGGCTCCCATGTCTGGACTGCCTCCTCTTTGCCCTACATCAGGTGTCCCCATCACAGTGCTCCCCCCACATCAGGTGTCCCCATCACAGTGCTCCCCTACATCAGGTGTCCCCATCACAGTGCTCCCCTACATCAGGTGTCCCCATCACAGTGCTCCCCTACATCAGGTGTCCCCATCACAGTGCTCCCCTACATCAGGTGTCCTCATCACAGTGCTCCCCTACATCAGGTGTCCCCATCACAGTGCTCCCCTACATCAGGTGTCCCCATCACAGTGCTCCCCTACATCAGGTGTCCCCATCACAGTGCCCCCCCTACATCAGGTGTCCCCCATCACAGTGCTCCCTACATCAGGTGTCCTCATCACAGTGCCCCCCCTACATCAGGTGTCCCCATCACAGTGCCCCCCCTACATCAGGTGTCCCCATCAGAGTGCCCCCCCTACATCAGGTGTCCCCATCACAGTGCTTCCCTACATCAGGTGTCCCCATCACAGTGCTCCTCTTCATCAGGTGTCCTCATCACAGTGCTCCCCTACATCAGGTGTCCTCATCACAGTGCTCCCTACATCAGGTGTCCCCATCACAGTGCTTCCCTACATCAGGTGTCCCCATCACAGTGCTCCCCTACATCAGGTGTCCTCATCACAGTGCTCCCCTACATCAGGTGTCCTCATCACAGTGCTCCCCTACATCAGGTGTCCCCATCACAGTGCTCCCCTACATCAGGTGTCCCCATCACAGTGCTCCTCTTCATCAGGTGTCCTCATCACAGTGCTCCCCTACATCAGGTGTCCTCATCACAGCGCTCCCTACATCAGGTGTCCCCATCACAGTGCTCACCTACATCAGGTGTCCCCATCACAGTGCTCCCCTACATCAGGTGTCCTCATCACAGTGCTCCCCTACATCAGGTGTCCTCATCACAGTGCTCCCCTACATCAGGTGTCCCCATCACAGTGCTCCCCTACATCAGGTGTCCTCATCACAGTGCTCCCCTACATCAGGTGTCCTCATCACAGTGCTCCCCTACATCAGGTGTCCTCATCACAGTGCTCCCTACATCAGGTGTCCCCATCACAGTGCTCACCTACATCAGGTGTCCCCATCACAGTGCTCCCCTACATCAGGTGTCCTCATCACAGTGCTCCCTACATCAGGTGTCCTCATCACAGTGCTCCCCCTACATCAGGTGTCCTCATCACAGTGCTCCCCCTACATCAGGTGTCCCCATCACAGTGCTCTCTACATCAGGTGTCCCCATCACAGTGCTCCCCTACATCAGGTGTCCTCATCACAGTGCTCCTCTACATCAGGTGTCCTCATCACAGTGCTCCCTACATCAGGTGTCCCCATCACAGTGCCCCCCCTACATCAGGTGTCCTCATCACAGTGCTCCCCTACATCAGGTGTCCTCATCACAGTGCTCCCCTACATCAGGTGTCCCCATCACAGTGCTCTCTACATCAGGTGTCCCCATCACAGTGCTCCCCTACATCAGGTGTCCTCATCACAGTGCTCCCCTACATCAGGCGTCCCCATCACAGTGCTCCCCTACATCAGGTGTCCTCATCACAGCGCTCCCTACATCAGGTGTCCCCATCACAGTGCTCCCCTACATCAGGTGTCCTCATCACAGCGCTCCCTACATCAGGCGTCCCCATCACAGTGCTCCCCTACATCAGGTGTCCTCATCACAGTGCTCCCTACATCAGGTGTCCCCATCACAGTGCTCACCTACATCAGGTGTCCCCATCACAGTGCTCCCCTACATCAGGTGTCCTCATCACAGTGCTCCCCTACATCAGGTGTCCTCATCACAGTGCTCCCCTACATCAGGTGTCCCCATCACAGTGCTCACCTACATCAGGTGTCCCCATCACAGTGCTCCCCTACATCAGGTGTCCTCATCACAGTGCTCCCCTACATCAGGTGTCCTCATCACAGCGCTCCCCTACATCAGGTGTCCCCATCACAGTGCTCCCCTACATCAGGTGTCCCCATCACAGCGCTCCCTACATGAGGTGTCCTCATCACAGTGCTCCCCTACATCAGGTGTCCTCATCACAGTGCTCCCCTACATCAGGTGTCCTCATCACAGTGCTCCCTACATCAGGTGTCCCCATCACAGTGCTTCCCTACATCAGGTGTCCCCATCACAGTGCTCCTCTTCATCAGGTGTCCTCATCACAGTGCTCCCCTACATCAGGTGTCCTCATCACAGTGCTCCCCTACATCAGGTGTCCTCATCACAGCGCTCCCTACATGAGGTGTCCTCATCACAGTGCTCCCCTACATCAGGTGTCCTCATCACAGTGCTCCCTACATCAGGTGTCCCCATCACAGTGCTCACCTACATCAGGTGTCCCCATCACAGTGCTCCCCTACATCAGGTGTCCTCATCACAGTGCTCCCCTACATCAGGTGTCCCCATCACAGTGCTCTCTACATCAGGTGTCCCCATCACAGTGCTCCCCTACATCAGGTGTCCTCATCACAGTGCTCCTCTACATCAGGTGTCCTCATCACAGTGCTCCCTACATCAGGTGTCCCCATCACAGTGCCCCCCCCTACATCAGGTGTCCTCATCACAGTGCTCCCCTACATCAGGTGTCCTCATCACAGTGCTCCCCTACATCAGGTGTCCCCATCACAGTGCTCCCCTACATCAGGTGTCCCCATCACAGTGCTCTCTACATCAGGTGTCCCCATCACAGTGCTCCCCTACATCAGGTGTCCTCATCACAGTGCTCCTCTACATCAGGTGTCCCCATCACAGTGCTCCCCTACATCAGGTGTCCTCATCACAGTGCTCCCCTACATCAGGTGTCTCAGCGATCACTGACTGCGTCATCAGTGCAGAGAGAGATGTGCCACGATTGTGGCTCCCGTGCGCATGCGTGGGGGTGATGTCATTGCAGCCCGACCATTCAAACAGCCAGACGGCGTGAACCCGGAAGGGAGAAGATGGAAGGACCAGCAGTGTTCACAATTCACCACTGGAGGGCGCCATATACAAGGCACATTGTCATAGTGGCAGCCCAACAAAAGACGGCGGGGGAGCGAAAAAATGGAGGACTGAATATCACTGAATATCATTATCACACGGGGACGGGGGAGGGGGGACCAGGGAAGACAAAATACAACGGGGCTGATTTACTAAAGGCAAACAGCCTGTGCACCGCGCAAAGTGCAGAGATTCCAGAGCTTGGGAAATGAAGAGAAGCTTCACATGCAGGGAAAATTATAAAAACATTGGCCTGGATTCAAGACGCAATTGCGCCTGTGTAACCATAAGTTACACAGGCGCAATTGCTTACTTGCGCCGGCGTAACAAATGCTCCTGATTCAGGAACCTCGTTACGCCGACTGCAGCCTAAAATCTGCGCGACATAAGGCTCTTATACCCACATATCTTAGGCTGCATTCTTGCGTTGACCGCTAGGGGGCGCTCCCGTTGTGCTCAGCGTATAGTATGCAAATTGCATACTAACGCCGATTCACAACGTTGCGCGAGCCCTGCGTACGCAAGTTACGTCGTTTCCGTACGGCGTTTTTTGAGTAAGGCTGCCCCTGCTATTAGGGGCAGCCAATGTTACGTATACCCGTCGTTCCCGCGCTGCGAAATTTGAAATTTACGTAGTTTGCGTAAGTGATTCACGTTCACTTTGAAGCAAATTACGTCCTTGGGACGTCATTTGCCGCAATGCACGTCGAAAAAGTTTCCCGACGGAGCATGCGCTCTACGATCGGCGCGGGAACGCGCCTAATTTAAATGATTCCCGCCCCCTATGGGATCATTTAAATTGCGCGCGCTTACGCCGGGCATTTTGCCGGCGCGCCCACGCAATTTACGGAGCTACTGCTCCATGAATTAAGGGCAGCGCAGTAAATTTGCGGGGGCGCAGGGCAAAAACGTTGCCCTGCGCCTCCGTAAAAAAAAGCGCAATTCTACTTGAATCCAGCCCAGTGTTTGCTTGCACATGATTGGATGATGGAAGTCAGCAGAGCTTTTCCTCGTTTACTAAGCTTTGGAGCAACTGCAAAGTGCTCAGTCTATTTGCCTTTAGTACATCACCCCCATTGTGTCTATACAAGCGTGATGTAAGACTATGGCTAGGAAAGGGTTAAAGGGGGAGCCATGGGGGAGGGGCAATTAACCACTTCAGCCCCGGAGGATTTGGTTGCCCAATGACCTTTTTTGCGATTCGGCCCCTGTGTCGCTTTAACTGACAATTGCGCGGTCGTGCGACGCGGCTCCCAAACAAAATTGGCGTCCTTTTTCCCCCACAAATAGAGATTTCTTTTGGTGGTATTTGATCACCTCTGCGGTTTTTATTTTTTGCGCTATAAACAAAAATAGAGCGAATTTTTTTTTAAAAAAAAGCAATATTTTTTACTTTTTGCTACAAAATATCCCCAAAAAATATCTAAAAAAAAAAAAAAAAAAAAAAGTTTAGTCCGATACGTATTCTTCTACTTATTTTTGGTAAAAAAAATAAAATAAATCGCAATAAGCGTTTGATTGGTTTGCGCAAAAGTTAATGGCCCAGATTCACAGAGAGCAAGGCTCACATTACGCCGCCGTAGAGCACACACTGTACGCCACATCAACGCAGCACAGAGAGGCAAGCATTGCATTCAGCAAGCCAGTGCTCCCAACGCTGCGCCAGCGTGGCGTGAGTTTCGAAGGCGCACGTCGGCGTAGGTGGAAGTGGGAGTGACCGCATGCAAATGATGGGCCGAGCGCCAGACAGGTACGTATTACGAACTGCGCATGCGCCGTGACGTGGACGCACCCCTATGCACCTGCTCACAACCACGCCGGCACAACTGCCTAAGCTACGCCGGATCACTGCGTACGGCGTGAACGTAACCTGCGCCCAGCCAGACACACGTCCAACGCACAATACGCCGGCTTTTGTTCCCTGGTGCAGACCTGAGCATGTCTGTTGCCGGGTTGCACCTCCTTTATGGGGAATAACTTTACGCCGGACGTACAACTTACGCGCATCTCGCGCAGCCTGCTCACGTACGTTCGTGAATCGCTGTATTGCCCTCATTTGCATGTTTGGATGGCTAATCAATGGGAGCGGCACCATGTGCCCAGCCTAGATGTGCGCCCACCCTACGCCGGCGTAAGCAAGCTACGTCGGCGGGGTGTAGCCTGTTTTTAGGCGCATCTCTGTTTGTGGGTCTGGCGCACACATCGCCGGCGCACATTGGCACTTATGTCGGCGTAAGTGCTTTGTGAATCTGGGCCATAGCGTCTACAAAATAGGGGATAGTTTTATGGCATTTTTATTAATATATATATATTTTTTACTAGTAATGGCGGCGATCAGCGATTTTTATCGTGACTGTAACATTGCGGCGGACACATCGAACACTTTGGACGCTATTTTGGGACCGTTGTCATTTATACAGCCATCAGAGCTATAAAAATGCACTAGTGTCCATAAGTATACAAAAAATCATGAATGAAAAAAGTATATAATAAAAAGTTCAATTTTTGAGTGAAATAAATTGTTGAATAAAGTTGTGCCCGTGACTAAACAAACAAAGATCCTCCACCGGTGCAATAGATGAATAAATGTCTATGCGCTTACCAGAAGGGCAAGCAAACAAGGCTTGCAGCTGAAATCCCCCAGCTAGGGTCTTTAACAGAAAACCGTTTTCGGCTGAAACAGCTCGAATTGGTTGTCACCCTGAGCGCGGGAAGTAGCACAGGTGACCGGCGAGCGGGGCTCTGCACGGCTCCTGTGAGTTGATGCTTTTTGGAGTTAACCCCTAAAGGCCCTGGCTGGGTTTGGCCACAAGCTCTCTAATAACTTATATCTGGTAAGAGTCCCCCTTATTTGGTGATTCTTTTTGGTGGAGGCTTTCCCTTGGTGTGCCTATGTTCGTTATCTACGGTACATCACCATTTGTTGCCTATATATTTACTTTCATGCTCCTTGGATCGCGGATCTATCCACCTACATTGGAGGAACACCATCCGGACTTCCAGTGGCGGTTTTCTGTTAAAGACCCTTGCTGGGGGATTTCAGCTGCAAGCCTTGTTTGCTTGCCCTTCTGGTAAGCGCATAGACATTTATTGCACCGGTGGAGGATCTTTGTTTGTTTAGTCACGGGCACAACTTTATTCAACAATTTATTTCACTCAAAAATTGAACTTTTTATTATATACTTTTTTCATTCATGATTTTTTGTATACTTGTGGACACTATTTATAATTATATCAATCAAATTGATAATTTATACTCACTTATGGTTAGCGCAACTTATTTGTTTTGTTTTTGATCTTATATTGTGTGTATATCACAATTTTTGTTGCAGCTTATTTATTTACATATATTTACATTTGTTGTTTATTTAGTTAGTTTAGCGCAGTATCACATTTTTTCTTATAAAAATGCACTGATTGCTGTGTAAATGACACTGGCAGTGAAGGGGGTTAACCACTAGGGGGTGATGAAGGGGTTAAGTGTGTCCTAGGGAGTGATTCTAACTGCGGGGGGCGGGGCTACGAGAGACATGACATCGATCGCTGCTCCGGATGACAGGGGACATACATATCAGTGTACTGTCACTAGGCAGAACAGGGAAATGCCTTGTTTACATAGGCTTCCCCCTGTTCTGCCTCTCTTCACCGGGCCGCCCGCGAACATCGAGTTCAGGGGAGCCGCGGGCGCACTCCCGAGGCGCGCTAGGTAGCAAATTCAAAGGGACATACAGATACGCCCATTTGCCTGCCGACATATATCGGCATGCGGCGGTCGGGGAGCGGTTTTCCCCGAAAAAAAAAAAATACTACAAATACGGCGGCTGCTGACTTTTAAAATCCGGACACTTACCTGTCCTGGGCGCCCGCGATGTCCTCACCCGAAGCTGATCCCGCCCCTCGGCTCCTGGGTGGAGGCGCCGCCATCTTCAGTAAGGGAATCAGGAAGTTAAGCCTTGCGGCTTCACAGCCTGGTTCCCTACTGCGCATGCGCGAGTCGCGCTGCACTTCATGACTGTTCCCTGCTGTCTTCTGGGACTTGTGCGTCTCCCAGAAGACGAAAGAGGGGCCAGACATGGCGCAGATCGCTGCAAATACTGCAACGATCTTTCCCTGGAAGTGGGAGTATATACCTGCATTACACAGGTATCTGGTATCTCCCCCCCCCTTTTGAAAGGTGCCAAATGTGACACCGGAAGAGGGGGGGGGATTCCGGACAGCGGAAGTTCCATTTTTGGGTGGAGCTTTGAGTGCTCAGTCTATTTGCCTTTAGTAAATCAACCCCCTCAGTGTATGAGAGGCGGGGAAGAAAGAGGTTGTTCTGTGAAGCAACCAGCAGAGGGCGACATCACCGCACAGAGCGCACTCCCTATCCATAGAATGAGATCTAAAGTCATTATCCCCCCTCCCCCAGCATCCTAATCCGAGTGATAAGTGTGACACGGGAGGTGCGGGAAATGATCGATTTCACCAGAAAATTCCAATCATCTCTTATCACATTTCTTCTCCGATATGTTACAATGTATTCTAGAACAAAACTCCTCCCACATTACACTCCAATGTCCCCTCCCCCCACAGTCACATCAGTCTCTGTACAGAGGAGCTTACACTCTAATGTCCCCTCCCCCCACAGTCACATCAGTCTCTGTACAGAGGAGCTTACACTCTAATGTCCCCTCCCCCCCACATCACATCAGTCTCTGTACAGAGGAGCTTACACTCTAATGTCCCCTCCCCCCCCCACATCACATCAGTCTCTGTACAGAGGAGCTTACACTCTAATGTCCCCTCCCCCCCACATCACATCAGTCTCTATACAGAGGAGCTTACACTCTAATGTCCCCTCCCCCACACATCACATCAGTCTCTGTACAGAGGAGCTTACACTCTAATGTCCCCTCCCCCCCACATCACATCAGTCTCTGTACAGAGGAGCTTACACTCTAATGTCCCCTCCCCCCTTCTACAGTCACATCAGTCTCTGTACAGAGGAGCTTACACTCTAATGTCCCCTCCCCCACACAGTCACATCAGTCTCTGTACAGAGGAGCTTACACTCTAATGTCCCCTCCCCCCACAGTCACATCAGTCTCTGTACAGAGGAGCTTACACTCTAATGTCCCCTCCCCCCCACAGTCACATCAGTCTCTGTACAGAGGAGCTTACACTCTAATGTCCCCTCCCCCACATCACATCAGTCTCTGTACAGAGGAGCTTACACTCTAATGTCCCCTCCCCCCACAGTCACATCAGTCTCTGTACAGAGGAGCTTACACTCTAATGTCCCCTCCCCCCCACACTCACATCAGTCTCTGTACAGAGGAGCTTACACTCTAATGTCCCCTCCCCCCCACAGTCACATCAGTCTCTGTACAGAGGAGCTTACACTCTAATGTCCCCCCCCCCACAGTCACATCAGTCTCTGTACAGAGGAGCTTACACTCTAATGTCCCCTCCCCCCCACATCACATCAGTCTCTGTACAGAGGAGCTTACACTCTAATGTCCCCTCCCCCGCAGTCACATCAGTCTCTGTACAGAGGAGCTTACACTCTAATGTCCCCTCCCACAGTCACATCAGTCTCTGTACAGAGGAGCTTACACTCTAATGTCCCCTCCCCCCACATCACATCAGTCTCTGTACAGAGGAGCTTACACTCTAATGTCCCCTCCCCCACATCACATCAGTCTCTGTACAGAGGAGCTTACACTCTAATGTCCCCTCCCCCCACATCACATCAGTCTCTGTACAGAGGAGCTTACACTCTAATGTCCCCTCCCCCCCACAGTCACATCAGTCTCTGTACAGAGGAGCTTACACTCTAATGTCCCCTCCCCCACGGTCGCTCAGCCCCTCCTCTCACTGAACACATACAGGTGAGTGGTGGGTCTCGGGGTGACTTACCTGCAGGTTGGTGATCTCTCTCTTCAGGGACTGACTCTCCTCCTCCAGCAGTGATCTGGGAAGAAGAAGGTCGGAGTCACTCACATGTGGAATTTTTAGCTCCTCTGATTGGACCAATCACAGAGGAGGTTTAATTGTACAATCCGCACTCGCCGATCGCAGAGCCCGCACCGCGCCCAATTCCCCTCTTTATGAGTTTTCTGGGAAAGGATCCTGTGCAGTTTACATCTCCGGAGAGATCGGTAAATGTTTCCTTATCCCGGGCCGGACACACTGCACGCTGACAGGAGGAGACGGGAGAGTCGCCCTGAGGACGCTCACTGGGAGTGAAACATGTTGGGCAGGGCCTAGCTGGTGACATCACGCACGTCGGGAGTGGAGGGTGTGGCGGTTTTTACTTTGTGGGATTCTGTCTGCGGGATTGTGTAAGCCCGACGTGTGGGGGGGGGGGGTGACGCTACGCCGGCTCCTCGGGGTCAATATCTCATACATGACATCCCGGGGCCAATGCAGACAGGAACCAATTATACCTCCAGCGTGGAGTGTGGGAGGAAACCCACACCGGAACAGGGAGAACATGCAAACTCCATGCAGGTAGTGTTGTGATTGGTGCTGCTAGGCGGAGGTGCCGACCACTTCACCACTGTGCTGCCCTTTATTACTATTAGAAAATTTATTAATAGTAGAATGTTGATTATTATTGTTACTATGTTGCCATCTCTGACCCCATCATATGGATACATTATGACTGTACCGGCTCTTGCAGTATCCAGGCAGGGGCGTCTATAATATTGATTGGACCCGGGGCACACATTTTCTTGGGCCCTCTTCAATCCACTTATCAACTATTTGTGGGCAGTGGGGGCTCAAGGGGAAGCTGCCTTGGACCCCACAACAATGAGTGTTAAAGACTGCCCTGTATCCGGGCTCTCTATATTATGTACCGGCTCTTGCAGTATCCAGACTCCAGACCTCCCGGGACAGATAGAGGAGAGACGCCATTGCTGACTAGTTTCTGGAAGTTCCAGGCCGCCATTCTCATCCTTCTATTACTAGTCATGGGGCCTAAAATGAGGGGCCCGACACCCGCCAAACACATGCCATGCACCCGCCATATACACCCCTCCATACACCCACCATGGACCCGCCATACACACCATGCACCCCTCCATAAACCCGCCATACACACGTCTGATTCAGGTCACTGACCCACCAATCAGGAGAACATCCTGAGAGCTTCAACAGCTCCACCAATCAGAAATATGTGCAAAAGTATTCAGTGAGCGGCCACAGGTGACCCCCCTTCCCCCTCCTGGCATTCAAACACATGAGCCGTCCTCTACTGTGGGGGGGGGGGGGGTTTCTGAATCGCAGTGGTACCAAATTAGGTCAGATCTGTTATCAGACGTGACTCCGCCCCCAACGCATTTTACTCAATGAGATTAATTATAGAAGACGCATCTATAAACCAAAATCTCATATCATCTTTATTAATGTTATTTTCTGGCCACAGCCAATGGAAACGTTTCCAAATTCCGGGACTTGTGCTTCCCATGGATGGAACGCTCTGATTCGCCCAAATAGGTACTCATTTATTTTAGGGACTCGCTGGGGGGGACCCCACTGCAGACCCCCCCCCCCCTCACCTCTCCTCAAGATCTTTCCCTGTTTCCTTCTCTTCTCCGGGAAAAGTGTCGCCATAATGGAGGGGGTGATCACACCCCCCCCCGAGTGACCCCATAATGGAGGGGTGATCACACCCCCCCCGAGTGACCCCATAATGGAGGGGGTGATCACACCCCCCCCTCGAGTGACCCCATAATGGAGGGGTGATCACACCCCCCCCGAGTGACCCCATAATGGAGGGGTGATCACACCCCCCCCGAGTGACCCCATAATGGAGGGGGTGATCACACCCCCCCCTCGAGTGACCCCATAATGGAGGGGTGATCACACCCCCCCCCGAGTGACCCCATAATGGAGGGGTGATCACACCCCCCCCGAGTGACCCCATAATGGAGGGGGTGATCACACCCCCCCCTCGAGTGACCCCATAATGGAGGGGTGATCACACCCCCCCCGAGTGACCCCATAATGGAGGGGTGATCACACCCCCCCCTCGAGTGACCCCATAATGGAGGGGTGATCACACCCCCCCCCCGAGTGACCCCATAATGGAGGGGTGATCACACCCCCCCCCCCCGAGTGACCCCATAATGGAGGGGTGATCACATTCCCCCCCCCAACCGGGAAAAGTGACCCCATAATGGAGGGGTGATCACACCCCCCCCCGAGTGACCCCATAATGGAGGGGTGATCACATCCCCCCCCCCGAGTGACCCCATAATGGAGGGGTGATCACACCCCCCCGAGTGACCCCATAATGGAGGGGTGATCACACCCCCCCCCCCCCGAGTGACCCCATAATGGAGGGGTGATCACACCCCCCCAGGTGACCCCATAATGGAGGGGTGATCACATCCCCCCCCCGAGTGACCCCATAATGGAGGGGTGATCACACCCCCCCCCCGAGTGACCCCATAATGGAGGGGGTGATCACACCCCCCCCCGAGTGACCCCATAATTGAGGGGTGATCACATCCCCCCCCGAGTGACCCCATAATGGAGGGGGTGATCACACCCCCCCCCCGAGTGACCCCATAATGGAGGGGTGATCACATCCCCCCCCCCCCGAGTGACCCCATAATGGAGGGGTGATCACATCCCCCCCCCCCCAAGTGACCCCATAATGGAGGGGTGATCCCTCCCCCCCCGGTGACCCCATAATGGAGGGGTGATCACACCCCCCCCCCCCCCGAGTGACCCCATTCTTGTTTTCGAATTCGATTCACATTTTGGATGAAATATTTTTTTCATTATTTCAAACTTTTAATTTTACTATTGTACATCCAAAATTTCCAAATAACAAAAAAATTATATTCTATTGTTTTTGTTCTATTCTCTATTGCATTCTTTTCAATTTCAATTTAATTATTTTATTTTCTATTTTATTTATTTTCTAATTCTATTTGATCCTATTCTTGTTTTCGATTCACATTTTGGATGATTTATTTTTTTTAATTTTACTAATGTACATCCAAATAACAAAACAATTATATTCTATTGTTTTTGTTCTATTGCATTATTTTCCATTTCAATTTAATTATTTTATATTCTATTTTATTTATTTTCTATTTCTATTTTATTCTAGTCTTGTTTTCGAATTCGATTCACATTTTGGATGATTTTTTTTTTCATTATTTCAAAACTTTTAATTTTACTTTTGTACATCCAAAATAACAAACAATTCTATTCTATTGTTTTTGTTCTATTCTCTATTGAATTCTTTTCCTTTTCCATTTCAATTTAATAATTTTATTTTCTATTTCTATTTGATCCTATTCTTGTTTTCGAATTCGATTCACATTTTGGATGAAATTTTTTTCTCATTATTTCAAAACTTTTAATTTTACTAATGTACATCCAAATTTCCAAATAACAAAAAAATTCTATTCTATTGTTTTTGTTCTTTTGCATTCTTTTCCATTTAAATTTTTTTTATTTTCTATTCTATTCTATTTTATATTCTATTTGATTTATTTTCTATTTCTATTTTATTCTATTCTTGTTTTTCGATTCACACTTTGGATGAATTTTTTTTTCATTATTTCAGATTCGTTTTAAATTCGTCACTATTGTAATTCGGAAAATTCGGATACATTCAAATCTCCGAACGATGAAAAATGTGTCTGAATTTTGATTCGGAAAGGAAACAAAGCGCACAAGTCTAATCAGGAAGCCGCTCCCGAGTTGATGAGGTGCAGGAGGGAGTGCAGGAGGGAGTGCGTGCAGACATGGGCCCGGATTCAGATAGGAGTTACGACAGCGTATCTCTGTATACGCCGTCGTAACTCTGAGTGTGCGGCGTCGTATCTATGCGCCTGATTCTTAGAATCAGTTACGCATAGATTTCCCTAAGATCCGACCGGCATAAGTCTCTTACACCGTCGTATCTTAGGCTGCATATTTACGCTGGCCGCTAGGTGGCGCTTCCGTATAGTTACGCAAGGAGTATGCAAATTAGGTAGATACGCTGATTCAGAAACGTACGTCCGCCCGGTGCATTTTTTTACGTCGTTTACATTCGGCTTTTTCCGACGTAAAGTTACCCCTGCTCTATGAGACGTATCCTATGTTAAGTATGGACGTCGGGCCAGCGTAGAATTTTCCGTCGATTACGTCGTTTGCGTAAGTCGTTCGCGAATAGGGCTGGGCGTAATTTACGTTCAAGTCGAAAGCATTGGCTTTTTGCGGGTTAATTTAGAGCATGCGCACTGGGATACGTTCACGGACGGCGCATGCGCCGTTAGCCAAAAACGTCATTTACGTGGGGTCAGCCTTCATTACCATACAACACGCCCACTGCATGGAGAATTTGAATTCCGCGGGCTTACGCCGGACCACATACCCTACGACGCCTTAATTCAGGGCGCAAGTTCTTTCTGAATACGGAAATTGCGCCCTAAGTTACGGCGGCGTAACGTATCTGAGATACGCTACGCCCGCCGATAGATACGCAGTTGTATCTGAATTCGGGCCATGTAGTGAATGAATGAATGAATGAAGGACTTGTATAGCGCAACGCATGCGAACTGAATCGCCTCTGGGTGAAAGTGGATGAAAGAGGCTGCAGGAGATCAGCATTGTGTGGTGACACTTTGTTACTTTGTATCACAAATGTACCAAAAAAAATGTGGATGTGGCTATGGGAGAAATTAAAGAAATACCACCATAGAAGGTCATCTATCCCCCCCCCTTCCCCCGATATAAGGGGTTAAACTTCTACCGCCGCTCGTCCGCTCGGATGCTGAGGAGGCAGAAAATCATTGGCTGAACCCGGTGAATCTGGCAGGCCTCTCCGGCCGATTCTTGGAAAGCCGCGGCTCGCTGGCTCGCCGTTTTGTTGGATAAAGCAGAAACAGATGCGGCCAGCGGTGAAATCCCCGGGGGCCGGACCCGAGCGCCGTTTTCACCGGATCAGCACTTTTTCCGCAAAGAAAAGAACAAAACACATCCAGGCTGAGGGGCCCCCGGGGCCACTTCTACTGGGGGGGGGGGAGGCGCAGACAGCGGCGCTCACTGAACGCAGCCAGATGTCCCGACAATGAATTCCATGAAACATAAACTGGAAGAGGAAAGTGATGATCCGTGTCCACATTCCGCACATTCACAGCGGCCGAGTGGCGGAGTGGTCGGCACTTCTGTCCTGCAGCGCCGCAGTCCTCGGCTCCAATCCCGGGCCAGGACACGATCTGCATGGAGTTTGCATGTCCTCCATGTGATTGTGCGATAAATGGCCCCCTAGTATGTGTATGTGAGGTAGGCAGGGCCGCCATCAGGGGGGTACAGGCATTACACCTGTAAGGGGCCCGATGGTCCCCAGGGGCCCGGATGCCCTCCCATTTTTTTTCCATCATTTTTTTTCCGTCTGACCCCCCCCCACCATAAGAACCCAGCCCCCCCTCGTTTTTTTTCCGTCTGACCCCCCCTCCCCCACCTTTAGCAACTCGCGGCAGGGTAGCGTTTGATTTCATCTCACGTATGTGGAAAATCTCCGCCACGGATGACGTCTGCAGATCCCTCCACGGACTGTTTATCCCATTACATGCTGAATATAAAAGGTGGGGGGGAGGCTGTAGCCGTGACTTGGATCGCGGAACGCGCCGACACTCTCCGCCAAAAATACAAAACCGACGGCTCCGGATTTTACGGCGTTTTGGCCGGAGGTGTAATTATAAAAATAATGGATTTCCGAAAAATAAAACCCGCATTCTCCACCTGAAACTCAGCGCTGCCCTTCCAGCGATTGGAAACCTTTGTGTTTAAAGAATAAAGAGAAATAAAATGTCGTACTTACATCCACTGTGTCATTCGTTATGCACAGTGTGGCCCCCGATCCTCCTCTTCTGGGGTCAATGACTGCCCTGCTATTAATCTATCCAATCAAGAGCTGAGAAACCCAGGCAGAGAGGCAGAGGGGTCAGGTGAGTAAAATGGGGGGGCTGGGGGGCCGGTCACTATCAGAGGTTTTTTCACCTTAATACATAGGATGCAAAACACAAAGGTTTACAGCTCCTTTAATATGTGTGTCCGGTATTGGGGGGGGGGGGGGGGCAGGAAGGGGGTGAAAATGCCCGGTATTGGGGGGGCAGGAAGGGGGTGAAAATGCCTGGTATTGGGGAGGGCAGGAAGGGGGGAAGTGTCCGGTATTGGGAAGGGGGTGAAAGTTCCCGATATTGGGAGGGGCAGAAACGGGGTGAAAGTGCCCGGTATTGGGGAGGGCAGGAAGGGGGGAAAGTGTCCGGTTTTGGGAGGGGCAGGAAGGGGGTGAAAGTGCCCGGTATTGGGGGGGGCAGGAAGGGGGGGAAAGTGCCCGGTATTGGGGAGGGCAGGAAGGGGGTGAAAGTGCCCGGTATTGGGAGGGGGCAGAAAGGGGGTGAAAGTGCCCGGTATTGGGGGGGGGCAGGAAGGGGGGGAAAGTGCCGGTATTGGGAGGGGGCAGAAAGGGGGTGAAAGTGCCTGGTATTGGGCGGGGCAGGAAGGGGGGGAAAGTGCCCAGCATTGGGAGGGGCAGGAAGGGGGGGGAAGTGTCCGGTTTTGGGAGGGGCAGGAAGGGGGTGAAAGTGCCGGTATTGGGGAGGGCAGGAAGGGGGTGAAAGTGCCCGGTATTGGGCGGGGCAGGAAGGGGGTGAAAGTGCCCGGGAATTGGGAGGGGCAGGAAGGGGGTGAAAGTGCCCGGTATTGGGTGGGAGCAGGAAGGGGGTTAATGTGTCCGGTATTGGGGAGGGCAGGAAGGGGGTTAGTGTGTCCGGTATTGGGAAGGGGGTGAAAGTTCCCGGTATTGGGAGGGGCAGAAACGGGGTGAAAGTGCCCGGTATTGGGGAGGGCAGGAAGGGAGGGAAAGTGTCCGGTATTGGGAGGGGCAGGAAGGGGGTGAAAGTGCCCGGTATTGGGGGGGGCAGGAAGGGGGGGAAAGTGCCCGGTATTGGGGAGGGCAGGAAGGGGGTGAAAGTGCCCGGTATTGGGTGGGGCAGGAAGGGGGTGAAAGTGCCCGGTATTGGGTGGGAGCAGGAAGGGGGTGAAAGTGCCCGGTATTGGGTGGGAGCAGGAAGGGGGTTAAAGTGTCCGGTATTGGGAAAGGAAGGCAGGAAGGTGATGAAAGTGCCTGGTATTGGGAGGGGCAGGAAGAGGGTGAAAGTGTCCGGTATGAGGGGGGACAGGAAGGGGGGGAAGTGCCCGGTATTGGGTGGGGGCAGGAAGGGGGTGAAAGTGCCCAGTATTGGGCGGGGCAGGAAGGGGGGGAAAGTGCCCAGTATTGGGAGGGGCAGGAAGGGGGGGGGAGTGTCCGGTTTTGGGAGGGGCAGGAAGGGGGTGAAAGTGCCGGTATTGGGGAGGGCAGGAAGGGGGTGAAAGTGCCCGGTATTGGGAAGGGCAGGAAGGGGGTGAAAGTGACGGTATTGGGAGGGGCAGGACAGCCCCTCCCCCGGAGCCCGGTCAGAGCGCGGGTCATAATTATAGGGTGGGAGAGGCGGAGGAGGACCGGCTATACTTTACAGCTGACCACAAGCTGAACCCCCTCACCCTCCCACCCCCGTCCCGGCAGTGCGGTCCGGAGCTGCGGCACCACATACAGAAGAAGAAACCGCCGGAGCTTGGAGCGACTCTGCGACTCCACAGATCTACACCGCATATTAAAGGGGCGCTCCACATTACAGCTGAAGTATTATCTGCTTATGTTTACCCTCCCCCGATAGTCCCAGTATCATTACATTCCTTATTTCAGTACTAGTGATGTCATCACTGGGTCTCTGTACCTCTCTATACAATGCAGGCAGATCATGGCCAGCAGGGTGCTATACAGATCTACCTCTGACAGAAGCCTATCACACTCATCCACCCTGTCCTATCAGAGATGACCCAGAGGCGGGACCTTCCTCCACCTTGTCCCTGTCAGGGCTGGGCTCAGCCCTTCCTTCTTGGAGAAGGCCTCTCAGCTGTCAGTAAGGTTTGCAGCTCTAATCTTTACACAGAGACTCACCTGATCCTCCTCCTCAGTCCTGTCCAGATCCTCTCTGCCTTCGCCTGGTCAACATATCAGAGACTCACCTGGTGATGAAATCCTCCTCCTCAGTCCTGTCCAGATCCTCTCTGCCTTCGCCTGGCCAACATATCAGAGACTCACCTGGTGATGAAATCCTCCTCCTCAGTCCTGTCCAGATCCTCTCTGCCTTTGCCTGGTCAACATATCAGAGACTCACCTGGTGATGAAATCCTCCTCCTCAGTCCTGCTTAGATCCTCTCTGCCTTCGCCTGGCCAACATATCAGAGACTCACCTGATCCTCCTCCTCAGTCCTGTCCAGATCCTCTCTGCCTTCGCCTGGTCAACATATCAGAGACTCTCTCCTGTGTACCTGTGAAAAACTTGCTTGGCTGACGTCCCTTCTGGTTCCTGATCCTGCTTGCTGTTCCATTATACGCTGACTCTCCGGTTTCCTGATTTCCTGGCTTGTCCTGAAGTACGCTGATCCCTGGCTCCCTGACGTCCTGGCTTGTGATTCATGGCTCCTGACAGTCCTAGCAGAGATGACCCAGAGGAGGGGCACTCCTCCACCCTGTCCTATCAGAGATGGCCCAGAAAGGGGAAGTTCCTCTACCCTGTCCTATCAGAAATGACCCACAGGAGGAGGAAAACTCCTCCACTTTAGCCTATCAGAGATGAATCAGAGGAGGGACACTCCCCCACCTGGTCCTATCAGAGATGACCCAGAGGAGGGACCCTCCTCCACTTTATCCTAGTAGAGATGACCCAGAGGAGGGACATTGCTCCACCCTGTCCTAGCAGAAATGACCCAGAGGAGGGGCACTTCTCCACCCCGTTCTATCAGAGATGACCCAGAGGAGGGACACTCCTCCACCCTGTCCTATCAGAGATGACCCAGAGGAGGGACACTCCACCCTGTCCTATCAGAGATGGCCCAGAGGAGGGACACTCCTCCACCCTGTCCTATCAGAAATGACCCAGAGGAGGGGCACTCCTCCACCCTGTCCTAGCAGAAATGACCCAGAGGAGGGGTACTCTTCCACCCCGTCCTATCAGAGATGGCCCAGAGGAGGGACACTCCTCCACCCTGTCCTAGCAGAGATGACCCAGAGGAGGGGCACTCCTCCACTCCGTCCTATCAGAGATGGCCCAGAAAAGGGAAATTCCTCTACCCTGTCCTAGCAGAGATGACCCAGAGGAGGGACATTTCCCCACCCTGTCCTATCAGAAATGACTCAGAGGAGGCTCAGAGGAGAGACATTCCTCCACTTTATCCTATCAGAGATGACTCAGAGGAGGGACACTCCTCTACCCTGTCCTATCAGAGATGACCCAGAAGAGGGACACTCCTCCCTCCTGTCCTATCAGAGATGACCCAGAGGAGGGACACTCCTCCACCCTGTCCTATCAGAGATGACCCAGAGGAGGGACACTCCTCCACCTGGTCCTATCAGAGATGACTCAGAGGAGGGACATTCCTCCACCCCCCGTCAGAGATGACTCATGGCGTCAGAGAGCCGGAGCATTGTGTGTATAAGGCATGTAAAATTCATGTTGGAGGTTCGCGGGATTCAACATTGCGAGTTTAGTGGTCCGTGAGGTCCGAAAGGTTGGTGACCACGGATTTATAACGCGGATATTGAAGGGGAAGTCCGGGTTCTGCTGGGGAAGGTGGAGAAATGTCCCTCTTCTGAGTAACAAGAATTGTTTTTTCAATAGGAAAAAAAAGCGCAAAAAAAAAACTATGGATCGCATAAAAAAGTATATATATATTTTTGTAACAAAGTATCACCAAAAGAAAGCTTTGTTTGTCCTATGAAAGATGAATGTGCTACTTTGTTGTCATTATCACTGAATAAACGTCCCATAGCAGAAATGTAAAGATTACTTTGCTCTATAGGGGGGGGGGGTACAAGTTACACTGCCACCTGCTGGCTGCAAATTGTAAATATGAAGTGTTTTTAATGTTTTATATATATATAATTATTTTTTACCAGAATAAAAATATTATTTATTTATTACTTAAATGGGTTGTAAAGTTTTTTTTTTTTTAAATAACAATCATGTCCTACCTCCACTGTGCAGTTCGTTTTGCAGAGTGGCTCCGATCCTCCTCTTCTGGGGTCCCTTGGCGGCTCTCGCGTCTCCTCCCCGCAATAGCGAACCCCCTCCAGGAAGCTCTCTCCCAAAGGGGGTTACCTTGCCGGCGCAATCCCGTCTCATACACTTGTAGCCGGATTCAGAAAGCACTTACGCCGACGTATCTTCTGATACGCCGCGCAAGTGCACTGATGCGCCGTCGTATCTCTGCGCCTGATTCTTGAAATAAGATACGCCTGAATTTTAGCTCCATCCGACCGACGTAAGTCTCCTACGCCGTCGTATCTTTACGCTGGCCGCAAGGGGCGCTTCCATTGATTTACGCGTCGAATATGCAAATGACCGATATACGCCGATTCACGTACGTACTTGCGCCCGTCGCTGTAATCTATGCCGTTTACGTAAGGCGTATGTCCGGCGTAAAGTTATTCCACATAAAGCAGGGGTAAGTCATGTTAGGGTATGGACCAGGGAACAGCCGTCGAATTTTACGCCGTTTGCGTAAGTAATACGTGAATGGGGCTGGGCGTAGGCAACGTTCACGTCGTAGGCATTGAGCCGTCGTATCTTAGGGAGTATATGCAACGTGATTCTGAGCATGCACGCGCATGCGCCGTTCGTTCGGCCCTTCATTTACATGGGGTCACGCTTCATTATAATAGATCACGCCCACTGCCTTGCTACTTTGAATTAGGCGGGCTTACGCCGGCGCAAAAAAAGCAAGTGCTTTGTGAATACTGTTCTTGCCTCTCTATGTTACGCCGGCGTAGCGCATATCAGATGCGCTACGCCCGCACAAATATACGCCGCTCTACCTGAATCCGGCTATTGGTGTCCATAGACGCCGAGTGTATGACTCGGCCCCGCCCCCCCGGCGGCCGCGTGATTGGATTTGATTGATAGCAGTGGGAGCCAATGGCTGCACTGCTATCAATCTATCCAATCAACGCTGAGACTCCGTGGAGAGGAGGACGCCGGGGGACCCGCACAACAAGTGAAGGGCTCAGGAAAGTAAAACGGGTAGGGCTGGGGGCCCGTGACAGCCAGGTGTTTTTTCACCTTAGTGCATAGGATGTAAGAAAGGTGAAAAAAACACGAAGCTTTACAACCTCTTTAACATAAGAACTAAAAAAGAAAAAAGTCCTGAAAAAAAAACACCTTTCTCCGGTCCAGTATTTCCTCAATTATGAGATAAAAGTTCTCCTCATCAGCCAAGTCATTCTTTCTCGTGTCACCCAGAAAATCCCATCCAGACGCCTGAAACCAGAAATGTCCTGACGCAGCACCCCGGGAGGAGGGGGAGGGGGGGGGGGTACTTCAGAAGTCTCCGCATGAAGGTCAGTCAGCGGCCTGATCTCCACACATGGAGTAAATCAGATGCAGGCGTTTGGCCGATTCGCTGTTTAGTCTGTTGTAGTTGTATTTTTAGAATTCGCAGTAACACAACTTTCTGGTGGCAGGTCAGGCAGGGCCTCCCTAACAAATCGCTCCCCCCCTTCTTCTAGAATTAATAGAAAGAGACCCCACTTGGTCATTTCCACCCCTCCTCTAAGTCTAGTGTAAGGAGATTTTACTTTGGTCCCCTCATCCCTTCCACACCTGGTGGAGAGAGACCCCATGCTTGGTGACCCCCATCTATCCAGGTCTAGTGTATGGAGATTTCATCTTCCTCCAACAAACCTTCCAGATCTGATGGAGAGAGACCCCTCGTTGGGACTGTGACAAAGCTCTTGTAAGGGCGAAACGCGTCGTCTAGGACCCCTCTTAATATCCCCCTTTTATGATGGAAGATCCTATTCATGCATAAGAACTTTTATATCCGATTATTTTAATCGCCATGCAACGCTGTTGATTTTTCAACAAGCGCATACTGCAATTTGCCCACTGGAGGGCGCCTAAACTTCTCCCTGCAGTACAGCTGGTTTACTGAAACAGTGTCTCAGACGTGGGACGCTTGCATGTTCACCCAGGGAGAGCGTCCTTTCTGATAGGCTGATCCACCCTGTGTCTCCAGCAGTCACATTTATCGGGTCTGTGAAGCTTCCATACCCGCATAGGAGAGAGCTTAGGATCCCGGACATTGTTACATCAGCCAGGAGAAGGACATTCGATCGATGTGTACATCTGGCTGGGTAATGTACTGTGCTCACCATTTGCACTAATGATGTCTTGCTAGACAGCCCACAAACTAAAACCGCAAGCTTTAACCATTTGAAGTCTGAAGAGGGTGCTGGTCTGATGCAGACATTTGGAAAGTTTTTTTTATACTTTTTTTATTATATTGTGTACATTGTGGAAACTTTCCCTTTTTTAACCATATAAAGGACTGGATCTTCCGAAAATTAAAGTGTTAATGTATGTTTTTTTCTTCACAAACATTAAGTGGATTTATAATTGGTGAACTTTCAGGAGCGCAGAGTTTTCCTTTTTGGTGCCCTCGTTGGTCACCCCACCTCTCCAGGTCTAATGTAAGAAGACTTCATCTTTGTCCTCAAACCTTCCAGACCTGGTGTAGAGAGACCCTGCTTGGTCACTTTCCACCATCCTCCAGGTCTAGTGTATGGAGACTTTATCTTGGTCCCCTCCACCATCCTCCAGGTCTAGTGTAAGGAGACTTTATCTTGGTCCCCTCCACCCCTCCAGGTCTAGTGTAAGGAGACTATCTTGGTCCCCTTATCACCCCTCCAGGTCTAGTGTAAGGAGACTTTATCTTGGTCCCCTCCACCCCTCCAGGTCTAGTGTAAGGGGACTTTATCTTGGTCCCCTCCACCCTTCCAGGTCTAGTGTAAGGAGACTTTATCTTGGTCCCCTCCACCCCTCCAGGTCTAGTGTAAGGAGACTTTATCTTGGTCCCCTCCACCTCTCCAGGTCTAGTGTAAGGAGACTTTATCTTGGTCCCCTCCACCTCTCCAGGTCTAGTGTAAGGAGACTTTATCTTGGTCCCCTGCACCCCTCTAAGTCTAGTGTAAGGAGACTTTATCTTGGTCCCCTCCACCCCTCCCGGTCTAGTGTAAGGAGACTTTATCTTGGTCCCCTGCACCCCTCTAAGTCTAGTGTAAGGAGACTTTATCTTGGTCCCCTCCACCCCTCCCGGTCTAGTGTAAGGAGACTTTATCTTGATCCCCTTCACCTCTCCAGGTCTAGTGTAAGGAGACCTTATCTTGGTCCCCTCCACCTCTCCAGGTCTAGTGTAAGGAGACTTTATCTTGGTCCCCTCCACCTCTCCAGGTCTAGTGTAAGGAGACTTTATCTTGGTCTCCTCCACCTCTCCAGGTCTAGTGTAAGGAGACTTTATCTTGGTCCCCTTCACCTCTCCAGGTCTAGTGTAAGGAGACTTTATCTTGGTCCCCTCCACCTCTCCAGGTCTAGTGTAAGGAGACTTTATCTTGGTCCCCTCCACCTCTCCAGGTCTAGTGTAAGGAGACTTTATCTTGGTTCCCTCCACCTCTCCCAGTCTAGTGTAAGGAGACTTTATCTTGGTCCCTTCCACCCCTCCAGGTCTAGTGTAAGGAGACTTTATCTTGGTCCCCTCTAGGTCTAGTATAAGGAGACTTTATCTTGGTCCCCTCCACCCCTCCAGGTCTAGTGTAAGGAGACTTTATCTTGGTCCCCTCCACCCCTCCAGGTCTAGTGTAAGGAGACTTTATCTTGGTCCCCTCCACCTCTCCAGGTCTAGTGTAAGGAGACTTTATCTTGGTCCCCTCATCACCTCTAGATCTGGTGAGGTGAGGCCCTTGTTTGGTCACCTCCACCTCTCCAGGTCTAATGTAAGACTTCTTCTTGATCCCCCAACCTTTCCAGACCTGGAAGAGAGAGACCCCTGCTTGGTTATTTTCCCTCGTCCTGCAAGTCTTGTGTAATGAGACTTATCTTGGTTCCCTCATCCCTCCTAAACCTGGTGGAAAGACACTTGCTTGGCCATCCTCTATCCCTCTACATCTGGTGTAAGGAGGCTTTATCTTGGTCCCCTCCACCTCTCCAGGTCTAGTAAGGAGACTTTATCTTGGTCCCCTCCACCTCTCCCGGTCTAGTGTAAGGAGACTTTATCTTGGTCCCCTCCACCTCTCCAGGTCTAGTAAGGAGACTTTATCTTGGTCCCCTCCACCTCTCCCGGTCTAGTGTAAGGAGACTTTATCTTGGTCCCCTCCACCTCTCCAGGTCTAGTGTAAGGAGACTTTATCTTGGTCCCCTCCACCTCTCCAGGTCTAGTGTAAGGAGACTTTATCTTGGTCCCCTCCACCTCTCCAGGTCTAGTGTAAGGAGACTTTATCTTGGTCCCCTCCACCTCTCCAGGTCTAGTGTAAGGAGACTTTATCTTGGTCTCCTCCACCTCTCCAGGTCTAGTGTAAGGAGACTTTATCTTGGTCCCCTTCACCTCTCCAGGTCTAGTGTAAGGAGACTTTATCTTGGTCCCCTCCACCTCTCCAGGTCTAGTGTAAGGAGACTTTATCTTGGTCCCCTCCACCTCTCCAGGTCTAGTGTAAGGAGACTTTATCTTGGTTCCCTCCACCTCTCCCAGTCTAGTGTAAGGAGACTTTATCTTGGTCCCTTCCACCCCTCCAGGTCTAGTGTAAGGAGACTTTATCTTGGTCCCCTCTAGGTCTAGTATAAGGAGACTTTATCTTGGTCCCCTCCACCCCTCCAGGTCTAGTGTAAGGAGACTTTATCTTGGTCCCCTCCACCCCTCCAGGTCTAGTGTAAGGAGACTTTATCTTGGTCCCCTCCACCTCTCCAGGTCTAGTGTAAGGAGACTTTATCTTGGTCCCCTCATCACCTCTAGATCTGGTGAGGTGAGGCCCTTGTTTGGTCACCTCCACCTCTCCAGGTCTAATGTAAGACTTCTTCTTGATCCCCCAACCTTTCCAGACCTGGAAGAGAGAGACCCCTGCTTGGTTATTTTCCCTCGTCCTGCAAGTCTTGTGTAATGAGACTTATCTTGGTTCCCTCATCCCTCCTAAACCTGGTGGAAAGACACTTGCTTGGCCATCCTCTATCCCTCTACATCTGGTGTAAGGAGGCTTTATCTTGGTCCCCTCCACCTCTCCAGGTCTAGTAAGGAGACTTTATCTTGGTCCCCTTCACCTCTCCCGGTCTAGTGTAAGGAGACTTTATCTTGGTCCCCTCCACCTCTCCAGGTCTAGTAAGGAGACTTTATCTTGGTCCCCTCCACCTCTCCCGGTCTAGTGTAAGGAGACTTTATCTTGGTCCCCTCCACCTCTCCAGGTCTAGTGTAAGGAGACTTTATCTTGGTCCCCTCCACCTCTCCAGGTCTAGTGTAAGGAGACTTTATCTTGGTCCCCTCCACCTCTCCAAGTCTAGTAAGGAGACTTTATCTTGGTCCCCTCCACCTCTCCAGGTCTAGTGTAAGGAGACTTTATCTTGGTCCCCTCCACCTCTCCAAGTCTAGTAAGGAGACTTTATCTTGGTCCCCTCCACCTCTCCAGGTCTAGTGTAAGGAGACTTTATCTTGGTCCCCTCTAGGTCTAGTATAAGGAGACTTTATCTTGGCCCCCTCCACCTCTCCAGGTGTAGTGTAAGGAGACTTTATCTTGGTCCCCTCCACCTCTCCAGGTCTAGTGTAAGGAGACTTTATCTTGGTCCCCTCATCACCTCTCCAGGTCTAGTGTAAGGAGACTTTATCTTGGTCCCCTCATCACCTCTCCCGGTCTAGTGTAAGGAGACTTTATCTTGGTCCCCTCATCACCTCTCCAGGTCTAGTGTAAGGAGACTTTATCTTGGTCTCCTCCACCTCTCCAGGTCTAGTGTAAGGAGACTTTATCTTGGTCCCCTCATCACCTCTCCAGGTCTAGTGTAAGGAGACTTTATCTTGGTCTCCTCCACCTCTCCAGGTCTAGTGTAAGGAGACTTTATCTTGGTCCCCTCATCACCTCTAGATCTAGTGAGGGGAGACCCTTGTTTGGTCACCTCCACCTCTCCCGGTCTAGTGTAAGACTGCTTCTTGATCCCCCAACCTTTCCAGACCTGGTAGAGAGAGACCCCTGCTTGGTTATTTTCCCTCGTCCTGTAAGTCTTGTGTAATGAGACTTATCTTGGTTCCCTCATCCCTCCTAAACCTGGTGGAAAGCCACTTGCTTGGCCGTCCTCCATCCCTCTACATCTGATGTAAGGAGGCTTTATCTTGGTCCCCCTATACCTTCCATTGGACCTCCCTCCACAGTAGCAGGAGAGCCCAAGGAAACCTTAAAGTAGATGTACGCCCTAAACTGAACGACATTTAGTTTGCTTATTTCATTATTATATACCATGCAACGCCTATAAAGCATTTCTCAGGGCGGGACCATGACTGGATTATATGTGTCGAGACGGCTACTTGTATTTTACAGGAAACCTTATGACAGAGTGACAACGTAGGAGCACAATTGTGAGACAGGAGCAGAGCGGAAGTGCCTAAACAAAGATCTTCATGGCGGGATCACCAGGGATTATTTTATTAAAAGCTGCAGATTTAAAATGACTCTGGAAACGACATGAACATGTTAAAGATTTTAGTGATTGTGTTCACATCTACGTCACCATGTTCTCAAGTACAATCAGAAACTAAACTGAAAACATGTATTGAACTCTGTACAATAAAGAATAGTCTTACAAAATTGGGGTTGGGGGGTCCCGGCACTTACCGAAGGTGTTGTACCACCTCATCAATGTCAGCAATCTTGAGTTTGTCCTTAATTTCCTCCAGGTCATCCTCAATGCTGGAGCCAGAGGACAGAGAGGAGAGGGGCCTGCGGAGGGAGGAGAGTCGCATCACTTATCCATCATCATCATCATCATCATCATCATCATCATCATCATCATCATCATCATCCATCATCCATCATCATCATCATCATCATTATCCATCATCAATCATCAATCATCAATCATCCATCATCCATCATCCATCATCATCATCATCATCATTATCCATCATCAATCATCAATCATCCATCATCCATCATCATCATCATCATCATCAACATCATCATCATCATCATCATCATCATCATCATCATCCATCATCCTCATCCTCATCCTCATCATCATCATCATCAAGAAACAACAGAAGAAATAAAAAGTACACAAAGAATTTATAGAACTATTGCACTGCACGGAAGATCGGGACGGGACATAGCATTACAACCTGGAGTTACAATGAACTGGCTGCATCTGATGGGCACTGATGGGCTACATCTAATGGGCACTGGTGGGCTACATCTAATGGGCACTGGTGGGCTACATCTAATGGGCACTGGTAGGCTACATCTAATGGGCACTGGTGGGCTACATCTAATGGGCACTAGTAGGCTGCATCTAATGGGCACTAGCAAGGCTACATCTAATTGGCACTGTCGGGCTGCATCTGATGGGCACTGGTGGGCTACATCTAATGGGCACTAGTAGGCTGCATCTAATGGGCACTGGTGGGCTACATCTAATGGACACTAGCAAGGCTACATCTAATGGGCACTGGTGGGCTACATCTAATGGGCACTGGTGGGCTACATCTAATGGGCACTAGCAAGGCTACATCTAATTGGCACTGTCGGGCTGCATCTGATGGGCACTGGTGGGCTACATCTAATGGGCACTAGTAGGCTGCATCTAATGGGCACTGGTGGGCTAAATCTAATGGGCACTAGTAGGCTGCATCTGATGGTCACTGGTGGGCTACATCTAATGGGCACTGGTGGGCTACAGTTAATGGGCACTAGCAAGGCTACATCTAATGGGCACTGGTGGGCTACATCTAATGGGCACTAGTAGGCTACATCTAATGGGCACTGGTGGGCTACATCTAATGGGCACTAGTAGGCTACATCTAATGGGCACTGGTGGGCTACATCTAATGGGCACTGGTGGGCTACATCTAATGGGCACTGGCAAGGCTACATCTAATGGGCACTGGCAAGGCTACATCTAATGGGCACTGGTGGGCTGCATCTAATGGGCACTGGTGGGCTGCATCTAATGGGCACTGGTGGGCTGCATCTAATGGGCACTGGCAAGGCTGCATCTGATGGGCACTGGCTAGGCTGCATCTGATGGGCACTGGCAAGGCTGCATCTGATGGGCACTGACAAGGCTGCATCTGATGGGCACTGGCAAGGCTGCATCTAATGGGCACTGGTGGGCTAAATCTAATGGGCACTGGCAAGGCTGCATCTGATGGGCACTGCCAAGGCTGCATCTGATGGGCACTGACAAGGCTGCATCTGATGGGCACTGGCAAGGCTGCATCTAATGGGCACTGGTGGGCTAAATCTAATGGGCACTGGCAAGGCTGCATCTGATGGGCACTGCCAAGGCTGCATCTGATGGGCACTGGCAAGGCTGCATCTGTTGGGCACTGGCAAGGCAGTACAGAAATCTTCAAGTCATGTCACAGATTCTCAACTGGATTGAACTCCACCATCCCAGACACAGTTCTAGGACTAAGGTCTCGAGAAAAATGGCATTTTATGGCTTAGTGGGTTATACTGCACACCTCTCCCATCCCCCCAGTGTGCTCTCCGGCATCGGGTATTGAAGACTGGCATGTTTTCTAGTGGGTTCATTGACACTCATGACTCCTCTCAGTACTCACCGCCCATCTCCAGCTCGGCTTGCACTCATTGGTCGGCCCCATCGGCTCTCTCTGGACTGGGCTCTGCTCTCCGGCCGGCCGGGCCCCATCACATATATCACCACCTTGGGGTTGTACTTGGAAAGGGCCTGGTCCTCATCACTGCAATATAATGATACCTGATGAGTTATGAAATGGCCAAGAGATGCACCGTTCCTTCCAGACACTTCCAGAAATGGAAAAGGTACAAAAATCATTTTGTTTCGGCACCAAGATGTTGGGAATGTAGGACCTCAAAATAGGGACTGAGAGGATTTACAATGGAAGATTGGCACTGCCAACTAGAAAACACTGGTACTAAGGGTGTTTGGGTTTGTTTAAGGATAAATATAGGGGTTTGATGCCCAACCTGTGATGCAGAGGTTGCACGAGGCCCTCTGGGAGTTTCTGGGGGCCTCAGGGCCCTAGCAGACAGTAGTTTATGTTTTTCTATTGCCCTTTCCCCAGCACCTGTTTCCTAAAGCATGTCCCCAATCTCCAACATCTCCTACAGCATGTCCCCAATCTCCAACATCTCCTACAGCATGTCCCCAATCTCCAACATCTCCTACAGCATGTCCCCAATCTCCAACATCTCCCACAGCATGTCCCCAATCTCCAACATCTCCTACAGCATGTCCCCAATCTCCAACATCTCCTACAGCATGTCCCCAATCTCCAACATCTCCTACAGCATGTCTGCACCCTGACCAGCTCCTACAGCATGTCTGCACCCCGTCCATCTCCTACAGCATGTCCCCAATCTCCAATATCTCCTACAGCATGTCTGCACCCCATCCATCTCCTAAAGCATGTCCCCAATCTCCAACATCTCCTACAGCATGTCCCCAAATATACAACATCTCCAACAGCATGTCCCCAATCTCCTACAGCATGTCCCCAATCTCCAACATCTCCTACAGCATGTCCCCAATCTCCAACATCTCCCACAGCATGTCCCCAATCTCCAACATCTCCTACAGCATGTCCTCAATCTCCAACATCTCCCACAGCATGTCCCCAATCTCCAACAGCATGTCCCCAATCTCCAACATCTCCTACAGCATGTCCCCAATCTCCAACATCTCCTACAGCATGTCCCCAATCTCCAACATCTCCTACAGCATGTCCCCAATCTCCAACATCATGTCCCCAATCTCCAACATCTCCTACAGCATGTCCCCAATCTCCAACATCTCCTACAGCATGTCCCCAATCTCCAACATCTCCTACAGCATGTCCCCAATCTCCAACATCTCCTACAGCCTGTCCCCAATCTCCAACATCTCCTACAGCCTGTCCCCAATCTCCAACATCTCCTACAGCATGTCCCCAATCTCCAACATCTCCTACAGCCTGTCCCCAATCTCCAACATCTCCTACAGCATGTCCCCAATCTCCAACATCTCCTACAGCCTGTCCCAAATCTCCAACATCTCCTACAGCATGTCCCCAATCTCCAACATCTCCTGCAGCATGTCTGCACCCTGTACATCTCCTACAGCATGTCTGCACCCTGTCCAAATTTGTGCGAACTTTAGTGGTGCGTGTGTGGGTTTTTTTTTTTTTTTGTTTGTTTCTTTTAGTTTATTCAGCTTGTGGCTTTCAGTGCTGAAAACAAATGTGAGTGAATGTTGGCTCCACGCCCTTATATAGAGATTTATTTTGGTGGCATTTGATCATCTCTGCGGTTTTTATTTTTTGCGATATCAACGCAATTCTTCTACGTATGGCCAGGGTGCAGACATGCTGTAGTAGATGGTTGTATTGGATCAGAATGGGTCTCGGTGTCTCTGCCGTGGTCAGTACACCCCCAGGAAAGGACCTCCATTATTTACCCCCCCCCCTCCCCCCCTCATCAGACTCAGGAATGTGCTGCCATTGTTCTTCCCGGCTTTCTCTCTCCAGCAGAGACAAACATCCCAATCCCCAGATGGACGCAGTTTACCATCTTATTGTTATTCACAGAAGAGACAAAAGTGTTTCACAATCAGAGATTCCATCAGAGCCGCCCTCACTCTACTGAATGGGAATGACCTTTACCAGCCGGAGAGAGCCGACAATCCACACAGAGACCACCAGCAACCAATCAGTGGGAAGAATGTCCCTTACATTGGTGATCAGTGGGAAGAATGTCCCTTACATTGGTGATCAGTGAGAAGAATGTCCCTTACATTGGTGATCAGTGGGAAGAATATCCCTTACATTGGTGATCAGTGAGAAGAATGTCCCTTACATTGGTGATCAGTGGGAAGAATGTCCCTTACATTGGTGATCAGTGAGAAGAATGTCCCTTACATTGGTGATCAGTGAGAAGAATGTCCCTTACATTGGTGATCAGTGAGAAGAATGTCCCTTACATTGGTGATCAGTGAGAAGAATGTCCCTTACATTGGTGATCAGTGAGAAGAATGTCCCTTACATTGGTGATCAGTGAGAAGAATGTCCCTTACATTGGTGATCAGTGAGAAGAAAGTCCCTTACATTGGTGATCAGTGGGAAGAATGTCCCTTACATTGGTGATCAGTGGGAAGAATGTCCCTTACATTGGTGATCAGTGAGAAGAATGTTCCTTACATTGGTGATCAGTGGGAAGAATGTCCCTTACATTGGTGATCAGTGAGAAGAATGTCCCTTACATTGGTGATCAGTGAGAAGAATGTCCCTTACATTGGTGATCAGTGAGAAGAATGTCCCTTACATTGGTGATCAGTGAGAAGAATGTCCCTTACATTGGTGATCAGTGGGAAGAATGTCCCTTACATTGGTGATCAGTGAGAAGAATGTCCCTTACATTGGTGATCAGTGAGAAGAATGTCCCTTACATTGGTGATCAGTGGGAAGAATGATCCTTACATTGGTGATCAGTGAGAAGAATGTCCCTTACATTGGTGATCAGTGAGAAGAATGTCCCTTACATTGGTGATCGGTGGGAAGAATGTCCCTTACATTGGTGATCAGTGGGAAGAATGTCCCTTACATTGGTGATCAGTGAGAAGAATGTCCCTTACATTGGTGATCAGTGAGAAGAATGTTCCTTACATTGGTGATCAGTGGGAAGAATGTCCCTTACATTGGTGATCAGTGAGAAGAATGTTCCTTACATTGGTGATCAGTGAGAAGAATGTTTCTTACATTGGTGATCAGTGAGAAGAATGTTCCTTACATTGGTGATCAGTGGGAAGAATGTCCCTTACATTGGTGATCAGTGAGAAGAATGTCCCTTACATTGGTGATCAGTGGGAAGAATGCTCCTTACATTGGTGATCAGTGAGAAGAATGTCCCTTACATTGGTGATCAGTGAGAAGAATGTTCCTTACATTGGTGATCAGTGGAAGAATGCTTCTTACATTGGTGATCAGTGGGAAGAATGTCCCTTACATTGGTGATCAGTGAGAAGAATGTCCCTTACATTGGTGATCAGTGGGAAGAATGTCCCTTACATTGGTGATCAGTGAGAAGAATGTCCCTTACATTGGTGATCAGTGAGAAGAATATCCCTTACATTGGTGATCAGTGAGAAGAATGTCCCTTACATTGGTGATCAGTGAGAAGAATGTCCCTTACATTGGTGATCAGTGAGAAGAATGTCCCTTACATTGGTGATCAGTGAGAAGAATGTCCCTTACATTGGTGATCAGTGGGAAGAATGTTCCTTACATTGGTGATCAGTGGGAAGAATGTTCCTTACATTGGTGATCAGTGAGAAGAATGTTTCTTACATTGGTGATCAGTGAGAAGAATGTTCCTTACATTGGTGATCAGTGAGAAGAATGTTTCTTACATTGGTGATCAGTGAGAAGAATGTTCCTTACATTGGTGATCAGTGGGAAGAATGTCCCTTACATTGGTGATCAGTGAGAAGAATGTCCCTTACATTGGTGATCAGTGGGAAGAATGTTCCTTACATTGGTGATCAGTGGGAAGAATGTCCCTTACATTGGTGATCAGTGAGAAGAATGTCCCTTACATTGGTGATCAGTGAGAAGAATGTTCCTTACATTGGTGATCAGTGAGAAGAATGTCCCTTACATTGGTGATCAGTGGGAAGAATGTTCCTTACATTGGTGATCAGTGGGAAGAATGCTCCTTACATTGGTGATCAGTGAGAAGAATGTCCCTTACATTGGTGATCAGTGAGAAGAATGTCCCTTACATTGGTGATCAGTGAGAAGAATGTCCCTTACATTGGTGATCAGTGAGAAGAATGTCCCTTACATTGGTGATCAGTGGGAAGAATGTCCCTTACATTGGTGATCAGTGGGAAGAATGTCCCTTACATTGGTGATCAGTGGGAAGAATGTCCCTTACATTGGTGATCAGTGGGAAGAATGTCCCTTACATTGGTGATCAGTGAGAAGAATGTTCCTTACATTGGTGATCAGTGAGAAGAATGTCCCTTACATTGGTGATCAGTGGGAAGAAAGTCCCTTACATTGGTGATCAGTGGGAAGAATGTCCCTTACATTGGTGATCAGTGAGAAGAATGTCCCTTACATTGGTGATCAGTGAGAAGAATGTCTAAAAAAAAAATCCAAAAAAAGTGCGCTTGTAAGACTGCTGCGCAAATACGGTGTGACAGAAAGTTTTGCAACGACCGCCATTTTATTCTCTAGGGTGTTAGAAAACAAAATGTATAATGTTTGGGGGGTTCTAAGTAATTTTCTACCAAAAAAAATAGTTTTTAACTCAGGCAAGGTCCTAAAGTGGTTAACATGTTCACACTTCTGTACATTTCTCCTTCTTATTCTGATTGGAGGTAAAATATATCGGTAGCCGGTAGTAATCCATCACCGGGAGGGAAGTGTCGGCACCCAGCTGTGTGAGGTTAGGAATTTGGGTGAAGTACGTCACCCGGCCAGGGATCAGCCAGTTACAAGAGCAGAGACAATAGAAAGTGCCCCTCTATGTGTGTCGGGGGGGCAGAACAAACACGGGATGGATGGGCTGACACCGCGGGAGACACACACAGGAATGGGCTCTATTGTTCTGCCAACAAAGCGGCCCCCTCCGGCTCGCATCGCATGCCTCACAGGGCACCCCAGTTGCTATGAAATCGCCAATTAGAGGCCCATTGTATCGGAGGAGGGGCCGCGTTTTACACACCCGCTCCGGAAGATTCTCCTCAGACACATGAAGTTGTTCTGGAGATGGTGAATAGGTCGGGTCAGGTGGGATTAACCAGAGAACAATCCAGGTGGGGGAAGTCTGCGCCGTATTCAGGCCGTCTGTGGAACATCATCCCAGAGTGACGCACGGACAGTGCAGGTCCCATCACTATCCTAAGACACTCAACAATAACACCATCACCGAACGGGCAACTACCAGGACCCCAGTCATAACACCATCACCAAACGGGCAACTACCAGGACCCCAGTCATAACACCATCACCGAACGGGCAACTACCAGGACCCCAACCATAACACCATCACCGAACGGGCAACTACCAGGACCCCAGCCATAACACCATCACCAAACGGGCAACTACCAGGACCCCAACCATAACACCAACACCAAACGGGCAACTACCAGGACCCCTGCCATAACACCATCACCGAACGGGCAACTACCAGGACCCCAGCCATAACACCATCACCGAACGGGCAACTACCAGGACCCCAGCCATAACACCATCACCGAACGGGCAACTACCAGGACCCCAGTTATATCACCATCACAGAACTGGCAACTACCAGTGGCCCAACAATAAAGACCAGAAAACATGAAATATGAATTACTGAATGCAGAAATTCGATATCTGGCAGCCTGAAAACCTTGCCATGCAGTTCTATGGTGGTGGCTGCAACTAGGTTTGCCACCTCACCCCTAAACCTGAACACATATTAATTACACAGGTTCTGTGGCCGATTATGGTTATAATTAAACTCACTTAGGCCGGGTTCACACTGGTGCGACACGACACTCGTCCTACTTTGGATCCGACTTTGCCCTGCGACTTGAAGTCAGAGACGCGTCCAACTTCAATGAACGGGGTTTCGACTTGGATCCCCGCCAATACCAGGCACTGTGTTTAGTATGAATCTTGAGGGGGAACTCCATGCCAAATTTTAAATAAAAACCGGCATGGGTTCCCCCCCTCCAGCATTCCGGGCCCTTCGGTCTGGTATGGATTTTAAGGGGAACCCCCGTATGCTGAAAAAACGGCGTGGGGTTTCCCCCAAAATCCATACCAGACCCTTATGTGAGCACGCAGCCCGGCCGGTAAGGAAAAGGGGTGGGGACAAGCGAACGCCCCTCCCCCTCCTGAACCGTACCAGGCCGCATGCCCTCAACATGGGGGTTGGGTGATTTGGGACAGGGAGGCGCACTCACCCCCCACCCCAAAGCACCTTGTCACCATGTTGATGAGGACAAAGGCCTCTTCCCGACAACCCTGGCCGTTGGTTGTCGGGGTCTGCGGGCCGGGGCTTATCGGAATCCGTGCTCCCCCAGATCCCGGCCCTTCACCCTATGTGAATGAGTATGAGTATCGTCTTCTTCCCTCTTCTCTTCTTTCGATGTTGACACAATGCTCTCTCCCGCTGCAATGCAGTGTGCGCAATGACTTATATAGGCATGGGCACCAGGTGACCCCGCCCCTTATGACATCACCCCCACATGGGCATGATGGGGCAGTGACATCATAAGGGGCGGGTCACCGGTAGAAGAGACACAGGAGAGCGGGAGAAGAACCGGAGACCGGGACAAGAGGCCAAAGAGAGTGGAGAAGTCAGAAGAGACCCCCGGAGCTGCGTAACAAATTACTTTAAAAACCTGTCTAGTGTGTTTTTTTTATTGACACTTTTTCCCCCCAGGTGAATGGGTAGGGGTACGTTGTACCCCTACCCATTAACATAGGGTGGGGGGCCGGGATCTGGGAGCCACCTTAATAAAGGGGGCTCCCGGATTCCGATAAGCCCCCAGCCCGCAGACCCCGACAACCAACGGCCAGGGTTAATAGGAAGAGGCCCATGTCCTCATCAACATGGGTACAGGGTGCTTTGGGGTGGGGGGGGGGCGCAGGGCACTCCCTGCCGCAAAGCACCCACCCACCCATGTTGAGGGCATGTAGCCTGGTATGGTTCAGGAGGGGGCGGTGTGCGCTTGTCCCCACTCCCCTTCCTGACCGGCCACTTAAGACCCGGACCATTATGCAGGTTAAGGACCTTGCTCCTTTTTGCGATTCGGCACTGCGTCGCTTTAACTGACAATTGCGCGGTCGTGCGACGTGGCTCCCACACAAAATTGCCGTCCTTTTTTCCCCACAAATAGAGCTTTCTTTTGGTGGTATTTGATCACCTCTGCGGTTTTTATTTTTTGCGCAATAAACAAAAATATAGCGACAATTTTGAAAAAAAATCAATATTTTTTACTTTTTGCTATAATAAATATTCCCCAAAAAAGATATAAATAAAACGTATTTTTTTTCCTCAGTTTAGACCGATACGTATTCGTCTACATATTTTTGGTAAAAAAAAAAAAAAAAAAATCGCAATAAGCGTTTACCGATTGGTTTGCGCAAAATGTATAGCGTTTACAAAATAGGGGATAGTTTTATTGCATTTTTATTAATATTTTTTTTTTTACTACTAATGGCGGCGATCAGCGATTTTTTTTCGTGACTGCGACATTATCGCGGACACTTCAGACAATTTTGACACATTTTTGGGACCATTGTCATTTTCTCAGCAAAAAGTGCTATAAAAATGCATTGTTTATTGTGAAAATGACAATTGCCGTTTGGGAGTTAACCACAAGGGGGCGCTGTAGGGGTTATGTGTGACCTCATGTGTGTTTCTAACTGTAGGGGGCGGGGCTGGACGTGTGACGTCATTGATCGTCTTTCCCCAATATCAGGGAACAGACGATCACTGACACTGCCACACAGAAGAACGGGGAAGGTGTGTTTACACTCACCTCTCCCCGTTCTTCAGCTCCGGGGACCGATCGCGGGACACCGGCGGAGATCGGGTCCGCGGGCGTGGTCACGGCTGGGCTTAAAGAGACACGTACAGGTATGTGATTGTGCCCAGCCGTGCCATTCTGCCGACGTATATCGGCGTGAAGGGGTCCTTAAGTGGTTAAACCAGAGGTCTCCAGACTTTCTAAACAAAGGGCCAGTTTATTGTCTTTCAGACTTTAGGGGGGTCAAACTGTAGCCCCATCATTGGTGTCAGTGGGAGGAGTAGTGCCCAATCATTGGTGTCAGTGGGAGGAATAGTGCCCCATCATTCGTGTCAGTGGGGGGAATAGTGTCCAATCATTGGTGTCAGTGGAAGGAATAGTGTCCCATCATTGGTATAAGTGGGAGGAATAGTGTCCCATCATTGGTGTCAGTGGGAGGAATAGTGTCCCATCATTGGGAGGAATAGTGTCCCATCATTGGTGTCAGTGGGAGGAATAGTGTCCCATCATTGGTGTCAGTGGGAGGAATAGTGTCCCATCATTGGTGTCAGTGGGAGGAATAGTGTCCCATCATTGGTGTCAGTGAGGGGGAATAGTGTCCCATCATTGGTGTCAGTGAGGGGGAATAGTGTCCCATCATTGGTGTCAGTGGGAGGAATAGTGTCCCATCATTGGTGTCAGTGGGAGGAATAGTGTCCCATCATTGGTGTCAGTGAACAGTGGAGCAGAAGTCACTTTTTTTGGATGTAGACAGACTGGGAAGTAGTCGGAAGTAGTCGGATGTATACAGATGCCTGTCTGCTTCCATCCCCCTCCCTACAGACGAACACTGAGCTTCTATTCAGCCTGAAGATCTGCCAGGTGGATGTGATTGGAAGCGATCGTCACCTGTAATACAAGTAGTGGGGGGTGGGGGGAGGGGAGACTCACAGTCCCTGGCGTCTTGCTTTGCTCCTCACGCTCAGCAGTAACATTCGGATCTCCTGGGTCACCATCTCCTTGATGGCTGGGGGGTCGGCCAGGATGGAGCAGCCGCTGGGAGGTCTCTGTAGGGAGGAAGGGCTGCAGGATCGGATCTCTCTGCACAGCTCCAGCAGAACCTCGACCTGCAACACCAAGAAGGAAAAAACGGAAATCCAACAACTAGAAGAAGAGGAGGAGGCTTATACAGCCAGTAAAATAAGTATTTGATCCCCAAGCAAAACATGACTCAGTACTTGGTGGAGAAGCCCCCAAAACAATAGACACCTCTGCAGGGAGACCACTGCTTCCACATAGCGGGGGGGAGGGTCCTTCTCTGCAGCATGCTGGAAAGGGACAGGCTTTTCTACTCAGCTGTGGCTGCTTTAATAACCACTTGCTGAGCATCTAATCTAGCAGAGTTCTGGCTGCAGCTAAAGGACACCGGAACCCTGGAATTATTCTTTCCTTCAGGCCTCAGTCTCTCTCATGAAAAATGGCCCAAGCAGCGCATTCGCCGCTGGGTCGCTTTTAGAAGCGGCGGTGGCTTTTGGGCTTTCCGGTGGTTTTCAGGCTTACCTGGCGGATTGGGAACCCCAAAAAAATGATCTGGCGCTGGTGGCAGCTGCACACAGGAATGAGTGAATGAGCGATAGCCTCCGCTCATCTCTATGGTCTAGGAGGACCAGAGTGACGTCTTGATGTCACTTCCGGTTCTGGCCACATGTAAGTAAAGCTGTTTTTTCATCTCTATGGTCTAGGACAGTGATGGCGAACCTTGGCACCCCAGATGTTTTGGAACTACATTTCCCATGATGCTCTAGTACACTGCAAAGTGCATGAGCATCATGGGAAATGTAGTTCCAAAACATCTGGGGTGCCAAGGTTCGCCATCACTGGTCTAGGAGGACTGGTGTGACGTCATGATGTCACTTCACATTCTGGCCACATGTAAACAAGGCCATTTTTTATCTCTATGGTGTAGGAGGACCGAAGTGACGTCATGATGTCACTTCAGGTTTTGGTCACAAGTAAACAAGGCCATTTTTTTGTCTCTATGGTCTAGGAGGACCGGCGTGACGGTCATGATGTCACTTCCAGTTCTTGTCACATGTAAACAAGGCTATTTTTTCATCTCTATGGTCTAGGAGGACCGAAGTGACATCATGATGTCACTTCTGGTTACATGTAAATAAAGCTGTTTTTTCATCTCTATGGTCTTGGAGGACCGGTGTGACGTCATGACGTCACTTCAGGTTCTGGCCACATGTAAATAAAGCCATTTTTTCATCTCTATGGTATAGGAGGACCGGTGTGATGTCACGTCCCATTCTAGCCACATGTAGACAAAGCCATTTTTCATCTCTATGGTCTAGGACAGGGGTGTCAAACTCAATTTCATCCTGGGCCACATCAGCATTATGATAGCCCTCAAAAGGGCTGGTTGTATGTGTAAGATTAGATGTCCAGCGCATCCCCTCTCCTTACATTAGATGCCAAGAGCTAACCCACCATCAGAAGTTGAGTCCCCCCACTCTCCCTTACATCACAGTGCACCCCCCTTTCCTTATGCTGCTGCTGGAAAGAAGCTGGATGCATTGCTTAAAAGCAGAAAGTAAGGATCTTGAGGAAGACCAGAGGAGGGCTGCAGCTGCAGGAGAGGTGCGAGGGCCACCAAAAATGGTCTGGAGGGCCGCATTCGGCCCGTGGGGCCTTGTGTTTGCCACCTATGGTCTAGGAGGACCGGAGTGATGTCATGATGTCACTTCCCATTCTAGCCACATGTAGACAAAGCCATTTTTCATCTCTATGGTCTTGGAGGACCGGAGTGACGTCATGAAGTCACTTCCTGTTCTGGACACATGTAGACAACACCATTTTTCATCTCTATGGTCTAGGAGGACCGGAGTGACGTCATGATGTCACTTCCCATTCTAGCCACATGTGGACAAAGCCATTTTTCATCTCTATGGTCTTGGAGGACCGGAGTGACGTTATGAAGTCACTTCCGGTTCTGGCCACATGTAAATAAAGCCGTTTTTTCATCTCTATGGTCTAGGAGGACCGGAGTGATGTCATGACCGCAAGACCATTATTCATTCAAAACATGAACATTTTTAAAAAAAATTTTTTTGATCCTTTGCTCTTTAAGTCCCCATTCACACCTAGGCGTATATACGCCTGTAGTGCGACGCCGCTGCAGCCCCGAGACGCCAGAGGGATGATTTAGCATGCACCTCTATGGAGATGGTTCACATCTCCACGCCGAACGCCGTACGCCTGCCGCCTGAAAAAAAAGTCCTTTTTTCAGGCGGCTTTCGGCGTTCAGCATAGGAGATGTCAACCATCTCCATAGAGGGGGTGAAGGCTGCATTCACAATCGCGGCGTTTTGTCGCCGCGAATCGCGGTACAAAACGCCAATATTTGTCGCCGCAATTCGCGGGACAAAACGCAGCGATTTTGTACACCGAGGTGTGAATGCAGCCTAAGGGTAGAGAAGAGATTGAGTCTTTTAGACCCGGATCTCTCCATAAAGAGGACCTGTCTTGCTGGTTTGTTATTGAATGGGATGTTTACAGTCCTTTTGCGATAGCAATAAAAGTGATAATTTTTAAAACAAAATATATATATTTTAAATGCGCCCCTATTCGCACATGCTCACGTGCATACATAGGTCACAGCCACATATGTAAACAGTATTCGCACCACACATATGAGGTATCACCACGAACATCAGAGCAAGAGCAATAATTCTAGCGCTAGACCTTCTCTGTAACTCAAAACTGGAAACCTGAATTTTTAAAGCATAGCCTATGGAGATTTTTAAAGTGCCAAATCGCAAAACCTGGCCGGGTCCTTTACCTGCCTAAAGGTCTGGGTCTTAAGTGGTTAAACAAAAAAAAAAAAAAAAAAAAAAATTGGGGCAAACATTGTTTTTTTTTATTCGTTAAAAAGTGTATTATTTTTCAAAAAAATTGCAATTGAAAAACTGCTGTGCTAAAACCGTGACCAAAAAAAAAATAGCAATGATCGCCATTTTATTCTCTAGGGTCTCTGCTAAAAAAAATGATATCTATGTGTGTGTATATATATATCAGGTTTGGGGGTTCCGAGTTATTTTCAAGCAAAGAAATTATGATTTGTATTTGTAAGTAACAAGTGTTAGAGAAGGCGGGGTCAGCAAGTGGTGAAAAAAAAAAAATGTGTAAAACTGCGTTTGCTTCGATGCTTCTGGAATGTTGGGATTGTAAAGACGTCCGATGCACATGAAATACATTTACAGTAAAACCTCGGATTGCGAGGAGAATTCCTTCCAGAAACATGCTTGTAATCCAAAGCGCTTGTATATCAAAGCATTTTTGTTACAGAGTATAAAAGAGAAGAGAGGCGCCTCTAAGTGTAGCAATAAGATGATAAATGTTGTCCCTTCATTACATGTAACCATATTGCTACACTTAGAGGAGGAGCCTCTCTTCTCTTTTATACTCAGCTGTGACATGACGCTGCTCTTATATCAAGACATCGCTTGTATATCAAGGCAAAATGTATTAAAACATTTTGCTTGTCTTGCAAAACGCTCTCAAACCAAGTTACTCTCAAACCAAGGTTTTATTGTATATTATTTATGGCCATTGAGCTGCCCAATCGCTCCCCCCCCCGGGAAGTGGCGGGAATGTTTGCGTCTGGAGTTCTGCTTTAAATCGCAAACATTCCGGTTTATTTTATTTTCAGGACTGCGGTAAAGAATTGGCTTGTTAAATTGGAGATTCCCATCCCCCAGCCAGTCATTTCCTGAACACGGGTCTGGAATCCACACAGACGGGGTTCTGTGTCCATGGAGGACGCGGCGGCTCCCATCGGTCAGCAGACAAAACAAACGCCTATCCAGCGAATTCTCAGACAGATCTCTATCCTTCTCTACAGAGAGGAAAAGAAGAAAGAAGGAGAGGGGAAGAAGGAGAGGAGAAGAAGAAAGAAGGAGAGGAGAAGAAGGAGAGGAGAAGAAGGAGAGGAGAAGAAGAAAGAAGGAGAGGAGAAGAAGGAGAGGAGAAGAAGGAGAGGAGAAGAAGAAGAAAGAAGAAGGAGAGGAGAAGGAGGAGAAGGAGAAGAAGAAGAAAGAAGAAGAAGGAGAGGAGAAGAAAGAAGGAGAGGAGAAGGAGAAGAAGAAAGAAGGAGAGGAGAAGAAGAAAGAAGGAGAGGAGAAGAAGAAAGAAGGAGAGGAGAAGAAGAAGGAGAGGAGAAGGAGAAGAAGAAAGAAGGAGAGGAGAAGAAGAAAGAAGGAGAGGAGAAGAAGAAAGAAGGAGAGGAGAAGAAGAAAGAAGGAGAGGAGAAGAAGAAAGAAGGAGAGGAGAAGAAGAAAGAAGAAGGAGAGGAGAAGGAGGAGAAGGAGAAGAAAGAAGAAGAAGGAGAGGAGAAGAAAGAAGGAGAGGAGAAGGAGAAGAAGAAAGGAGAGGAGAAGAAGAAAGAAGGAGAGGAGAAGAAGAAAGAAGGAGAGGAGAAGAAGAAGAAAGAAGGAGAGGAGAAGAAGAAAGAAGGAGAGGAGAAGAAGAAAGAAGGAGAGGAGGAGAAGAAAGAAGGAGAGGAGAAGAAGAAAGAAGGAGAGGAGGAGAAGAAAGAAGGAGAGGAGAAGAAGAAGAAAGAAGGAGAGGAGAAGAAGAAAGAAGGAGAGGAGGAGAAGGAGAGGAGAAGGAGGAGAAGGAGAAGAAGAAGAAAGAAGAAGGAGAGGAGAAGAAAGAAGGAGAGGAGAAGGAGAAGAAGAAAGAAGGAGAGGAGAAGAAGAAAGAAGGAGAGGAGAAGAAGAAAGAAGGAGAGGAGAAGAAGAAGGAGAGGAGGAGAAGAAGGAGAGGAGGAGAAGAAGGAGAGGAGGAGAAGAAGAAAGAAGGAGAGGAGGAGAAGAAGGAGAGGAGGAGAAGAAGGAGAGGAGGAGAAGAAGAAAGAAGGAGAGGAGGAGAAGAAGGAGAGGAGGAGAAGAAGGAGAGGAGGAGAAGAAGGAGAGGAGGAGAAGAAGGAGAGGAGGAGAAGAAGGAGAGGAGGAGAAGAAGGAGAGGAGGAGAAGAAGAAAGAAGGAGAGGAGGAGAAGAAGGAGAGGAGGAGAAGAAGGAGAGGAGGAGAAGAAGGAGAGGAGGAGAAGAAGAAAGAAGGAGAGGAGGAGAAGAAGGAGAGGAGGAGAAGAAGGAGAGGAGGAGAAGAAGGAGAGGAGGAGAAGAAGGAGAGGAGGAGAAGGAGAGGAGAAGGAGGAGAAGGAGAAGAAGAAAGAAGGAGAGGAGGAGAAGAAGGAGAGGAGGAGAAGAAGAAAGAAGGAGAGGAGGAGAAGAAGGAGAGGAGGAGAAGAAGGAGAGGAGGAGAAGAAGGAGAGGAGGAAAAGAGAGAAGAGAGAAGAGAGAAGAGAGAAGAAGAAGAAAGAAGAAAAGGAGAGGAGAAGAAGAAAGAAGGAGAAGAAAGGAAAGAAGAAATAAGAATCCATGCGAGTTCAGAATCTCATCCCCTCCCCCATGATAATCGCATTTATAGAATAAAATCTTTCCATTTTCCTTACATTCCCTATTATATTCCTGGTGATGTCATCGCTGGGCCTCTGTGCTTCTCTATGCAATGCAGGCAGATCATAGCTGGTGGGAGGGGTCAGCAGGGTGCTGTACAGAGCTTCCTGAAAACATCAAAGCGCCCTGCACGCAGTAGGAGGAGCTATGCAAATATCAAAATGCCTTGATGGGCGGGGTCAGTCTGGAGGAGTGGGCGTTCCTAGGCAGGCTGTATTTGCATAGGTAACGCCCAGATGTAAAATCAAATGAATAAAAGGTGGCGGGGCCAGGGATAGTCAGGCTGGGGAGGAAAGCACTAAATGATGAAGCCCCACCTCCTTTCCTCAGTGTGGGAGGTACAGGAGGCTCAGCTATCATTTTATAACTGAAACCACGCCCCATTTTCCCAGTGCATTGTGGGAGGAGCAGAGGGCTTGAAAAAAAAAAAAAAACAGAAGTGACTCCAGAACAGATGACTCTATACTTAAAGCCACGCCTTCTTGTGCACTGTGGGAGGAGTAAAGGGCTCAGCTGTCATCTTATACTTAAAGCTCCGCCTCCTTTTTGTCAATGCATTGTGGGAGGAGCAGAGGACTCAGCTGTCATCTTCTACCTGAAGCCACACCCTTATTCCCCAGTGCATTGTGGGAGGAGCAGAAGGCTCAGCTGTCATCTTACACCGGAAGCCACACCCCTTTTCCCCCAGTGCATTGTGGGAGGAGCAGAGGTCTCAGTTGTCATTTTATACCTGAAGCTCCACCCTTTTTTTCAGTGCATTGTGGGAGGAGCAGAGGGCTCAGCTGTCATATTATACCTGAAGCCCCACCCTTTTTTTCAGTGCATTGTGGGAGGAGCAGAGGGCTCAGCTATCATATTATACCTGAAGCCCCACCCTTTTTTTCAGTGCATTGTGGGAGGAGCAGAGGGCTCAGCTGTCATCTTATACCTGAAGCCCCACCCTTTTTTCCCAGTGCATTGTGGGAGGAGCAGGGGGCTCAGCTGTCATCTTACACCAGAAGCCACACCCCTTTTCCCCCAGTGCATTGTGGGAGGAGCAGAGGGCTCAGCTGTCATATTATACCTGAAGCCCCACCCTTTTTTTCAGTGCATTGTGGGAGGAGCAGAGGGCTCAGCTGTCATCTTATACCTGAAGCCCCACCCTTTTTTCCCAGTGCATTGTGGGAGGAGCAGAGGGCTCAGCTGTCATCTTATACCTGAAGCCCCACCTTTTTTCAGTGCATTGTGGGAGGAGCAGAGGGCTCAGCTGTCATCTTATACCTGAAGCCCCACCCTTTTTTCCCAGTGCATTGTGGGAGGAGCAGGGGGCTCAGCTGTCATCTTACACCAGAAGCCACACCACTTTTTTCCCAGTGCATTGTGGGAGGAGCAGAGGGCTCAGCTGTCATCTTCTACCTGAAGCCCCACCTTTTTTCAGTGCATTGTGGGAGGAGCAGAGGGCTCAGATGGCACTTTAGGCAATAATAACAGTGCGTTGATGGGCGGGTGTCAGTCTGGAGGAGTGGGCGTTCCTAGGCGGGCTGTATTTACATAGGTAACGCCCACATGAGATGCCGAGCCTCCATGATTGCAGGAACTGGAAATCCAATGAATATTAAGGGTGGAGCCAGGGACCAGTCAGGTCGGTGAGTGGAGCCACACTTCAAATGTTATTGAAAAAAAAATTACCCTTACACTTGAATCTCCGCCTCCCCTTTTCAGTGCATTGTGGGAGGAGCAGAGGGTCACCTGGCACTATAGCCAATTATCACAGTGCGTTGATGGGCGGGTGTCAGTCTGGAGGAGTGAGCATTCCTAGGCAGGCTGGATTTGCATAGGTAACGCCCACCACATGTGGTGCCAAGCCTCCATGATTGCAGGAACTGAAATCCAATGAATGAAAGGGGCGTGGTCAGGGACAGTCAGACAGGAGAAGAAAGAGCGAGATCATGCTGGACGTCCTCCAGACAGGAAATGGGGCGGGGCTCTATCTGACTTTCTGCAGCTTCTGATGCACATGGTGAGAAGCTCACAGTGTGCAGTGAAATCAGAGGAAGATATTTCAGTCCAGGAGAGGAGCCGCTACACCTGTAGAAGACCATGGTCCTCACTGTGGGCAGGTAGACCATGGCGGGTCTCCAGTGATCGGTTCGCCCGATCTCTATTCCATATATTGAGAACTTGGCATGGTGGGGGTGGGGTACCTGTAATGTACAGGCCCTTGTATATGGGAACCGTCAGTACAGACCTCCGCAGTGTCAGGTTTCAGGGCTTCTTCTAGGAAAATTCTGCAAATTCATTCTGAGAACCGTTCGTGTGAATTCCGACATCCCAGGCAGGAATGACTTAACCCCCAACCTGCCGGAGGGAGAGAACGAGGGTCCCATATACCGGGGTACCAAGAGTGCCCCATCACCCCCTAATCCAACAGCCCAACACGGGGGAAGGGAAAAACAGGAAATGAGGAACAGGATGGAGAAGAGAGACTGGGAAGAGAAGGGGAAAGAGACTGGGAAGAGAAGAGGAAAGAGACTGGGAAGAGAAGAGGAAAGAAACTGGGAAGAGAAGAGGAAAGAGACTGGGAAGAGAAGGGGAAAGAGACTGGAAAGAGAAGAGGAAAAGAGACTGGGAAGAGAAGAGGAAAAGAGACTGGGAAGAGAAGAGGAAAGAGACTGGAAAGAGACTGGGAAGAGCAGAGGAAAGAGACTGGGAAGAGAAGAGGAAAAGAGACTGGGAAGAGAAGAGGAAAAGAGACTGGGAAGAGAAGAGGAAAAGAGACTGGGAAGAGAAGAGGAAAAGAGACTGGGAAGAGAAGAGGAAAGAGACTGGAAAGAGACTGGGAAGAGCAGAGGAAAGAGACTGGGAAGAGAAGAAGAGGAAAGAGACTGGGAAGAGAAGAAGAGGAAAGAGACTGGGAAGAGAAGAAGAGGAAAGAGACTGGGAAGAGAAGGGGAAAGAGACTGGGAAGAGAAGAGGAAAGAGACTGGGAAGAGAAGAGGAAAGAGACTGGGAAGAGAAGAGCAAAGAGACTGGGAAGAGAAGAGCAAAGAGACTGGGAAGAGCAGAGGAAAGAGACTGGGAAGAGCAGAGGAAAAAGACTGGAAAGAGACTGGGAAGAGCAGAGGAAAGAGACTGGGAAGAGAAGAAGAGGAAAGAGACTGGGAAGAGAAGAAGAGGAAAGAGACTGGGAAGAGAAGAAGAGGAAAGAGACTGGGAAGAGAAGGGGAAAGAGACTGGGAAGAGAAGAGGAAAGAGACTGGGAAGAGAAGAGGAAAGAGACTGGGAAGAGAAGAGCAAAGAGACTGGGAAGAGAAGAGCAAAGAGACTGGGAAGAGCAGAGGAAAGAGACTGGGAAGAGCAGAGGAAAGAGACTGGGAAGAGAAGGTGAAAGAGACTGGGAAGAGAAGGTGAAAAAGACTGGGAAGAGAAGAGCAAAAAGACTGGGAAGAGCAGAGGAAAGAGACTGGGAAGAGAAGAAGAGGAAAGAGACTGGGAAGAGAAGAAGAGGAAAGAGACTGGGAAGAGAAGAGGAAAGAGACTGGGAAGAGAAGAGGAAAGAGACTGGGAAGAGAAGAGGAAAGAGACTGGGAAGAGAAGAGGAAAGAGACTGGGAAGAGAAGAGGAAAGAGACTGGGAAGAGAAGAGGAAAGAGACTGGGAAGAGAAGGGAAGGAAAGAGACTGGGAAGAGAAGAGGAAAGAGACTGGGAAGAGAAGGGAAGGAAAGAGACTGGGAAGAGAAGAGGAAAGAGACTGGGAAGAGAAGAAGAGGAAAGAGACTGGGAAGAGAAGAGGAAAGAGACTGGGAAGAGAAGAGGAAAGAGACTGGGAAGAGAAGGGAAGGAAAGAGACTGGGAAGAGAAGAGCAAAGAGACTGGGAAGAGCAGAGGAAAGAGACTGGGAAGAGAAGAAGAGGAAAGAGACTGGGAAGAGAAGAAGAGGAAAGAGACTGGGAAGAGAAGAGGAAAGAGACTGGGAAGAGAAGAGGAAAGAGACTGGGAAGAGAAGAGGAAAGAGACTGGGAAGAGAAGAGGAAAGAGACTGGGAAGAGAAGGGAAGGAAAGAGACTGGGAAGAGAAGAGGAAAGAGACTGGGAAGAGAAGAGGAAAGAGACTGGGAAGAGAAGGGAAGGAAAGGAAAGAGACTGGGAAGAGAAGAGGAAAGAGACTGGGAAGAGAAGAAGAGGAAAGAGACTGGGAAGAGAAGAAGAGGAAAGAGACTGGGAAGAGAAGAAGAGGAAAGAGACTGGGAAGAGAAGAAGAGGAAAGAGACTGGGAAGAGAAGAAGAGGAAAGAGACTGGGAAGAGAAGAAGAGGAAAGAGACTGGGAAGAGAAGAAGAGGAAAGAGACTGGGAAGAGAAGAGGAAAGAGACTGGGAAGAGAAGAGGAAAGAGACTGGGAAGAGAAGAGGAAAGAGACTGGGAAGAGAAGAGGAAAGAGACTGGGAAGAGAAGGGAAGGAAAGAGACTGGGAAGAGAAGAGGAAAGAGACTGGGAAGAGAAGAAGAGGAAAGAGACTGGGAAGAGAAGAGGAAAGAGACTGGGAAGAGAAGAGGAAAGAGACTGGGAAGAGAAGAGGAAAGAGACTGGGAAGAGAAGAGGAAAGAGACTGGGAAGAGAAGGGAAAAGAGACTGGGAAGAGAAGGGAAAAGAGACTGGGAAGAGAAGGGAAAAGAGACTGGGAAGAGAAGGGAAAAGAGACTGGGAAGAGAAGGGAAAAGAGACTGGGAAGAGAAGGGAAAAGAGACTGGGAAGAGAAGGGAAAAGAGACTGGTAAGAGAAGAGGAAGAGACTGGGAAGAGAAGAGGAAGAGACTGGGAAGAGAAGAGGAAGAGACTGGGACAGAAGGGAAGGAGAAGAGACAGAAATAATGGAAGAAAAGAGGAAGAGACTTGGAAGAAAAGAGGAAGAGACTGGGAAGAAAAGAGGAAGAGACTGGGAAGAAAAGAGGAAGAGAGTGGGAAGAAAAGAGAAAGAGAGTGGGAAGAGGAAGAGAGTGGGAAGAGGAAGAGACTGGGAAGAGGAAGAGACTGGGAAGAGGAAGAGACTGGGAAGAGGAAGAGACTGGGAAGAGAAGAGCAAAGAGACTGGGAAGAGAAGAGCAAAGAGACTGGGAAGAGCAGAGGAAAGAGACTGGGAAGAGCAGAGGAAAGAGACTGGGAAGAGAAGGTGAAAGAGACTGGGAAGAGAAGGTGAAAAAGACTGGGAAGAGAAGAGCAAAGAGACTGGGAAAAGCAGAGGAAAGAGACTGGGAAGAGCAGAGGAAAGAGACTGGGAAGAGAAGAATAGGAAAGAGACTGGGAAGAGAAGAAGAGGAAAGAGACTGGGAAGAGAAGAAGAGGAAAGAGACTGGGAAGAGAAGAGGAAAGAGACTGGGAAGAGAAGAGGAAAGAGACTGGGAAGAGAAGAGGAAAGAGACTGGGAAGAGAAGAGGAAAGAGACTGGGAAGAGAAGAGGAAAGAGACTGGGAAGAGAAGGGAAGGAAAGAGACTGGGAAGAGAAGGGAAGGAAAGAGACTGGGAAGAGAAGAAGAGGAAAGAGACTGGGAAGAGAAGAAGAGGAAAGAGACTGGGAAGAGAAGAAGAGGAAAGAGACTGGGAAGAGAAGAAGAGGAAAGAGACTGGGAAGAGAAGAAGAGGAAAGAGACTGGGAAGAGAAGAAGAGGAAAGAGACTGGGAAGAGAAGAGGAAAGAGACTGGGAAGAGAAGAGGAAAGAGACTGGGAAGAGAAGGGAAGGAAAGAGACTGGGAAGAGAAGAGGAAAGAGACTGGGAAGAGAAGGGAAGGAAAGAGACTGGGAAGAGAAGAGGAAAGAGACTGGGAAGAGAAGAAGAGGAAAGAGACTGGGAAGAGAAGAAGAGGAAAGAGACTGGGAAGAGAAGAGGAAAGAGACTGGGAAGAGAAGAGGAAAGAGACTGGGAAGAGAAGAGGAAAGAGACTGGGAAGAGAAGAGGAAAGAGACTGGGAAGAGAAGAGGAAAGAGACTGGGAAGAGAAGAGGAAAGAGACTGGGAAGAGAAGGGAAAAGAGACTGGGAAGAGAAGGGAAAAGAGACTGGGAAGAGAAGGGAAAAGAGACTGGGAAGAGAAGGGAAAAGAGACTGGGAAGAGAAGGGAAAAGAGACTGGGAAGAGAAGGGAAAAGAGACTGGGAAGAGAAGGGAAAAGAGACTGGTAAGAGAAGAGGAAGAGACTGGGAAGAGAAGAGGAAGAGACTGGGAAGAGAAGAGGAAGAGACTGGGACAGAAGGGAAGGAGAAGAGACAGAAAGAATGGAAGAAAAGAGGAAGAGACTTGGAAGAAAAGAGGAAGAGACTGGGAAGAAAAGAGGAAGAGACTGGGAAGAAAAGAGGAAGAGAGTGGGAAGAAAAGAGAAAGAGAGTGGGAAGAGGAAGAGAGTGGGAAGAGGAAGAGACTGGGAAGAGGAAGAGACTGGGAAGAGGAAGAGACTTAGGAAGAGCGAAGGGAAGCGGGGGAGAAGGGAAGCGGGGGAGAAGGGAGACTCAGAGCGAAGGGAAGCGGGGGAGACTCAGAGCGAAGGGAAGCGGGGGAGACTCAGAGCGAAGGGAAGCGGGGGAGACTCAGAGCGAAGGGAAGCGGGGGAGACTCAGAGCGAAGGGAAGCGGGGGAGACTCAGAGCGAAGGGAAGCGGGGGAGACTCAGAGCGAAGGGAAGCGGGGGAGGAGAAGGGAAGCGAGGGAGAAGGGAAGCGGGGGAGACTCAGAGCGAAGGCAAGCGGGGTGGAGACTCAGAGCGAAGGGAAGAGGGGTGGAGACTCAGAGCCGAGGGAAGCGGGGGGAGACTCAGAGCCGAGGGAAGCCGGGGGAGACTCAGAGCGAAGGGAAGCGGGGGAGACTCAGAGCGAAGGGAAGCGGGGGAGACTCAGAGCGAAGGGAAGCGGGGGAGACTCAGAGCGAAGGGAAGCGGGGGAGACTCAGAGCGAAGGGAAGCGGGGAGAGACTCAGAGCGAAGGGAAGCGGGGAGAGACTCAGAGCGAAGGGAAGCGGGGAGAGACTCAGAGCGAAGGGAAGCGGGGAGAGAGAATGGTGATGGAAGTGGAGGGACTGGTGAATTATTGGGACCAGCATGGGTGTAGAGGAGTGCGGGAATCGGAGACGAGGACAAAGCCTGGTGCAATGTTCGGTAGGACAACACGACTTGTTTGCACTTCTATTAGGACGAGTTACTTCCCCTCCCGGGGGCCGACAATGTGAAGTTTTCTATAGAACGTCGGGACTGTTTGAAGTTCCCTGTAAATCCCGGAGGCCAAAGCAGAAATCCACACACACTAACCCAATAGTCCTCCATCATCTCCATATCTCACCAGGCCGGCCCCTGAGGATCCGATGGAGGAACTACAAGAAAACTTCCACAAATACACCATATATATATATACACAATACATGGCCGGCTGGTGGACACCCAACCATCACACCTATAAGAGCTTGGTCATGCCAAAACCATGGCCAATCATATGGATTTACCCCCCTCCCCCCATGGCCAGTGATATAAAAGGGGTGGGGCTTCTGTTATAAGATGACAGCTGAGCCCTCTGCTCCTCCCACAAGGAAAATTAGGTGGGGCTTTAAGTAAGAAAAGTCTGTTCAACCTCCTGTCCCTCCCACAATGCACTGGGAGAAGGAGGCGGAGCTTGAAGTATATTTCGGGATTTGGGCGGAGCAGCCAACATCTTATTTCTTTAACTTCCTGTCCCTGTGACACCTGTACAGGAAATGTGGGTGTCACCGGGACAGGAGGACCACCTGACCCTCATTCTACCAATCACTTCCTATCCTCTCCCCCCCACCCCTGGGTTTGGTCCCACCCCCTGCAGGTGGGTTGCCATGGCGATGTCAGTGGTCACACACCTCGGCGTGCAGGTCCAGGCTCAGGTCTACGGCGGCCTCTCCCAGAATCCTCCGGATCTCGGCCCGCTCACTGGGGGGCACTTGGTCCTCCACCATCCTCCAGAGTGACGGCGGGGGGTCCCCCATCTCTCCATAGCCGCTGTCCCGATCACTCAGAGCCTGAAACATGTCAGAGGGATCCACATGGACCTGGGGGGAGGGGATGAAGACGGTTAGTATGACAGACGGAATATAATGGGGGACAAAAAGCAGAACCCCGACCTAAATCCCCCCCCCCTGTCACATATTTTATATATAATACTTCTCTAACGAGCCGGGCCCTCTGATCCCTCCCATCCCCTGGGGGGGGGAGACAAATCACAGGGCCCGGAGGGGGGGGGCAAATCACAGGGCCGGGGGGGAGACAAATCACGGGGCCCTGGGGGGGAGACAAATCACAGAGCCCTGGGGGAGGAGACAAATCACAGAGCCCTGGGGGGGGGGACAAATCACAGGGCCCAGGGGGGGGGGGAGACAAATCACAGAGCCCTGGGGGAAGGGGGAGACAAATCACAGGGCCCGGGGGGGGGGAGACAAATCACAGAGCCATGGGGGAAGGGGGAGACAAATCACAGGGCCCGGGGGGGGAGACAAATCACAGGACCGGGGAGGGGGGGAGACAAATCACAGGGCCCGGGGGGGGAGACAAATCACAGGGCCCGGGGGGGGGGAGACAAATCACAGGGCCCCGGGGGGGGGGAGACAAATCACAGGGCCCGGGGGGGGGGGGAGACAAATCACAGGACCGGGGAGGGGGGGGAGACAAATCACAGGGCCCGGGGGGGGAGACAAATCACAGGGCCCGGGGGGGGGGGAGACAAATCACAGGGCCCCGGGGGGGGGGGGAGACAAATCACAGGGCCCGGGGGGGGGGGAGACAAATCACAGGGCCCGGGGGGGGGAGACAAATCACAGGACCGGGGAGGGGGGGAGACAAATCACAGGGCCCGGGGGGGGGGGAGACAAATCACAGGGCCCGGGGGGGGGGGGGGGGGGAGACAAATCACAGGGCCCGGGGGGGGAGACAAATCACAGGACCGGGGAGGGGGGGAGACAAATCACAGGGCCCCCGGGGGGGAGGACAAATCACAGGGCCCCCGGGGGGGGGGACAAATCACAGGGCTTGTGGGAAATATAGGGGGCAGACCCTGCGCTGTACTCCCCCCCCCCATACTGATCACAGGCAGGACTGAGGGGAGAAGGAAAACCACTGACATGCCCCCCCAACAACCAATCACAGGAGGAGTGAGAGCTGTCATCTGATTGGCTGGTTGGGGGACACATGCAGGACTCTCTGCGGGAGAACTCTGACTGTATATGGGGGGAGGGGGGTATTGGGGTGCAGGGTGGAGAGGGAGGGGGAGAGTGTTGGGATGAGGGGTATGATGAAGGGGGAGGGGAATAGGGTGAGAGATAGTTGGGGGAAGGGGGGGGAAGTGTTGGGGTGGTGGAGAGGTGGGGGAGGGGTAGTAGAGGGGTGCAGGGAGGGGGAGGGGTCTCTACACACCCGGTGTCCCCTCCGGTCACGTGACTCTCCTCCCGGTTTTCTCTCTCTCTGATGTAAACTCTGCCGTCACCATGGAGACCGGACACGCCCCCCGCCGCCGTTACAGGCCCCGCCTCCTAAAGCGCGCACAGCAGAGAGCCCGGGTGACAGGCAGTGACGTCATCGACAGGGGCGGGGAGCTTCAGACCTCCAGTCCCTCCCCCATCCCTGGTACCTACCGTCCCGCGTCCCCGTGTAGAGGGCGGGGAGTGATCACGTGACCGGGGAGATATAACTGGGGACCTGCAGACCCCCATCACAGGGGCCCCAACACCCCGCCCCTCCCCCATCACACTCAGGGGCCCCAACAGTCCGCACCCCATCACAGGGGCCCCAACACTCCGCCCCTCCCCCATCACAGGGGCCACAACACCCCGCCCCTCCCCCCATCACAGGGGCCCCAACACTCCGCCCATCACCGAAGCCCCTCCCCCCATCACAGGGGCCCCAACACTCCGCCCCACCACAGGGGCCACAACACTCCGCCCTCCCCCCATCACAGGGGCCCCAACACTACCCCCCTCCCCATTACAGGGCCCCAACACCCCGCCCCTCCCCCCATCACAGGGGCCCCAACACTCCGCCCATCACCGAAGCCCCTCCCCCCATCACAGGGGCCCCAACACTCCGCCCCACCACAGGGGCCCCAACACTCCGCCCTCCCCCATCACAGGGGCCCCAACACTCCGCCCCTCCCCCCATCACAGGGGCCCAACACTCCGCCCCTCCCCATCACAGGGGCCCCAACACCCCGCCCCTCCCCCCATCACAGGGACCCCAACACTCCGCCCATCACCGAAGCCCCTCCCCCATCACAGGGGCCCCAACACTCCGCCCTCCCCCATCACAGGGGCCCCAACACTCCGCCCCTCCCCCATCACAGGGGCCCCAACACTCCGCCCCTCCCCCCATCACAGGGGCCCAACACTCCGCCCCTCCCCATCACAGGGGCCCCAACACCCCGCCCCTCCCCCCATCACAGGGACCCCAACACTCCGCCCATCACCGAAGCCGCATGGCGCATGTTCCCGGGGTGACGTCATGGCACATGTTCCAGGGGTGACGTCATGGCGCATGTTCCCGGGGTGACGTTGTGGTGCATGTTCCCGGGGTGACGTTGTGGCGCATGTTCCCGCGGTGACGTCGTGGCGCATGTTCCCGGGGTGACGTCGTGGCGCATGTTCCCGGGGTGACGTCGTGGCGCATGTTCCCGGGGTGACGTCGTGGCGCATGTTCCCGGGGTGACGTCGTGGCGCATGTTCCCAGGGAGACGTTGTGGCGCATGTTCCCGGGGTGACGTCTTGGCGCATGTTCCCAGGGAGACGTTGTGGCGCATGTTCCCGGGGTGACGTTGTGGCGCATGTTCCCAGGGAGACGTCGTGGCGCATGTTCCCGGGGTGACGTTGTGTCGCATGTTCCCGGGGTGACGTCGTGGCGCATGTTCCCGGGGTGACGTCGTGGCGCATGTTCCCGGGGTGACGTTGTGGTGCATGTTCCCAGGGAGACGTTGTGGCGCATGTTCCCGCGGTGACGTCGTGGCGCATGTTCCCAGGGAGACGTTGTGGCGCATGTTCCCGGGGTGACGTCTTGGCGCATGTTCCCAGGGAGACGTTGTGGCGCATGTTCCCGGGGTGACGTCGTGGCGCATGTTCCAGGGGTGACGTCGTGGCGCATGTTCCCGGGGTGACGTCGTGGCGCATGTTCCCGGGGTGACGTCGTGGCGCATGTTCCCGGGGTGACGTCGTGGCGCATGTTCCCGGGGTGACGTCGTGGCGCATGTTCCCGGGGTGACGTCGTGGCGCATGTTCCCGGGGTGACGTCGTGGCGCATGTTCCCGGGGTGACGTCGTGGCGCATGTTCCCGGGGTGACGTGGCGCATGTTCCCGGGGTGACGTCGTGGCGCATGTTCCCGGGGTGACGTCGTGGCGCATGTTCCCGGGGTGACGTTGTGGCGCATGTTCCCGGGGTGACGTTGTGGCGTGTGTTCCCGAGAAGTAGGTCAGAAGAAGAGAAGTAGGTCAGAAGAAGAAGAGAAGTAGGTCAGAAGAAGAAGAGAAGTAGATCAGAAGAAGAAGAGAAGTAGGTCAGAAGAAGAGAAGTAGGTCAGAAGAAGAGAAGTAGGTCAGAAGACGAGAAGTAGGTCAGAAGAAGGAGAGAAGTAGGTCAGAAGAAGAGAAGTAGGTCAGAAGAAGAGAAGTAGGTCAGAAGAAGAGAAGTAGGTCAGAAGAAGAGAAGTAGGTCAGAAGAAGAGAAGTAGGTCAGAAGACGAGAAGTAGGTCAGAAGAAGAGAAGTAGGTCAGAAGACGAGAAGTAGGTCAGAAGAAGGAGAGAAGTAGGTCAGAAGAAGAGAAGTAGGTCAGAAGAAGAAGAGAAGTAGGTCAGAAGACGAGAAGTAGGTCAGAAGACGAGAAGTAGGTCAGAAGAAGAGAAGTAGGTCAGAAGAAGAGAAGTAGGTCAGAAGAAGAAGAGAAGTAGGTCAGAAGAAGAGAAGTAGGTCAGAAGAAGAAGAGAAGTAGGTCAGAAAAAGAGAAGTAGGTCAGAAGAAGAGACGTAGGTCAGAAGAAGAGAAGTAGGTCAGAAGAAGAGACGTAGGTCAGAAGAAGAGACGTAGGTCAGAAGAAGAAGAGAAGTAGGTCAGAAGAAGAAGAGAAGTAGGTCAGAAGAAGAGAAGTAGGTCAGAAGAAGAGACGCAGGTCAGAAGACGAGAAGTAGGTCAGAAGAAGGAGAGAAGTAGGTCGGAAGAAGAGAAGTAGGTCAGAAGAAGAAGAGAAGTAGGTCAGAAGAAGAAGAGAAGTAGGTCAGAAGAAGAAGAGAAGTAGGTCAGAAGAAGAAGAGGAGTAGGTCAGAAGAAGAAGAGGAGTAGGTCAGAAGAAGAAGAGAAGTAGGTCAGAAGAAGGAGAGAAGTAGGTCAGAAGAAGAAGAGAAGTAGATCAGAAGAAGGAGAGAAGTAGGTCAGAAGAAGAAGAGGAGTAGGTCAGAAGAAGAAGAGAAGTAGGTCAGAAGAAGGAGAGAAGTAGGTCAGAAGAAGAGAAGTAGGTCAGAAGAAGAAGAGAAGTAGGTCAGAAGAAGAGAAGTAGGTCAGAAGATGAGAAGTAGGTCAGAAGAAGAGAAGTAGGTCAGAAGAAGAGAAGTAGGTCAGAAGAAGAGAAGTAGGTCAGAAGAAGGAGAGAAGTAGGTCAGAAGAAGAAGAAGAGAAGTAGGTCAGAAGAAGAAGAGAAGTAGGTCAGAAGACGATAAGTAGGTCAGAAGAAGAAGAGAAGTAGGTCAGAAGAAGAAGAGAAGTAGGTCAGAAGAAGGAGAGAAGTAGGTCAGAAGAAGAAGAGAAGTAGGTCAGAAGAAGGAGAGAAGTAGGTCAGAAGAAGGAGAGAAGTAGGTCAGAAGAAGAGAAGTAGGTCAGAAGAAGGAGAGAAGTAGGTCAGAAGAAGAAGAGAAGTAGGTCAGAAGAAGGAGAGAAGTAGGTCAGAAGAAGGAGAGAAGTAGGTCAGAAGAAGAAGAGAAGTAGGTCAGAAGAAGGAGAGAAGTAGGTCAGAAGAAGAGAAGTAGGTCAGAAGAAGGAGAGAAGTAGGTCAGAAGAAGGAGAGAAGTAGGTCAGAAGAAGGAGAGAAGTAGGTCAGAAGAAGAAGAAGAAGAGAAGTAGGTCAGAAGCTGGTTAGAAGAAGGAAAAAAACAAGTCAGAAGGAGGACAAGACACAGTTAGAAGCAGCTCAGAAGAAGGACAGCAGTAGGTAGAAGCTGGTTAGAAGGTCAGAAGCAGAGCAGGAACAAGTCAGAAGAAGGGAAAAAACAGAAGTAGATTAGAAAAAGGTCAGAAGAAAAACAGCAGCAGGTCAGAAGAAGGGCAGTCACAGGTCAGAAGAAGGGAAGTCACAGGTCAGAAGAAGGGCAGTCACAGGTCAGAAGAAGGGAAGTCACAGGTCAGAAGAAGGGCAGTCACAGGTCAGAAGAAGGGCAGTCACAGGTCAGAGGAAGGGCAGTCACAGGTCAGAAGAAGGGCAGTCACAGGTCAGAGGAAGGGCAGTCACAGGTCAGAAGGACAGTCACAGGTCAGAAGAAGGGCAGTCACAGGTCAGAAGGAGGGATCACAGGTCAGAAGAAGGGATCACAGGTCAGAAGAAGGGCAGATGAAGGACAGAACCAAGTCAGAAGCTGATTAGAAGATCAGAATAAGGACCCCCTAGGACAGGACTATGGGACACCCACCCTTCTCCCTCTCTCCATAACATAGGGTGCAGCGGGTTTGTAGTCCTCAGAGATAACTGGAAACAATGTAACTGATAAGAGTCAGCACAGGAAGTTATAGGTGGACAGGATTTCTGGCAGGATCACCAGGTATATTTTTGCACTGATTTCACAGATATTATGAACAACTTTTAATGGGATATTTATCAGAGGAAGAAGGAGGAGATGATTGGGGGGAACACACCCTATGAAGACTATCGCACCCTATGAAGACTATCGCACCCTATGAAGACCATCGCACCCTATGAAGACTATCGCACCCTATGAAGACTATCGCACCCTATGAGGACTATCGCACCCTATGAAGACTATCGCACCCTATGAAGACTATCGCACCCTATGAAGACTATCGCACCCTATGAGGACTATCGCACCCTATGAAGACTATCGCACCCTATGAGGACTATCGCACCCTATGAAGACTATCGCACCCTATGAAGACTATCGCACCCTATGAGGACTATCGCGCCCTATGAAGACTATCGCACCCTATGAAGACTATCGCGCCCTATGAAGACTATCGCACCCTATGAAGACTATCGCACCCTATGAGGACTATCGCACCCTATGAAGACTATCGCACCCTATGAAGACTATCGCACCCTATGAAGACTATCGCACCCTATGAAGACTATCGGACGCACACGGCATCCAGGACTTTATCGGCGCCGCTCTGAATTCCGTTTCCAGAAGCTGGTGGTGTTTCCTGATCCCTCCGCAGAACGCACATTATCGGCCCCCAGGATCGGGGCGCGCTCGCACGCCAGATATCATATTTTTCTGCACTTGGATGAGAAAAGAAAGCGCCTGAGGAGATGAGAGATTTGGAAGGCAGTCGGAAGGTGATCTCCGACATTAAAGTGGTGTCTCCCTTTAAATTGACCCTTTCCTTGCTGGGAGCGCCAGGCTGTCACATCAAAGTTGTCTAAGCTCCACTAGTGACAGGCGCTGTCAGACAGCCAGGGCAGGCTACTGGGACCTCTGGGAGGAGTGGAGTCTGGAGGGGGGGGGGCATGGTCTGTGCCCTGTATACAGTAGAGGGGGGGGGGGGCATGGTCTGTGCCCTGTATACAGTAGAGGGGGGGTGGGGTGCGCTGTGCCCTGTATACAGTAGAGGGGGGGGCATGGTCTGTGCCCTGTATACAGTAGAGGGGGGGCATGGTCTGTGCCCTGTATACAGTAGAGGGGGGGTGGGGTGCCCTGTATACAGTAGAGGGGGGGGGGGCATGGTCTGTGCCCTGTATACAGTAGAGGGGGGGGTGGGGTGGTCTGTGCCCTGTATACAGTAGAGGGGGGGGGCATGGTCTGTGCCCTGTATACAGTAGAGGGGGGGCATGGTCTGTGCCCTGTATACAGTAGAGGGGGGGTGGGGTGGTCTGTGCCCTGTATACAGTAGAGGGGGGGCATGGTCTGTGCCCTGTATACAGTAGAGGGGGGGGGCATGGTCTGTGCCCTGTATACAGTAGAGGGGGGGGCATGGTCTGTGCCCTGTATACAGTAGAGGGGGGGGCATGGTCTGTGCCCTGTATACAGTAGAGGGGGGGGCATGGTCTGTGCCCTGTATACAGTAGAGAGGGGGGGGCATGGTCTGTGCCCTGTATACAGTAGAGGGGGGGGGCATGGTCTGTGCCCTGTATACAGTAGAGGGGGGGGGCATGGTCTGTGCCCTGTATACAGTAGAGGGGGGGGGGCATGGTCTGTGCCCTGTATACAGTAGAGGGGGGGGGGGCATGGTCTGTGCCCTGTATACAGTAGAGGGGGGGGGGGCATGGTCTGTGCCCTGTATACAGTAGAGGGGGGGCATGGTCTGTGCCCTGTATACAGTAGAGGGGGGGGGCATGGTCTGTGCCCTGTATACAGTAGAGGGGGGGGCATGGTCTGTGCCCTGTATACAGTAGAGGGGGGGGGCATGGTCTGTGCCCTGTATACAGTAGAGGGGGGGTGGGCTGTGCCCTGTATACAGTAGAGGGGGGGGGCTGACATCCCATTATGGTTAGTAGGAGGGGAGAGGAGGTATCACATCACATGCTGGATCCAGCCCAGAGACACAGAGAGCCGAGAAGAATGAGTCTGTAATGGGAATCCAGGAGGAGCCCCCCCCCCTCCCATCACATGCCCAAATTATAAAAGAGGAGCGGAGTGGGGGCCACTCAGACACTGCAGCCTGACACAGCAAACTTCCAGCCAGCCGAACTGCCAGGATCTACCCAACCAGGGGGATCCAGTGCGAGCCACCAAGATCTACGAAACCGCAGGATTCACTGAGATCCCCCCAAACCGCAGGATTCACTGAGACCTACTAAACCACAGGATTCACTGAGACCTACTAAACCACAGGATTCACTGAGACCCCCCCAAACCACAGGATTCACTGAGATCCCCCAACCACAGGATTAACTGCGATCCCCCCAAACCACAGGATTCACTGAGACCTATCAAACCACAGGATTCACTGAGATCCCCCCAAACCACAGGATTCACTGAGACCTACCAAACCACAGGATTCACTGAGATCCCCCCAACCCACAGGATTCACTGAGATCCCCCCAACCACAGGATTCACTGAGATCCCCCCAAACCACAGGATTCACTGAGATCCCTCCAAACCACAGGATTCACTGAGACCTACCGAACCACAAGATTCACTGAGATCCCCCCAACCCAAGGGATTCACTGAGACCTACTAAACCACAGGATTCACTGAGACCTACCAAACCACAAGATTCACTGAGATCCCCCCAAACCACAGGATTCACTGAGATCCCCCCAACCTACAGGATTCACTGAGACCTACCGAACCACAGGATTCACTGAGATCCCCCCAAACCACAGGATTCACTGAGATCCCCCCAACCTACAGGATTCACTGAGACCTACCGAACCACAGGATTCACTGAGATCCCCCCAAACCACAGGATTCACTGAGACCTACCGAACCACAGGACTCACTGAGATCCACCAGGATTTACTGAGATCCACCAAACCACAGGATTCACTGGGATCCCTCAAACCACAGGATACACAGAGATCCACCAAACTACAGGATTCACTGGGATCCCTCAAACCACAGAATACACTGAGATCCACCAATCTACAGGATTTACCGAGAGCCACCAGGATTCATTGGGATCCTTCAAACAACAGAATTCACTGGGATCCACCAAACTTTAGGGTTGACTGAGATTCATCAAACCAAAGGATTCATTGGGATCCCCCAAGCCACAGCATTCACTGGGATCCACAAAACATCAGAGTTCACTGTAAGCCACCAAACCTCAGGGTTGACTGAGATCCATCAAACGTTCTGGTTCATTGAGGTCTTCACTGATATCAGCTTTAAGTCCAGATCCACCAAAGCACAAAAACTTCCCATGAGCCACCGGAATCCACCCGAACCACACTACTGCTCGGACCTAAGAAGAAGAGGGTAGACACCCCTAAAGCATTTCCTGAAAATTGGACTGCAAAAAGTACCACAACCACAGGATTGAATGGGATCCACCAAACCACAGGATTCATTGTGAACCACAAGTATCGACTCCACTTCCCGGGGATCTCACTATCTACTGGATACGCCTCAAGCCTTCAGGATCTACCCAACAACTGGACCCAATAGAGTCTCTAAAGACCTACAGATTTTATTCTCGGACATCGTCTTGGGTGCTCCTCTCCCGGTAGATCCGGATCTGCTCACCAGTACTGGTGCTGGACACCTGTCATCATTATTTCCTATTTCTGAGGCTGAACCTGTCTGTAAACTTTCCCCACTACTACAGACAGACGTAGATGATGTAGAGAACCGCGTGTGTCCTACAGACATCGGTGTAGATTAATACCAAGACTTGTCCCGACGTCCCGTATACTGACACTTGTCCTGACTTCCTGTATACTGACACTGGTCCCGAAGTCCCGTATACTGACACTTGTCCCGACTTCCCGTATACTGACACTTGTTCCCCCGTATACTGACATTTGTCCTGACGTCCCGTATACTGACACTGGTCCTGACATCCTGTATACTGACACTTGTCCTGAAGTCCCGTATACTGACACTGGTCCCGACGTCCCATATACTGACAGTGGTCCCGTATACTGACACTTGTCCCGAAGTCCCGTATACTGACACTGGTCCTGACGTCCCATATACTGACACTTGTCCCGACTTCCTGTATACTGACACTTGTCCCGTATACTGACACTTGTCCCGAAGTCCCGTATACTGACACTGGTCCTGACGTCCCGTATACTGACACTTGTCCCGTATATTGACACTTGTCCCGTATACTGACACTTGTCCCGACGTCCCGTATACTGACACTTGTCCCGACGTCCCGTATACTGACACTTGTCCCATAGACTGACACTTGTCCTGAAGTCCCGTATACTGACACTTGTCCCGAAGTCCCGTATACTGAGACTGGTCCTGACGTCCCGTATACTGACACTTGTCCCGTATACTGACACTTGTCCCGTATACTGACACTTGTCCCGACGTCCCGTATACTGACACTTGTCCCGAAGTCCCGTATACTGACACTTGTCCCGACGTCCCGTATACTGACACTAGTCCCGTATACTGACACTGGTCCCGACGTCCCGTATACTGACACTTGTCCCGGAGGACCTCTGTACAGAACGACCACCTTCACCCAAGTGAGAAGATTGTTGGAAGGGTTCCCTGGATTTATCATCTCTTCCTGCACCTGTGTCACCAATCATGGCATCTACCAGGCTGGACAGACGGGCACCCACCTCCCTGCTCTGCCTGCTCCTGATGAGCCAGGTGGCACTGTCTGTGGCTCACCAGGTTAGCACATGTGAAGCGAATGGCAGTGTGTACTATGTCGGCGAGTGGTACTTCCTGGACTCGGACCATTGCACCCAGTGTGAGTGTACCACAGAGGGGCCAGCCTGTGCCAGGACAGAGTGCACCGCCCTGCCACCCGCCTGCATGCATGTCAGTCACTACCCCACCGACTGCTGCCCCCGCTGCGAGAAGATTGGCTGTGAGTACAGAGGAGAGGTCTACGAGCTGGGCGAACATTTCCAGGTACCAACCTTCTACTCCACCATACATTGAGCATATCTGTCCATTGGATACAAATCCATGCCACTTTCTACCCCTGGCATACATTGTCCCCATCACTACTTGCCACCTATACCTCACCTCATTGTGCCCTCTATACTTCACCTCTGCCACCTGCACACACTGGGCATTGTGCCTCCTATACCCCCCCTCTGCCACTTGCTCAAAATGGTCATTGTGCCCCCTATACCTCACCTCTGACACCTGCTTATACTGGTCATTGTGCCTCCTATATGCCATCTCTGCCACCAGCTCATACCATTCATTGTAACCCTATACCTCACCTCTGCCACCTGCTCATACTGGTCATTGTGCCCTCTATACCTCACCTCTGCCACCTGCTCACACTGGTCGTTGTGCCCTCTATACTTCACCTCTGCCACCTGCACACACTGGTAATTGTGCCTCCTATACCCCCCCCCCCTCTGCCACTTGCTCAAAATGGTCATTGTGCTCCCTATACCTCCCCTCTGCTACCTGCTTATACTGGTCATTGTGCCCCCTATACCTCACCTCTGCCACCTGCTCATACTGGTCATTGTGCCCCCTATACCTCACCCCTGCCACCTGCTCATACTGGTCATTGTGCCCCCTATACCTCACCTCTGACACCTGCTCATACTGGTCATTGTGCCTCCTATATGCCATCTCTGCCACCAGCTCATACCAGTCATTGTAACCCTATACCTCACCTCTGCCACCTGCTCACACTGGTCATTGTGCCCTCTATACTTCACCTCTGCCACCTGCACACACTGGTAATTGTGCCTCCTATACCCCCCCTCTGCCACCTGCTCATACTGGTCATTGTGCCCCCTATACCTCACCCCTGCCACCTGCTCATACTGGTCATTGTGCCCACTATACCTCACCTCTACCACCTGCCCATACTGGTCATTGTGCCCACTATACCTCACCTCTACCACCTGCTCATACTGGTCATTGTGCCCCCTATACCTCACCCCCTGCCACCTGCTCATACTGGTCATTGTGCCCACTATACCTCACCTCTACCACCTGCCCATACTGGTCATTGTGACCACTATACCCCATCTCTGCCACTTGTTCATACTGGTAATTGTGCCCCCTATACTTCACCCCTGCCACCTGCTCATATCGGTCATTCCCCCCCCCCCCCTATATTTCACCTCTGCCACCTGCTCATACTGGTCATTGTGCCCCCCATACCTCATCTCTGCCATCTGCTTATACCAGTCATTGTGCCCCCTATTCCTCACCTCTGCCACCTTCCCATAACAGTCATTGTGCCCCCTATACCTCATCTCTGCCATCTGCTCATACCGGTCATTGTGCCCCCCATACCTCACCTCTGCCACCTGCCCATAACGATCATTGTGCCCTTTATACCTCACCTCTGCCACCTGCTCATACTTGTCATTGTGCCCCCTATACCTCACCTCTGCCACCTGTTCATACTGGTCATTGTGCCTCTTATACCTCACCTCTGCCACCTGTTCATACCGGTCATTGTGCCTCTTATACCTCATCTCTGCCACCTGCTCTTATTGGTCATTGTGCCCTCTATATGTAATCTCTGCCACCTGCTCATAGTGTATATTGCTCCCCCTATACCTCATCCCTGTCACCTCCTTATACTGGTAATTGTGCCCCCTATAGCTCACCTCTGCCACCTCATGCTGGTCATTGTGTCCCCTATACCTCATTTCTGCCACCTGCTCATGTTGGTCATTGTGCCCCCCTAAAGCTCACCTCTGCCACCTCATGCTGGTCATTGTGCCCCCTATACCTCATCTCTGCCACCTGCTCATGTTGGTCATTGTGCCCTCTATACCTCCTATATGGAGGTTCTCTGTTTACAGCCGATGGTTCCCGGGTGACAGCCGGAGATTGTCCGGTCACAGCCGGTAGTTCTCGTGTAACAGCCGGTGGTACTCGGATGACAGCCGGAGGTTTCCCAGTTACAGCCATTGGTTGGTACGGCCGGTGGTTCTCCGGTCATGGCCATTGGTTGTCTGGTCATAGCCGGTGGTTGTCCGGTCATGGCGGGTGGTTGATGTCTGGTCATGGCCGGTGGTTGTTGTCCGGTCACAGCCGGGGGTTGTCCGGTCACAGCCGGGGGTTGTCCGATCATGGTCGGTGGTTGTTGTCCGGTCACAGCCGGGGGTTGTCTGGTCACAGCCGGGGGTTGTACGATCACGGCCGGTGGTTGTTGTCCGGTCACACTTGGTGGTTGTCAGGTCACAGCCGGTGGTTGTCAGGTCACAGCCGGTGATTGTCCGGTCACAGCCGGCGGTTGTCCGGTCACAGCCGGTGGTTGTCAGGTCACAGCCGGTGGTTGTCCGGTCACAGCCGGCGGTTGTCCGGTCACAGCCGGAGGTTGTTGTCCGGTCACAGCCGGAGGTTGTTGTCCGGTCACAGCCGGTGGTTGTCAGGTCACAGCCAGTGGTTGTCCGGTCAAAGCCGGTGGTTGTCCGGTCACAGCCGGTGGTTGTCAGGTCACAGCCGGTGGTTGTCCGGTCACAGCCGGAGGTTGTTGTCCTGTCACAGCCGGTGGTTGTCAGGTCACAGCCGGTGGTTGTTGTCCGGTCACGGCCAGAGGTTGTTGTCCTGTCACAGCCGGCGGTTGTCCGGTCACAGCCAGAGGTTGTTGTCCGGTCACAGCCGGTGGTTGTCCGGTCACAGCCGGTGGTTGTCCGGTCACAGCCGGAGGTTGTTGTCCGGTCACAGCCGGAGGTTGTTGTCCGGTCACAGCCGGTGGTTGTCAGGTCACAGCCAGTGGTTGTCCGGTCAAAGCCGGTGGTTGTCCGGTCACAGCCGGTGGTTGTCCGGTCACAGCCGGAGGTTGTTGTCCTGTCACAGCCGGGGGTTGTCCGGTCACAGCCGGGGGTTGTCCGATCATGGTCGGTGGTTGTTGTCCGGTCACAGCCGGGGGTTGTCTGGTCACAGCCGGGGGTTGTACGATCACGGCCGGTGGTTGTTGTCCGGTCACACTTGGTGGTTGTCAGGTCACAGCCGGTGGTTGTCAGGTCACAGCCGGTGATTGTCCGGTCACAGCCGGCGGTTGTCCGGTCACAGCCGGTGGTTGTCAGGTCACAGCCGGTGGTTGTCCGGTCACAGCCGGCGGTTGTCCGGTCACAGCCGGAGGTTGTTGTCCGGTCACAGCCGGAGGTTGTTGTCCGGTCACAGCCGGTGGTTGTCAGGTCACAGCCAGTGGTTGTCCGGTCAAAGCCGGTGGTTGTCCGGTCACACCCGGTGGTTGTCAGGTCACAGCCGGTGGTTGTCCGGTCACAGCCGGAGGTTGTTGTCCTGTCACAGCCGGTGGTTGTCAGGTCACAGCCGGTGGTTGTTGTCCGGTCACGGCCAGAGGTTGTTGTCCTGTCACAGCCGGCGGTTGTCCGGTCACAGCCAGAGGTTGTTGTCCGGTCACAGCCGGTGGTTGTCCGGTCACAGCCGGTGGTTGTCCGGTCACAGCCGGAGGTTGTTGTCCGGTCACAGCCGGAGGTTGTTGTCCGGTCACAGCCGGTGGTTGTCAGGTCACAGCCAGTGGTTGTCCGGTCAAAGCCGGTGGTTGTCCGGTCACAGCCGGAGGTTGTTGTCCTGTCACAGCCGGCGGTTGTCAGGTCACAGCCGGTGGTTGTCAGGTCACAGCCGGCGGTTGTCAGGTCACAGCCGGCGGTTGTCCGGTCACAGCCGGAGGTTGTTGGGTCTCCTCCGGAGTCCACTCAGCCCACAGTCCTGACATTTCGCTGGCCATAGAAACGCCTCCTAAATTTAGTCTGCACTCCCGGGGGGGTCACATTCCCAGCCAGAGGCTTCAGGTTTCCGGCCCAGACACAGAGAGCGCAGTGCCGAGCGCCGAAACCGCCGTCTCAACATTCCACTTACAAGTTCCTGAATAGCAACTGGAAAGGGGAAGAGGCGCGGGGCGGCGAGCGCCTCGTACATGGAAAATATACCGCCAGCCTAAGCCCTGAGCTGAGATCCCCAAATCTGAAGATGATTGACGGCCGAGGACGATCAATAACTTCTATTGATTAACCACTTCCCCCCCCCGGAGGATTTGCCTGCCAAATGACCGGGGCCACTTTTTGCGATTCGGCACTGCGTCGCTTTAACTGACAATTGCGCGGTCGTGCGACGTGGCTCCCGAACAAAATTGGCGTCCTTTTTTCCCCACAAATAGAGCTTTCTTTTGGTGGTATTTGATCACTTCTGCGGTTTTTATTTTTTGCGCTGTAAACAAAAAAAATATCCGCCAAAAGATTTAAAAAAAAAAGTTTTTTCGCCTCAGTTTAGGCGAATACGTTTTCTTCTTCTATATATTTTTGGTAAAAAAACAAACAAAAAAAACGCAATAATCGCTTATTGATTGGTTTGCGCAAAAGTTATAGCGTCTACAAAATAGGGGATAAACTTAGGGCCACGCATTGACTTCTATGGCATGCAATACCGCATGTGGCCAGAGGTGGGGGAGGGCACCAGAGAGCCTCAGAAATGGGCGGAAAGGCCCGAGGTCACCTCAGAAAGGCTCTGGAACTGAGTATTTCCGTGTCTTTCAGAGTATTTTCGAGCATTACCGAACGGCGGTGATCGGCGCCATTCCGCTCGGCTCCGGTGGCCCCCCCCCACTTTAGGCCAAACATGGTACTGCACACTGCTCTGGCCTGAATCCTTTCGTTTTGTGAGACAACTCTCGCAAACCGTTTTTTAAAATACAGTTCTCGTATTTGCGAAACGCTCGTTGACCGCGTTACTCGCAATCCGAGGTTCCACCGTACCACCAAGTACCCGGCCACCTAGTTGTAGAAGAGAAAAGTGCACCAAGGCCAAACTTAGGGGGAAATCAATAGATCTCTATCCCTGCCTAAACTCCGGGGCGCTACAGAATCCAATTATAAAGACGGCGAGTCTCCAGGAAATCATTTATAAATAGGAGCCTTGGACCCCTTTCACACCGGGGGCGTTTTTCTGGCGCTCTAGCGCTAAAAATAGCGATGAAAAACGCCTCATCTGCAATCCCCGTGTGAAAGCTAAAATGAAGGTAAAGCACCTCTAAAATGAAGGTAAAGCACCACCAAAATGAAGGTAAAGCACCTCTAAAATGAAGGTAAAGCGCCGCTAAAATGAAGGTAAAGCACCACTAAAATGAAGGTAAAGCGCCGCTAAAATGAAGGTAAAGCGCCGCTAAAATGAAGGTAAAGCACCACTAAAATGAAGGTAAAGCACCACTAAAATGAAGGTAAAGCGCCTCTAAAATGAAGGTAAAGCACCACTAAAATGAAGGTAAAGCGCCGCTAAAATGAAGGTAAAGCGCCGCTAAAATGAAGGTAAAGCGCCACTAAAAGAAGGTAAAGCGCCGCTAAAATGAAGGTAAAGCGCCGCTAAAATGAAGGTAAAGCACCTCTAAAATGAAGGTAAAGCGCCACTAAAATGAAGGTAAAGCGCCACTACAATGAAAGTAAAGCACCGCTAAAATGAAGGTAAATCGCCTAAAATGAAGGTAAAGCGACCCTAAAATGAAGTTAAAGCACCGCTAAAATGAAGGTAAAGGGCCGCTAAAATGAAGGTAAAGCACCACTAAAAGGAAGGTAAAGCGCTGCTAAAATGAAGGTAAAGCGCCGCTAAAATGAAGGTAAAGCACCACTAAAATGAAGGTAAAGCGCCACTAAAATGAAGGTAAAGGGCCACTAAAATGAAGGTAAAGCACCACTAAAATGAAGGTAAAGCGCCACTAAAATGAAGGTAAAGAGCCACTAAAAGGAAGGTAAAGCGCTGCTAAAATGAAGGTAAAGCGCCAGTAAAATGAAGGTAAAGCACCGCTAAAATGAAGGTAAAGCACCACTAAAATGAAGGTAAAGCACCACTAAAATGAAGGTTAAGAGCCACTAAAATGAAGGTAAAGCGCCACTAAAAGAAGGTAAAGCGCCGCTAAAATGAAGGTAAAGCACCACTAAAATGAAGGTAAAGCGCCGCTAAAATGAAGGTAAAGCGCCGCTAAAATGAAGGTAAAGCACCACTAAAATGAAGGTAAAGCACCACTAAAATGAAGGTAAAGCGCCTCTAAAATGAAGGTAAAGCACCACTAAAATGAAGGTAAAGCGCCGCTAAAATGAAGGTAAAGCGCCGCTAAAATGAAGGTAAAGCGCCACTAAAAGAAGGTAAAGCGCCGCTAAAATGAAGGTAAAGCGCCGCTAAAATGAAGGTAAAGCACCTCTAAAATGAAGGTAAAGCGCCACTAAAATGAAGGTAAAGCGCCACTACAATGAAAGTAAAGCACCGCTAAAATGAAGGTAAATCGCCTAAAATGAAGGTAAAGCGACCCTAAAATGAAGTTAAAGCACCGCTAAAATGAAGGTAAAGGGCCGCTAAAATGAAGGTAAAGCACCACTAAAAGGAAGGTAAAGCGCTGCTAAAATGAAGGTAAAGCGCCGCTAAAATGAAGGTAAAGCACCACTAAAATGAAGGTAAAGCGCCACTAAAATGAAGGTAAAGCACCACTAAAATGAAGGTAAAGCGCCACTAAAATGAAGGTAAAGAGCCACTAAAAGGAAGGTAAAGCGCTGCTAAAATGAAGGTAAAGCGCCAGTAAAATGAAGGTAAAGCACCGCTAAAATGAAGGTAAAGCACCACTAAAATGAAGGTAAAGGGCCGCTAAAATGAAGGTAAAGCGCCGCTAAAATGAAGGTAAAGCACCACTAAAAGGAAGGTAAAGCACCACTAAAATGAAGGTAAAGCACCACTAAAATGAAGGTAAAGCACCACTAAAAATGAAGGTAAAGCGCCGCTAAAATGAAGGTAAAGCGCCGCTAAAATGAAGGTAAAGCGCCACTAAAATGAAGGTAAAGCGCCGCTAAAATGAAGGTAAAGCGCCACTAAAATGAAGGTAAAGCGCCACTAAAATGAAGGTAAAGGGCCGCTAAAATGAAGGTAAAGCGCCGCTAAAATGAAGGTAAAGCGCCGCTAAAATGAAGGTAAAGCACCACTAAAATTCCCCCGAGCTGTCAGTGTGAAAGATGTCACAATGTATCCAGCCGACCCGTCACCTCCCCAAGCGACATTCACCACTTCTCCCGTCATCACCGCCCCCCCCCCCCATAATTATCCGGTGATTGATCTGTGATGATTATTGATTATTGATCTGTGATGATTATCGGGTGATTGATCTGTGACGATTATCGGGTGATTGATCTGCGATGATTATCGGGTGATTGATCTGTGATGATTATCGGGTGATTGATCTGTGATGATTATCGGGTGATTGATTATCAGGTGATTGATCTGTGATGATTATCGGGTGATTGATCTATGATGATTATCGGGTGATTGATCTGTGATGATTATCGGGGGATTGATTATCAGGTGATTGATCTGTGATGATTATCGGGTGATTGATCTGTGATGATTATTGGGTGATTGATCTGTGATGATTATCGGGTGATTGATCTGTGATGATTATCGGGGGATTGATTATCAGGTGATTGATCTGTGATGATTATCGGGTGATTGATCTATGATGATTATTGGGTGATTGATCTGTGATGATTATCGGGTGATTGATCTGTGACGATTATCGGGTGATTGATCTGTGATGATTATCGGGTGATTGATCTGCGATGATTATCGGGTGATTGATCTGTGATGATTATCGGGTGATTGATCTGTGATGATTATCGAGTGAATGATCTGTGATGATTATCGGGTGATTGATCTGTGATGATTATCGGGTGATTGATCTGTGGTGATTATCGGGTGATTGATCTGTGATGATTATCGGGCGATTGATCTGTGATGATTATCGGGTGATTGATCTGTGATGATTATCGGGTGATTGATCTGTGATGATTATCGAGTGAATGATCTGTGATGATTATCGGGTGATTGATCTGTGATGATTATCGGGTGATTGATCTGTGGTGATTATCGGGTGATTGATCTGTGATGATTATCGGGCGATTGATCTGTGATGATTATCGGGTGATTGATCTGTGATGATTATCGGGTGATTGATCTGTGATGATTATCGGGTGATTGATCTGTGATGATTATCGGGTGATTGATCTGTGATGATTATCGGGTGATTGATCTGTGATGATTATCGGGTGATTGATCTGTGATGATTATCGGGTGATTGATCGGTTTGTCGGTCTCTTCTGTGTTAGGGAAATATCGTATTCAGCCTCCTCCTCCTCCTTTATGTTTCCACCCTGAAATGCGATTTATAAGTCTCCGGAGAGGCGCAGTCTTTGGGTCATCGCAGCTGTATATGTATCGCGTGTAAAGACCGAGGGAGCCAATAAAACATGAAAGTTTTACCATTTTTACGGCCGTTTTAGTGCCGAATCCGGAACACAGCGGAATATTCCAGAAAGTGGGTGGAGTGTGAGATAGACGAACGCCATTTACTGCGACTCTTCCCCAACGCGCTCCATGCCCTGCCTGATATATATTTAGCACGCTGATTGATGGCGGTGTTAATAACTCTCATTGGACTTGGCGCTGGAGCATACACCGCGGGGGAGGGGGGGTCACTGTTCGGGTTCCGTGATTGGCGGCCCAGAGCTGATCTAATAATCACACATGAGAAATTGGTTCTGTGTGCGTCCCTCACTCTGACCCCGCCCCCCATCACACAAAGTCACATGGGAGTCGCAGTTCTTCTCACCGGTTTCCAGGGGATCCGGCTCTGATTTCAGGCTTGTAGGGAGAATCCGGGGGGGGGGGGGGGGGCTAACCAGTCCCAGCTGTGCGGGATGGAGCAACGGAAGATCCAGGACCTGACATGTCCTGTTCAAGGCTGGGGGCCCCTGGAGGGGAACACATGAGAAGGGCCCTGTCTGGAAACCAAACAAAGCTGGGGGCCCCTGGTGGTATCACATGAGAAGGGCCCCGTGTGTCCTCTATACAAGGCTGGGGGCTCCTGGTGGTATCACATGAGAAGGGCCCCGTGTGTGTCCTCTATACAAGGTTGGGGGCCCCTGGTGGTATCACATGAGAAGAGCCCCGTATGTCCTCTATAAAAGGCGGGGGCCCCTGGTGGTATCACATGAGAAGAGCCCCGTATGTCCTCTATAAAAGGCGGGGGCCCCCTAGTGGTATCACATGAGAAGGGCCCCATGTGGCCTCTTCACAAGGTTGGGGGCCCCTGGTGGTATCACATGAGAAGGGCCCCGTGTGTCCTCTATACAAGGCGGGGGGCCCCTGGTGGTATCACATGAGAAGGGCCCCGTGTGTCCTCTACAAGGCTGGGGGCCCCTGGTGGTATCACATGAGAAGGGCCCCGTATGTCCTCTATAAAAGGCGGGGGCCCCTGGTGGTATCACATGAGAAGGGCCCTGTGTGTCCTCTATGAATATCAGTACCCCCCCCCCCCCACCTGTGCGGACCCCTCGGAGTCTCTCCAGGTGGAAGTAATATGGGGTCTCTGATTGTGGATTGGGCGATCGGCACACAAGGCTCATCTGTTCTCCAGGCCGCCTTTTATCCGCGTCCGTAAAACCGTTCCCAGCCGTCCGGAGATTGGAAATATTTCTGTTTGGTCAGGAAGTGATGACACCCGGGGGGAAGGGGGGGGGGGGTTCTCCTGTACTGCATGGAATGTGTGCGCTCAGGAAATTCTTCCCTAATAATCGGATTATACAGACAGGGCGGCTGTGGACCAATCACACGCCAGAAAGAGGACCGGTCTGATATGGGGTCCTGTATAGGGGGAGGGGTCACACTGAGAATGGAACAGCTCTGAATTGGGCCTCCTGTACTATGTCTGCAGTCTCTGACCATCTCCTGTATCATGTCTGCAGTCTCTGACCATCTCCTGTACTATGTCTGCAGTCTCTGACCATCTCCTGTATTATGTCTGCAGTCTCTGACCATCTCCTGTACTATGTCTGCAGTCTCTGACCATCTCCTGTATTATGTCTGCAGTCTCTGACCATCTCCTGTATTATGTCTGCAGTCTCTGACCATCTCCTGTACTATGTCTGCAGTCTCTGACCATCTCCTGTATTATGTCTGCAGTCTCTGACCATCTCTTGTACTATGTCTGCAGTCTCTGACCATCTCCTGTACTATGTCTGCAGTCTCTGACCATCTCCTGTATTATGTCTACAGGAGACGGTCAGAGACTGCAGATATAGTACAGGAGATGATCAGAGACTGCAGACATAATACAGGAGACGGTCAGAGACTGCAGACATGATACAGGCGATGATCAGAGACTGCAGACATAATACAGTCTCTGACCATCTCCTGTACTATGTCTGCAGTCTCTGACCATCTCCTGTATTATGTCTGCAGTCTCTGATCATCTCCTGTACTATGTCTGCAGTCTCTGACTGTCTCATGTACTATGTCTGCAGTCTCTGATCATCTCCTGTACTATGTCTGCAGTCTCTGACCATCTATTGTACTATGTCTGCAGTCTCTGATCATCTCCTGTACTATGTCTGCAGTCTTTGATCATCTCCTGTATTATGTCTGCAGTCTCTGACCATCTCTTGTACTATGTCTGCAGTCTCTGACCATCTCCTGTACTATGTCTGCAGTCTCTGACCATCTCCTGTATTATGTCTGCAGTCTCTGATCATCTCCTGTACTATGTCTGCAGTCTCTGACTGTCTCCTGTACTATGTCTGCAGTCTCTGATCATCTCCTGTACTATGTCTGCAGTCTCTGATCATCTCTTGTACTATGTTTGCAGTCTCTGATCATCTCCTGTGTTATGTCTGCAGTCTCTGACCATCTCCTGTACTATGTCTGCAGTCTCTGATCATCTCCTGTATTATGTCTGCAGTCTCTGACCATCTCCTGTACTATGTTTGCAGTCTCTGATCATCTCCTGTGTTATGTCTGCAGTCTCTGACCATCTCCTGTACTATGTCTGCAGTCTCTGACCATCTCCTGTACTATGTCTGCAGTCTCTGACCATCTCCTTTACTATGTCTGCAGTCTCTGACCATCTCCTGTACTATGTCTGCAGTCTCTGACCATCTCCTGTACTATGTCTGCAGTCTCTGACCATCTCCTGTATTATGTCTGTAGTCTCTGATCATCTCCTGTACTATGTCTGCAGTCTCTGATCATCTCCCACTCACTTGTCACCCTCCTTTCCTGACGGGCTGTTAGCTTGGATAAGGGTCTGGTATGATTTCTGGGGGGGGGGGGGGCATAGGGTTCCCCTTAAAATCCATATCAGACCCAAAGGGCCCACGTTGTATTTTCTTTTTATCATTTTGAATTGCCCGCATGCCTTTTTTACATTCAGCTGTCAGTGGGGAACCCGCTGACAGCTGATGAGTCACCCGTTGCTATGCACGCTGTGGCAGGCTTCCCGGCTCCTTAGCAACCAGCTCAATGCGATAAATTGCCACATTAAAAAACGCGATAATTTCCGATCAATCGAACAAACGCCACATTCGTTATTCAACGCAAAACCCTTCGTGAATTGCGCTTTCAAAACTGATTTGCGCTATTTCATGTTATTGGCCGTTATTTATCTCTCAGTGAATTGACCCCATTGGTCATTTATTCTCCAATATTCCGACATTTCCAGGAACGCTACAATAATCTGCAGACCTGAAAAGCTCTTTGCAGATGGCGCCACCTGCAGGCCAATCCACCGATTGCAGGGAAGGAAGGGGAGCCTTTGATACATTTGTTGCACTTTGTAAAGTTTTTGCTATTTTTTTTTCTTTGGTTCACAGTTGTGAATGGGAGCCGCCCTCCCACGATAACATGGGAGGACCTCAGGGGGGGCTCCTGGGCCGATCGTTCTCAGGTGATCGCTCCATGAGCAATTCCATGCACACAGCTGTGATTGGCTGTCAGCCTTTCTTTGCTTTCAATGGGGCAGCTAATCCATGGGACCCCCCCCCATGTGATTGGGCCCTTACCCTTCATGCCTCTATCCAGAACAAGACAAAATAAGGGAAAAAAGCCTCCTTGGGGGCTATTCTGGCATGACAAGGGTTAAGTGCTCCTTTTTTTTGTTGGGGGGGGCACAGGTACCAGAGCAGAGTATCACACCCCCACACACACCCTTATTCTAATCACCCCCCCACCCACATACCCCCTCTCTCTGATCACACTCCCCCCCCCCCACTCTGATCACACAACCCAGATGCCGCCACTCTTATCACCCCCCCCCCAAGTTTCCTCCACCCTGATCACTCACCCAGCCCCCCCCCCCCCAAATTCCCTGAAACTTCCCATCTACACGGGTCCCCAAGACTTCCTCATTACACGGGCCCTAAGACTTCCCATCTACACAGACCCCAAGACTTCCCGTCTAGACGGGCCCCAAGGCTTCCCACCTACATGGGTACTACGATTTCCTGCCTACATGGGCCCCAAGACTTCCCATCTACACTGGCCCCAAGACTTCCCGTCTACACGGGTCTCAAGACTTCCCATCTACACAGACCCCAAGACTTTCCGTCTACACGGGTACTACGACTTCCCACCTACACGGGTACTACGACTTCCCACCTACACGGGCTCCAAGACTTCCCATCTACACGTCCCCAAGACTTCCCACTTACACGGGTACTACGACTTCCCACCTTCACGGGTACTACGACTTCCCACCTACACGGACCCCAAGACTTCCCATCTACACAGGCGCCAAGACTTCCCATCTACACGGTCCCCAAGACTTCCCATCTACACAGGCACCAAGACTTACCATCTACACGGGCCCCAAGACTTCCCATCTACACGGGAGCCAAGACTTACCATCTACACGGTCCCCAAGACTTCCCGCCTACACAGACCCCAAGACTTTCCGCCTACACGGGTCCCAAGACTTCCCACCTACACGGGCGCCAAGACTTACCGTTTACACAGACCCCAAGACTTCCCGTCTATACGGACCCCAAGACTTACCACTTACATGGGTACTACGACTTCTCGTCTACACGAGTACTATGACTTCCCCCCTACACGGGTCTCAAGACTTCCCGTCTACACGGGTCCCAAGACTTCCCATCTACACGGACCCTAAGACCTACCGTCTACACAGACCTCAAGACTTCCCGTCTACACAGACCTCAAGACTTCCCGTCTACACAGACCTCAAGACTTCCCATCTACACGGGCGCCAAGACTTCCCGCCTACACGGGCCCTAAGACTTCCCATCTACACGGGCGCTAAGACTTCCCGCCTACACAGACCCCAAGACTTCCCGCCTACATGGTCCCCAAGACTTCCCGCCTACACGGTCCCCAAGACTTCCCACCTACACGGTCCCCAAGACTTCCCACCTACACGGTCCCCAAGACTTCCCACCTACACGGTCCCCAAGACTTCCCACCTACACGGTCCCCAAGACTTCCCACCTACACGGTCCCCAAGACTTCCTCCTCTTCCCTGCACTAACTTGTGTTTGATTTGTTGCAGCCCTCGGAGTGTGAGCAGTGCACCTGTGACATCGATGGCATCGCCCGTTGCCTGGTGGCCGATTGCGCCCCCCCACCATGTGTGAACCCTGTCTACGAGAAGGGGGAGTGCTGTCCCCGCTGCAAAGATGGTGAGTGACTCTGCGGCCATTACTGTCCGAACTAAGAACTGTCTGTGTTGCAGGAAAGTACCTATGGTGTGCCAGCAGGGGGGGCTCTCTAAGGGGGTACCACAGGGTTTTGCCCCCCTCCCCCCCCCGAACGAGCCCTAAATTGACTTTTTGCATGACACAAGTCAGTTTGATTCCTTCAATTGCATTTTTTTTAGAATGTAGAAGATGTAAACCATAGGGGGGCGCTGTGGATTCCTGTGTTGGAGTTGGGGGGGGGGGGGTACACATATCCCTAGATGAGCCTCTTATGTTTTGCTACATCTCAGAGTCTGACCAGCACAGGAAAATGGCGGACAAAGCATGATGGGTTCTATCTCCTGAGGATGACGTAACATACAGGGGGGGGGGGGCGGCGTAGCATGTGCAGGTCTTGCTGCTAAACACTTAAAATCCTGGTCAGGACACTGTCTGCATGGAGTTTGCATGCTCTCTGGTGTGAGTTTTCTTGCTGGTATGTCTACTGGCCCTGTGGGATTGTGAGCTCCTTGGGGGCGGGGACTGATGTCAATGTACATCACTTGTGTGTAGATTGATGGCGCTCTACAAAGATCTGTAACAAATAATTGCCATGTAGTCACCCTGAGAACAGCAATCAATAGGAGATGAAAATTATTTGAACTCGTCTCCCTTTTTCCCCCCCTTGCAGGTCCGAACTGTTATGGCGATGCCACCCAGAAGCGGGTCATCCCGGCGGGGCAGTACGTCTGGGTGGACTCTTGCACCAAGTGCCGCTGCCACGATGGGCAGGATGTGGGCTACTGGGAAGGGAACCGCCTGGCCAAGTGTGAGAAGACCAAGAACTGCCACCCACAGGAGGGCCAGGAGAACGCGTAGAGGGCAAAGGGCCACAGACGCGGCTGATCTCCAGCTCTCCGATCCCCCTAGTGACCCCAAGTGTACAACATGGCGGACATGGGGAGACCTTATTAGTATTCCTATCATCTTCTGTCTTATATCTTATTCACAGCCTATAGGTCGTTTGGTGACAGTTCAGACCCTAAATATAGAATCAGCCCTCGGTGTTCCTCTTATTTAATACTTGGTGGCCTAGGGCCACTCTTACAATATGGATTAACTCCTACAACTCGAACGGTCAACAGGTGCTCCAGACTCCAACAGGTTGAACCATTCCCACAGGCAGTGCTACAGCCGGGTCCGGAAAGCAGCATTTTGTAGTGTAGAGACGACCCTCGAGGAAGCTGCTGGAAATGTATGGGCTGCCCTGCCATTTCTAACGGTGACCCGCCCTTTGAGGAACCCAGCAATCTCCGACCCACCAATGGCAGCCATTAGGCTTCAGTCCCCTTGGTTTCACAGCTTTCATTTGCCTAATAACTTGTGGAGAACGACTCAGGGCACATAAAATACCCCGGAAAAACATCGACACTATCACAGCTCATATATTGGCAGGAAAATTGTCCCTTTATGAATAGCCTTCTCAATAGTATCAATTTCTGGTGGTCTTAATAATTAGTAACCACCCACCAACAGGATTCTGGTCCTCTGGCCTTGCACAAGCAGCCACAGATTTCTTGGTGCCTATGTTTGGGTCTTCCAAGAGAACGAAAACCCTTCTTTACCCTGGCATCCCCTCCAGGCATGGGCTGGGAGGCAAAGTCCTCAACACTGGCATAATCATCACGCCAAGCCTAGGGGGGGGGGGGGCAAGACCTCTACACTGACATCCTCACCACACCAACCCTACAAGGTAAAGACCTCAACACTGGCATCCTCATCACACCAACCATTGGAGGCAAAGACCGCTACATTGACATCCTCACCATACCAACCCTACAAGGTAAAGACCTCAACACTGCCTCCAAGGGTTTGTGTGATGAGGATGCCAGTGTTGAGGTCTTTACCTTGTAGGGTTGGTGTGGTGAGGATGTCAATGTAGAGGTCTTTACCTTGTAGGGTTGGTGTGGTGAGGATGTCAATGTAGAGGTCTTTGCCTCCAAGGGTTGGTGTGATGAGAATGCCAGTGTTGAGGTCTTTGCCTCCTAGGGTTGGTGTGGTGAGGATGTCAATGTAGAGGTCTTTGCCTCCAAGGGTTGGTGTGATGAGAATGCCAGTGTTAAGGTCTTTGCCTCCTAGGGTTGGTGTGGTGAGGATGTCAATGTAGAGGTCTTTGCCTCCAAGGGTTGGTGTGATGAGGATGCCAAAGACCTCTACATTGACATCCTCACCACACCAACCCTAGGAGGCAAAGACCTCAACACTGGCATTCTCATCACACCAACCCTTGGAGGCAAAGACCTCAACACTGATATCCTCACCACACCAACCCTTGGAGGCAAAGACCTCTACATTGACATCCTCACCACACCAATCCTAGGAGGCAAAAACCTCAACACTGATATCCTCTCTATGCCAAGCCTAGGAGGCGAAAACTTCTACACTGACATCCTCACCACACCAACTCTACGAGGTAAAGACCTCTACACTGACATCCTCACCACACCAACCCTTGGAGGCAAAGACCTCTACATTGACATCCTCACCACACCAACCCTACAAGGTAAAGACCTCTACACTGACATCCTCACCACACCAATCCTAGGAGGCAAAAACCTCAACACTGATATCCTCTCTATGCCAAGCCTAGGAGGCGAAAACTTCTACACCGACATCCTCACCACACCAACCCTACAAGGTAAAGACCTCTACACTGACATCCTCACCACACTAACCCTATGAGGTAAAGACCACTACACTGACATCCTCACCACACTAACCCTATGAGGTAAAGACCTCTACACTGACATCCTCATAACACCAACCCTATGCGGTAAAGACCTCTACACTGACATCCTCACCACACCAACCCTACGAGGTAAAGACCTCTACACTGATATCCTCACCACACCAAGCCTAGGAGGCAAGACCTCCAACATTGACATCCTCACCATACCAAGCCTAGCAGGTAAAGACCTCTACACTGACATTCCCATCACGCCAAGCCTAGGAGGCAAGACCTCTACATTCACATCCCCACCACACCTTGCCTAGGAGGCAAGACCTCTGCACTGACACCCTCATTACCCAACACTAGGGGGGCAAGACCTCTACATTGACATCCTCACCACACCAAGCCTAGGAGGCAAGACCTCTGCACTGACACCCAAGCCTGGGAGGCAAAGACCCTTCTAGGAGGTAGCTCCAAAAATGTACCTTTTTCCCTCAGCTGACATCAATGGAATACCACCCTCAGTGACTGGCCAAGGCTGATAAATATTCCCAACTCAATACATTTTATTTTCTCACACCAACCAATGGAGAAATATCCTGAGATTAGGAGAACCCTTTTGTGATAGTGATCCAGATGACTACAGCCCAACTCCCCACACCCTCCAATCACGTAGGGACTCTCCACTTTAAGTCCCTATAGTAGGTTTAACACAATTCTGACTAGAAGTACGACATTATATTCACTAATTAAGAAATCTGAAGAGTTTCTGGGGTGATTCTCACGACCTTTTATTTCGCTTAGTTTGACGCAGGTCACGGTACGAGACGAGGTATGAGGACTGAGGAGACTTGATAAAGTTCTTTCTCGATTTCCCCTTTATAGCAATGGACAGGTTGCCCCGCCCCACGGCAGAGCTGCGAATGACGCCGCACAGTCAGGTGTGTTTAAGGTCCCCCAGAGAATTTTATTATTACGGTTTTCCGTTCACAAATTAGATGCAGAAACGTCCGGAAAATGTGGCGGAAAAGCGTTGGACGAATCTCTGGAAAATATATCAATGTGTTTTATGTCTTGTATGAGCCGATTATAGAACGCCCGTCTCTGGAACGCAGGACGAGAAACGGCGGCGGGAGGAACGCAGGAAATTACTAACAATAAAATGAGTGTTTTGTAGCGGAATACGAGTCTTCATTTCTATTCTGTAACTTTTCTTCTCTGAGATGAGGAGTCAATTGCCACCCTGCCCCCCTGCCCAGCCCTCCCCTGCGTCCAATGATGACCTTCCATGAGGAATCCAGACAAACCTTCCCTTCTTCCCACAAAACTGATATTTCCAGGGATGAGGTGGGGGAGGGGGGCGGGGATGGGGAGGGACTTTGGCCAGAAATACACAAATATTGGTTCTTATATTCTTCCAGCATTTATATGGACCTCTTCCTGAACCATCCTGGTAGGTTGAAGCTGAATAAGCAGGACAAACAGCTATGCAAACTTTTTTTTAAATTGTTCATGGTGACACAATTCCCTATATAATGATTTGGTGCGATAAAATAGGGGTGTCATTATAAAAAAAAAAATTTGCATAGCTGTTCATCTGTTAAAATTGTATTTAAATTAAATTGTCAAATGATGCAAAATCGAATGTTCCCAGGCTATAATCTCTGCAGACAGAATGTGTGAATTGGGAAATACAACATTATGGCCACTAGATGGCAATGAGTATCAGAGGAAATAAAATGCTCCTCGGCTCCATCTAGTGGCCATAATGTGGTATATTCCCCGCACACCTCATGCATGCGCCGTTCATATAATACGTCAAAAGCGCGGGGTCAAGTTAGATTTAAATAATACACACCACCAACATCCCCATTTGAATTACGCGGCCTTATGCCGCAACACATACGTTACGCCGCCGTAACTAAGGGCGCAAGTTCTTTCTGAATAAAGAACTTGCGCCCAAAGTTAGAGCGGCGTAACGTATCGGAGATACGTTACGTGGGCTGGACAGATACGCCATTGTATCTGAATCCGGCCCATCGTCTGTGCTCTAAATCCGTGGTCTCCAAACTGTGACCTGAGGGTCAGCTGTGGCCCTTTGCTTGTATCCCACCCTTGGGGCACTATTCCATCCACTAATACCAACCATGAGGCATGATTCCCCTTACTGACACAAACAATGGGGCCTAGTGACACCCGGGGGGGGGGGATTAGAGGGAAGAGGCCGACAGAACAGAAGACACGACAGGTTCTCTTTTTCAGAATTATTTTATAAAAACTGTAAAGGCAATAATTACAATGTTTCCTCTTCAAACCCCCCCCCCCCCCCCGATCACGCAATTATAGAAAAACAATTATAAGAAGCATCCAAAGTACAGAGACCCTCCACCCGCTCCCTCATCCCACCGCGCCACTTCTACTGGCCGGGGGGCTGATCGCTATAACCTGCCCGGACTCATGGCGGCATTTATAGAAAGGGGGCGTTTTGTACACGGGAATATTCCGCTCTTCCTCTAAACTGCACCTCATTCGATAAATCCTATTCATCAACCCACATGGATCCCGCCTGATTCCTGGGCCCTCGGGGGATAGGTGGCGAAATGCGTCAGTGAATCAAAATTGATGGGTCTGGCAGGGCTGCTATACATTCAGCCTGAGGGGGGGGGGGGGGATATGATATACACCGATTGGGAAAATAATGAATATATTAGAACGAACATTCCTGCGCACTGCGGCGATATGCTGATGTTTAGGGACACCCGATATTCATCATTTAATTTCACATTCTCATACCGGACCTGCCAAACACTCTCCTACTGGCTGTGATATTACCATGTGACTTCAAGCTGCCAATAGGAAGCCTTCTGACTCTGCATTTCTCACCTCAAAAACCTACTTGGGGATTGCGTTTCAGCGCCTCCCGTAGGGCTGATTGATGCTGCAGTGAAAACGCTGAAGTGCGAATGAGCCCCAGTAGAGGGCGCCACCAGGAATCAGGCGGTTACTTTTTTCTTTTTTTTCATTGAAATAACCGGCCCCAGAATTGCCGCAATGAATCCTCAGGTGCAAGAAAAATCAGTCACCCGACCAAAACAACCCCCCCCCAAATAGTATTGCACAGCAACACTTTACATCCTCACCTACAGAGCAAGCAGTCTCCATCCCACCGCTGCAGAGGGAGCGCTATGTGTGTGTGACTTACAGTGTGCCATTTCCATTACGCACTCCACCACTGCAGAGCAACTTCTTCCCAGAGACAACCTACGGTGCCCTACACCCGCCATCTTCAGAGGCCTCAGCTATTCACCCGCCATCTTCCCAGGCCACAGACCTTTATCTTTCAAGGCCTCCGCTCTCCATCTTCCAAGGCCTCAACTCTCCGCCCATCTTCCTCCCAGGCCTCAGCTCCGTGCCCGCCATCTTCCAAGGCCTCAACTCTCCGACCATCTTCCTCCCAGGCCTCAGCTCCGTGCCAGCCATCTTCCAAGGCCTCAGCGCTCCGTGCCAGCCATCTTCCAAGGCCTCAGCGCTCCGTGCCCGCCATCTTCCCAGGCCACAGACCTTTATGTTTCAAGGCCTCCGCTCTCCGTCTTCCAAGGCCTCAACTCTCTGACCATCTTCCTCCCAGGCCTCAGCTCCGTGCCAGCCATCTTCCAAGGCCTCAGCGCTCCGTGCCCGCCATCTTCCCAGGCCTCAACTGTCTGCCCATCATCTTCCAAGGCCTCAACTCTCCGACCATCTTCCTCCCAGGCCTCAGCTCCGTGCCCGCCATCTTCCAAGGCCTCAGCGCTCCGTGCCCACCATCTTTCCAGGCCTCAACTGTCTGCCCATCATCTTCCAAGGCCTCAGCACTCCGTGCCCACCATCTTCCAAGGCCTCAGCACTCCGTGCCCATCATCTTCCAAGGCCTCAGCTGTCCACCCACCATCTTCATTTCCCAGGCCTTCGTCTTTCCCCCGCCCACTTCCTGGGCCTCAGCTCCTGCCATTTTCCCAAGCCTCAGTCCTCCAGCTACCATCTTTGTAGATCTCAGTTCACCTGCCATCTTCCTTGGCTTCAGTCCTTGACCTACCATCTTCCTAGGCCTCCTTCATCCATCTGTCATCTTCCCAGACCATAGTCCTTCCCCAATAATCTTCTCATGCCTCAGCCCTCTGCCCATCTTTACAAGCCTCAGCTCTTCTCTATTTTCCCTAGCCTCAACCCCCTACCAGCCATCTTCGTAGACCTCAGCTCCCCACCCGTCATCTTCCAGCTCACCCTGTTCCCAGGCCTCTTCCCTCCACCCCACATCATCCTAGGCTTTAGTTCTCCATCCACCATCTTCCCAGGCATCAACCCACCATCTTCATAGACCTCAGCTCTCCTCCCATCTTCGCAAGCCTCAGCCCTTCATCTGTCATCTTCCAAAGCTTCAGCCCCCTGCTCACCCTCTTCCCAGGCCTCAGCCCTCCACCTCACATCTTTCCAGGCCTCAACTCTTCGTCCACCATCTTCCCAGGGATCAGCCTCCCACTCACCCTGTTCCAAGGCCTCAGCCCTCCACCCACCATCTTCGTAGGTGTCAGCTCTCCACCCGCCATCTTCGGAGACCTCAGAGATTCATCTGCCATCTTCCCAGGCCTCAGCCCTTCATCTGCCATCTTCGTAGACCTCAACTCTCCACCGACTCAACCCTTCATCTGCCATCTTCCATTCACCCTCTTCCTGGGCCTCAGCTCTCCTCCCCACTTCATTCCAGGCCTCAGCTCTCCTCCCCACATCTTCCCGGGCCTCAGCTCTCCACCCCACATCTTCCCGGGCCTCAGCTCTCCACCCCACATCTTCCCGGGCCTCAGCTCTCCACCCCACATCTTCCCGGGCCTCAGCTCTCCACCCCACATCTTCCCGGGCCTCAGCTCTCCTACCCACTTCTTTCCAGGCCTCAGCTCTCCTCCCCACTTCTTCCCGGGACTCAGCTCTCCTCCCCACTCCTTCCCGGGACTCAGCTCTCCTCCCCACTCCTTCCCGGGACTCAGCTCTCCTCCCCACTCCTTCCCGGGACTCAGCTCTCCTCCCCACTCCTTCCCGGGACTCAGCTCTCCTCCCCACTTCTTCCTGAGCTTCAGCTCTCCACCCCACTTCTTTCCAGGCCTCAGCTCCCCGCCCCACCTTTTTCCAGGCCTCAGCTCTCCGCCCCACTCCTTCCCGAGCTTAAGCTCTCCACCCCACTTCTTTCTAGGCCTCAGCTCTCCGCCCCACTTCTTCCCAGGCCTCAGCTCTCCGCCCCACTTCTTCCCAGGCCTCACCTTTCCACTCAGCATTTTTCGCCTGGCACCAAATTTGGCAGCACCTGGCACAAATTTCCCTTACAGCTCCAACTCTCCTTCTCCAGGGAGATAAGGCAGCGAGTCCTTATATATCGGATCCTCGTATCTCTCGCTCAAACACTGTCCACATGCTGATATTAAAAAATAAGGCCCATTTCACACCTGCCCAATATATGTGTATAAACTACATGCATGGCCTGTGTATATCTGTAAGGGGTTCTCATGCATGTCCTGGTTAAGGTTAATTTATAGAAAACCATCTCCACCAGCTGAAACACGTGAAACCGATAAGACCGGGACACAACGTAAAGACCACAAACCCCCGCCCTGATGGCGAAGGGGTGCCATGACAAAATTTGTGGTGGGGGGATGTTATGTGCTTTTGAATCCTTATCATTAAACAGAGTTATAATACAATACCTCTGGATATTTATTACTCAACAAAGAAAATTTAATGTGGGGGAGGGAAAAGGCGAAGTCACCCGCAGAGTGCGTAGCAGGGCTCGGACACGATGGCTTTGTGCATAAATTACAGTAATGGGTGGAGCCAAATACAGACAGAGAGACGGTGAGAGTGTAAAGACTCCATAGGAAATCCCAACTAACATGTAGAGCCGCCTCCACCATAAATGGCGGGATCAGCAGCAAGCCGTGTGTGATCCCCTCTGGACTGTGGAACAATAATCCAGAAATCTAAGGCTCAAAATTGTAAATTTGCACAAAAAGGGCACTAAACATGGCACCGTCCTTTCAGATTACCTTCCTCAAAACTGGGTAGGCGGTATTACCAGGTGTCGGTTCCGGAGATGGCGGAGGATGGGTGCGATATCTGCGTTTCCTCCCCCAGTTTGAATGCTCCTTTGGGACTGGTGGGAAGCCAAATAAACATTCCACAACATACATTACATCATCGGTGAAATCATCAGAGACAGCACGCCCCCCCTCCCCCCTATAGCTGCCCTGAAGTTTCCCGGTGAAACGTTCACCCAACAACATGTCCAAAGATGAAAACAACACAAAAAGAAGAAGACTCGGCTTATAAAAAGACAAATGATACATTTGTGAGAAAACGAGAAAGTGACAAAAATGCTTCCAGCGTATTGTCTGCGCACGGCGAGCGTTCGGGGCAGATCACAGTAGATCAGCATTCGTGGTGCCCCTCCCAACCATCGTCTGAGGAACCACCTAACTGCACCACAGGAATAGCGGATCATGGATTGGTGAGAGTAACCAGACGGAGCTCCGCTGTCCAGCCGGGAGATCCCAGAGTGTGTGTGGGGGGGGGGCCCCGCTGGGGGTAAGAGTCCGCGTCAGTTCATCTGCTCAGAAGACCACCCCCAGTAGGCCTCCAAGGAGGTCGAGAAGACAGAGTGCCGTGGAGCGGCCATTGAAGTCCGTCACCCCCGAGCCGGTCGTGGAGGCGGCTTGCCGATTTCCACTGTGATGTTCGTGTACATGGCGAATTTGGCGAAGTGGACGACGCGGTAGTGCAAGGAGTTGATGCCGTCCTTTTTCATGGTCACTTTTGTGTTCTGGATCTTCGTGAACCTGAAAAAAAGAAGAAAAATGTGTTTTAAATTTGGAATGAGGAGGAGCCAGACTGGGAGCTCTCGCTTTGCCGAAATTTCATTGAATATTCAGACATTTCATGAAAAGTTGGCCATTTCAGTGCAATGCATCGCAGTCAACTGATAACTGGAAATGATGGTGGTGTTTTTTCAGGGGTGCAATGGGCTTTAAATGGCTCCCAAGGGTTGGAAAGCTCTTTTCACCTATCCTGGACCTGTTCTTGACCCCATCGCTGATCCTAACCCTTTGGTGATCACGTGACTTTGTTGATAATTGGTGTCTTGCAGATGGCTCTGCCACATGGCGTGGCACCAGAACTAAGCAGGCACCATCACAGGGGAGGTCAATCAGCCACAGCTCAAGGAACCCCTAATAACCTCTGGAGGAACCCTGGTTGGGAATGTCTACAGTAATCTATCCGTAGATGCTGGACTGAACAAGGAGAGTATCCCGTAGTGTAACACAGCACAACACTCCCCTGTAGACTATATCAGCCTGTACCCCAGGTTTAGGTCAGGAGCAGAGTTTGCAGTTGGAAAAATACCTCTTACATTGGTGATCAGTGAGAAGAATGTCCCTTACATTGGTGATCAGTGAGAAGAATGTTCCTTACATTGGTGATCAGTGAGAAGAATGTCCCTTACATTGGTGATCAGTGAGAAGAATGTCCCTTACATTGGTGATCAGTGGGAAGAATGTCCCTTACATTGGTGATCAGTGAGAAGAATGTCCCTTACATTGGTGATCAGTGAGAAGAATGTCCCTTACATTGGTGATCAGTGGGAAGAATGTCCCTTACATTGGTGATCAGTGGGAAGAATGTCCCTTACATTGGTGATCAGTGGGAAGAATGTCCCTTACATTGGTGATCAGTGGGAAGAATGTCCCTTACATTGGTGATCAGTGAGAAGAATGTCCCTTACATTGGTGATCAGTGGGAAGAATGTTCCTTACATTGGTGATCAGTGAGAAGAATGTTCCTTACATTGGTGATCAGTGAGAAGAATGTCCCTTACATTGGTGATCAGTGAGAAGAATGTCCCTTACATTGGTGATCAGTGAGAAGAATGTCCCTTACATTGGTGATCAGTGAGAAGAATGTTCCTTACATTGGTGATCAGTGGGAAGAATGTCCCTTACATTGGTGATCAGTGGGAAGAATGTTCCTTACATTGGTGATCAGTGAGAAGAATGTCCCTTACATTGGTGATCAGTGAGAAGAATGTCCCTTACATTGGTGATCAGTGAGAAGAATGTCCCTTACATTGGTGATCAGTGAGAAGAATGTTCCTTACATTGGTGATCAGTGAGAAGAATGTTCCTTACATTGGTGATCAGTGAGAAGAATGTCCCTTACATTGGTGATCAGTGGGAAGAATGTCCCTTACATTGGTGATCAGTGAGAAGAATGTTCCTTACATTGGTGATCAGTGGGAAGAATGTCCCTTACATTGGTGATCAGTGGGAAGAAGGTCCTCTTTTAGGCTCCTCCCAGAATCGATCTGAATGAAGTGCGGATACAATGTAGCGATATTCCTTCGGAAGTAACGATTGCCGGGAAAGTTACATAAGTGTGTGATGTCATTGAATGATGTAATGGGGTGAATTGGTGGTGAACTCCCATAGAGAGCTGGAGATATAAATTGTTTCTCGGCACACATAGATCTCTGGGGGGGGGGGGGGGGTCACCCAGAGCAGGTTTACGATTACAGATCGTCCTATCAGGTGCTGCGCAGGGATGACTTCCTTCCATGATGAAATATTCTATCCGGAGGAATCCCTCTCTGACCTTCCTCGGCTGAACTAATAAAAGGGGCCTCCGCTGCATAATCGCTCCACTAGAGGGCGCTGCCAGCCCTATAAATACGTCGATTGATCGGAAACCTGGAGCCATGGCAGACATGAAAATGTCACTTATGGAGAATAGAAAAGCTGTAAAGTCTGTTCAGATTCCTCTACAGATCTCTGCGGAAGTCTCAGATATAGAGACGCTCCGATATGCAAATAGCGATCAGCTCCCCCCCCCCCCCTCCATTGTCTGATCAGAAAAGGTTTTACAATTCTGTGTTATGTGATCTCCCCCCCCCCCCCCAGGAATGCCTGTGGGTACCTCATCAACCAATCCGGCATTTTACATCTATAGACCAGGATGAGGACACACCATTCACAGACGTGTGAAGGTGACCCCCAGAACAGACAGGCTACTCCAGCCGGGGGGGGGGGGGGCAAACCAGGGGGGCGCAGAGAGTGAGGGGGTTAAGACTGGAGGGGTAAACCGGTGAGGGTGAAGGAAGTGCAACGTTTGGGGAGGCTGCAGAGGTTGGGGTGGGGGGGGGGGGGTTGCTGTAACAGAGGTGCAGGAGGTGCATGAGGCTGGATGAGGGGACACGGGTAGGGTACAAAGACTGGAAAGTGTATGTAGAGTTTGAGGGGTGCAGAGGTGGGGGGGGGGGGGGTGTTGCTGTAACAGAGGTGCAGGAGGCTGGATGAGGGGACACGGGTAGGGTACAAAGACTGGGAAGTGCAGAGTTTGAGGGGTGCAGAGGGTGGGGGGGGGGGTGTTGATGCAACAGAGGTGCAGGAGGTGCAGGAGCTGGATGAGGGGACACGGGTAGGGTACAAGATCTGGGAAGTGCAGAGTTTGAGGGGTGCAGAGGTGGGGGGGGGGGTGATGCTGTAACAGAGGTGCAGGAGGTGCATGAGGCTGGATGAGGGGACACGGGTAGGGTACAAAGACTGGGAAGTGCAGAGTTTGAGGGGTGCAGAGGTGGGGGGGGGGGGTGATGCTGTAACAGAGGTGCAGGAGGTGCAGGAGGCTGGATGAGGGGACACGGGTAGGGTACAAAGACTGGGAAGTGCAGAGTTTGAGGGGTGCAGAGGGTGGGGGGGGGGGTGTTGATGCAACAGAGGTGCAGGTGGTGCTCGAGGCTGGATGAGGGGACACGGGTAGGGTACAAAGCCTGGGAAGTGCAGAGTTTGAGGGGTGCAGAGGTGGGGGGGGGGGTGATGCTGTAACAGAGGTGCAGGAGGTGCATGAGGCTGGATGAGGGGACACGGGTAGGGTACAAAGACTGGAAAGTGTATGTAGAGTTTGAGGGGTGCAGAGGTGGGGGGGGGGGTGTTGCTGTAACAGAGGTGCAGGAGGCTGGATGAGGGGACACGGGTAGGGTACAAAGCCTGGGAAGTGCAGAGTTTGAGGGGTGCAGAGGTGGGGGGGGGTGATGCTGTAACAGAGGTGCAGGAGGTGCATGAGGCTGGATGAGGGGACACGGGTAGGGTACAAAGACTGGGAAGTGCAGAGTTTGAGGGTGCAGAGGTTGGGGGTGCTGTGTTTGAGAGGGTTTAGAATTTGGGGAAGTTGGGTGTGCAGGGACAGGGAAGTGCAGATTTGGGGCTGCAGGAATAGTGGGGTGTAGTGGTTAAGGAGAGGGGTGTAGAATTCAGGGTGGGGGGTGCAGGGACAAGGAAGTGCAGAATTTGGGGAGGTTGCAGAGGCTGAGGGGTTTTGGGATAGGGGGGTGCAGAGATTGGGGGGGGGGGTGCAGGGACAGGAGGTGCAGAGTGGGATGGGGAGACGGAGAGACGGGGAGACGGAGAGACGGGGAGACGGAGAGACGGAGAGACGGGGAGACGGAGAGACGGAGAGACGGGGAGACGGAGAGACGGAGAGACGGGGAGACGGGGAGACGGAGAGACGGGGAGACGGAGAGACGGGGAGACGGAGAGACGGGGAGACGGAGAGACGGGGAGACGGAGAGACGGAGAGACGGGGAGACGGGGAGACGGGGAGACGGGGAGACGGAGAGACGGGGAGACGGGGAGACGGAGAGACGGGGAGACGGGGAGACGGAGAGACGGAGAGACGGAGAGACGGAGAGACGGGGAGACGGGGAGACGGGGAGACGGGGAGACGGAGAGACGGGGAGACGGAGAGACGGGGAGACGGAGAGACGGGGAGACGGGGAGACGGGGAGACGGAGAGACGGGGAGACGGGGAGACGGGGAGACGGAGAGACGGGGAGACGGAGAGACGGGGAGACGGAGAGACGGGGAGACGGGGAGACGGGGAGACGGGGAGACGGGGAGACGGGGAGACGGGGAGACGGAGGGATAGGGGGAGGGATAGGGGGATGGATGGGGGGATGGAGGTAGGGATGGGGGGATGGGGAGATGGGGGGATGGGGAGATGGGGGGATGGGGAGATGGGGAGATGGAGGGATGGGGGGGAGGGAGGGATGGGGGTATGGAGGATGGGGGGGATGGGGAGATGGAGGGATGGAGGGATGGATGGGGGGGATGGAGGGAGGGAGGGATGGGGGATGGCGAGATGGAGGGAGGTAGGGATGGGGGGATGGGGGGATGGGGAGATGGAGGGATGGGGGGGGATGGAGGGAGGGATGGGGGTATGGAGGATGGAGGGATGGGGGATGGAGAGATGGAGGGATGGGGAGATGGAGGATGGGGGGTTAGGGTGGAGAAGGGGCAGTTGCGTGCCTCATGGAGAAGGCAGGATGGGGAGATGGGGGGATGGAGGGATGGATAGATGGAGGGATGGGGAGATGGAGGGATGGGGGGATGGGGCAGTTGGGTGCCTCATGGAGAAGGCAGGATGGTGAAAGGCCGGTGGAGGCGATGGGGAATTACCGTTGAGGATTGGGTTCGTTGTGCTTATCTCGCTCGTGTTTGATCATCCGATATCGTCCAATGCGGATGTCGGGTCGGGAAACTTTCATGCCGTTCAGAGTTATCCTGGAGAAGAGAGAGAGGAACATTTATATCCATTTCATACAAAAGTGTCGGCTTCAATGTATGTCCATTATAAACGGGATCTGAAATTACAACCCCCCCGTCTATTATACCCCCGAGACACCAACTCCCCCCCCCCATTTATATTATAACCCCCCCCCCCCCCCCCCGATACACCAACCCCCCCCATCTATTTTATCCGCCTGTCTTTATAATACCCCCGGATAAGATCTCAGTAAATCTCACCAACCTGTTGTAAATGTCGTCATCTTCTCCCCCCCAGCCCCAGTACTCGTTGGGGAAACCGTTTATCTTCAAGAACTGAGCTTTACTCAACCCCGAGACTCCGCCAAAGTACCCCGCGTAGGGCAACCTGTAGGGAACAAGAGACGAGACGAGACGGATGTGTGAGAACGGAAGGCGGGGTGAACAATCACAATCTTCTGCTGCTACAAATCTCATCCTTCCTTCATGTGAAGATTCTCTGATCCCACCCCCGAGGAACCAAAGATCTGACAACGATCCTTGCTGTGCTGGACTTTTCACCATACTGGCCGCCATTTTAGGCGCAAACAGGTTGAGCCATGATTAGCGGTATTCCGTTGGTCAGCTTTGTGAGCGCTCCAATGACCAGCGAGGACTGCGGGGGATATGGGAAACATTTCCCGGTTATTTCCGAGCCGACATAAAAGCCATTCACAAGCTGTACAGATCAGAAGCCCTTAATCCTAACCCTTATCACTAACCCTTAACCCTAGTGCTTATCCCTAACCCTAGCTGTAACCTTTAATACTAACCCTATCCCCTAGCCCTTAACCCTATCCCCTAGCCCTTAACCCTAACCCTTAATCCTAGCCTTAAACCATAGCCATTAACCCTAGCCTTCACCCTTAACCCTAGCCTTAAACCATAGCCCTTAACCCAAGCCCCTAACCCTTATCCCTAACCCTTTACCTTACTTATCTCTAACCCTAGTTCTTAACCCTAACCCTTAACACTAGCCCTAAACCATAGCCCTTAACCCCAACTCTAGCCCTAACCCTTAACCCTAGTGCTTATCCCTAACCTTAGCTGTAACCCTTAATACTAACCCTATCCCCTAGCCCTTAACCCTTACCCCTAGCCCTTAATCCCAAACCCTTAATCCTAGCCTTAAACCATAGCCCTTAACCCTAGCCCTCATCCTTAACCTAGCCTTAAAACCCTAGCCCTTAACCCTGACCCTTAACCCTAGCCCCTAACCCTTATCCCTTTACCTTAGTTCTTATCTCTAACCCTAGTTCTCAACCCTAACCCTTAACACTAGCCCTTATCCTTAAACCTAGCCTTAAACCATGGGTGCTCAACCTGTGGCTCTCCAGCTGTTGCAAAACTACAATTCCCATAATGCCTCAGCCTTTGGGAGACATGCTTGTACCTGTCAGCGGCTTGCAATGCCTCATGGGAATTGTAGTTCCGCAACAGCTGGAGAGCCACAGGTTGAGCACCCATGCCTTAAACCATAGCCCTTAACCCTAACTCTAGTGCTTATCCCTAACCCTAGCTGTAACCCTTAATACTAACCCTATCCCCTAGCCCTTAATCCTAAACCCTAATCCTAGCCTTAAACCATAGCCCTTAACCCCAATTCTAGCCCTAACCCTTAACCCTAGTGCTTATCCCTAACCCCAGCTGTAACCCTTAATACTAACCCTAACCCTTAATCCTAAACCCTAATCCTAGCCTTAAACCATAGCCCTTAACAATGATCCTTAACCCTTATCCCTAACCCTTTACCTTAGTTCTTATCTCTAACCCTAGTTCTTAACCCTAACCCTTAACACTAGCCCTTATCCTTAACCCTAGCCTTAAACCATAGCCCTTAACCCTAACTCTAGCCCTAACCCTTATTATTAACCCTTAACCCTAGTGCTTATCCCTAACCCTAGCTGTAACCCTTAATACTAACCATAGCCCTTAATCCTAAACCCTAATCCTAGCCTTAAACCATAGCCCTTAACCCCAATTCTAGCCCTAACCCTCATCACTAACCCTTAACCCTAGTGCTTATCCCTAACCCTAGCTGTAACCCTAAACCCTAATCCTAGCCTTAAACCATAGTCCTTAACACTGACCCTTAACCCTAGCCCCTAACCCTTATCCCTAACCCTTTAACTTAGTTCTTATCTCTAACCCTAGTTCTTAACCCTAACCCTTAACACTAGCCCTTATCCTTAACCCTAGCCTTAAACCATAGCCATTAACCCTAACCCTTATCCCTAGTTCTTATCGCTAACCCTAAACCCTTATCCCTATCCCCTAACCCTAATCTTAAACCATAGCCCTTAACACTAGCCCTTATCCCTAACTCTTAACCCGAGCCCTTAACCCTAACATGTGACTTTGGACACAAAGTCACATGACAAGTTGCAGCCCATTGATGGCAATGGAAACCCCTTCAAATCTATGCGACTTTGAAAAGGTTCCGGCACTACTTTGATGCGACTTGAGTTTCAGAGAGTGTAAAGGTGCATCAAAGTCACACTCAATGCTTTCCAATTGGTTAAAAAAAAAAAAAAGAAGCAAAATGCATCAAAAATTTGCAGTCCCATTAAAGTCTATTGCACCAAAAAAAGTCCCCGACCCTTTCCAAGGAACGCAGCGTCTGAAAACGCATAGATGTGAATGTGGCTCATAGGAAACGCGTTAAATGGACTGTAGTGCGTTTCTGCAAAACACAGTTTTGAACCCGGACATAATGTAATGGCAACATATTCCATATTCCAACATATTATGCCCCCCCATAGAGCAGATCATACCCCCTTCTGGCCCCTAAATTCCCCCTCCCAACACAAATCCCCTCCCCCAATCTCCCCCTCCTTTAATGATACCACAGTGGCACCTGGGGCAGCCGCTCCCGCCTGCCCACCCCTTGTCCTGGGTGTACATGTTGAGTATTTGGGGGCAGATTTTTGGCATACAAGGAAATTTTCATTGATGGATCTGATTGGGACCACTCCCAGGTGCACGCCATGATTTTCCCGCACCCAGGCGCACGCCATGATTTTCCCGCACCCAAGCGTACGCCATGATTTTCCCGCACTCTCTCCGGTGACATCGTATGAAGATCCGATCGGTGACATTTCCCACGTATGAGGATTCTCCCTGCGGTTGGAATTATTTACGCTTTTCTCTGCAGCCTCACAGATCCGTCTCGCGCTTTATCTCCACGCTGAAGGCAGCGCGCTTTGCTGCATTATCGCTGTAATTACACGCAAGTTTATTTTCTTGCAGCTCCGTAACAAAAAAAGTGTTTATTTCTAGTGATGAGCCGAACCTTCCGGGGTCTCTTCAAGGGAACCTTCCGGGGTCTCTTCCAAGGGAACCTTCCGGGGTCTCTTCCAAGGGAACCTTCCGGGGTCTCTTCCAAGGGAACCTTCCGGGGTCTCTTCCAAGGGAACCTTCCGGGGTCTCTTCCAAGGGAACCTTCCGGGGTCTCTTCCAAGGGAACCTTCCGGGGTCTCTTCCAAGGGAACCTTCCGGGGTCTCTTCCAAGGGAACCTTCCGGGGTCTCTTCCAAGGGAACCTTCCGGGGTCTCTTCCAAGGAACCTTCCGGGGTCTCTTCCAAGGGAACCTTCAGGGATCTCTTCCAAGGGAACCTTCAGGGATCTCTTGGGAGGAGCCTGTGATACTTGTGGACATGGGAGGAGCCTGTGATACTAGTGGACATGGGAGGAGCCTGTGATACTAGTGGACATGGGAGGAGCCTGTGATACTGGTGGACATGGGAGGAGCCTGTGATACTGGTGGACATGGGAGGAGCCTGTGATACTGGTGGACATGGGAGGAGCCTGTGATACTGGTGGACATGGGAGGAGCCTGTGATACTGGTGGACATGGGAGGAGCCTGTGATACTGGTGGACATGGGAGGAGCCTGTGATACTTGTGGACATGGGAGGAGCCTGTGATACTTGTGGACATGGGAGGAGCCTGTGATACTTGTGGACATGGGAGGAGCCTGTGATACTTGTGGACATGGGAGGAGCCTGTGATACTTGTGGACATGGGAGGAGCCTGTGATACTTGTGGACATGGGAGGATATGTATACCCACCATCCCTACAGTCACACGGGGGAGGGGGAAACATGATGCTTTGGGGGGGTTTCTCTGATAAAGGTCCAGGCCGACTTTGCCGCATTGAGGGGCTAATGGGCGGGGCCATGTATTGGAAAATCTTGGATGAGAACCTTCTTCCCTCAGACAGAACACTGAAGATGGGTCATGGATGGGTCTTCCAGCATGACAATGACCCAAAACATACCGCCAAGGCAACAAAGGAGAGGCTCAAGAAGAAGCACTTGAAGGTCATGGAGCGGCCTAGCCGGTCTCCAGACCTTAATCCCATAGAAAATTAATGGAGGAGCTGAAACTTGGGAGTTGCAAGAAACCTTCAGGATTTAGAGAGAGAAAATCCCTCCTGAGATGTGTGGAGACCTGATCACCAACTACAAGGAACGTCCGATCTCTGTGCTTCCCAACAAGGGACCTCCCCCAACTACTAAGGTGATCAAATACTTATTTTACTCCATTTATAACATTTATATCATGTGTTTTCTTTCTGTATTTGGTTGATATTCTGTCTCTATCATATAAAATACACCTATGAGAAAATTATAGACCCTTCATTTCTATGTAAGGGGGCAAATCTACACAATCCCCACTGTAAGTTCTACCTGTTGTATATTTATCTGTTACGTAATAAAGAGAACTTGTAACTTTTCCCGTCACCGCTGGATGGTTTGGCCACCAGGAAAGCCTATGTGGCAACTCTGACATCCGACTCTTTCCAGAGTTTTGTTCGGCAAAGTTTATAGGCCAACAACACACACATTTCCCATTCAGGTGAGCCGACACCCTATTAGATACCTTTCTATTACCATCAGTGGGGTAGATTCAGGTATCTCCGCCTAAAGATACGGCGGCGCAACGTAGTGAATTTACGCTACGCCTCCGCAACTTACAGGAGCACGTGCTGTATTCAGAAAGCACTTGCTCCGTAATTTGCGCCGGCGTAGCGTAAAAGGGGCCGGCGTAAGCGCGCGTAATTCAAATGATCTGGTAGGGGGCGTGGATCATTTAAATTAGGCGCGTTCCCGCACCGAACGTACTGTACTGCGCATGCGCCGTCCCTAAAATGTCCCGACGTGCATTGCGGTAAATGACGTCGCAAGGGCGTCATTGGTTTCGACGTGAACGTAAATGGCGTCCAGCCCCATTTACGGACGACTTACGCAAACAACGTAAAATTTCAAATCGCGACGCGGGAACGACATCCATACTTAACATGGCTGTGCCTCCTAATAGTAGGAGCAACGTTACGACGAAACGACTTACGCAAACAACGTAAAAAACTACCGCCGGGCGCACATACGTTCGTGAATCGCCGTAAGTATGCAATTTGCATACTCTGCGCTGACAACTATGGGAGCGCCACCAAGCGGCCAGCGTGAGAATGCACCCTAAGATACGACGGCGTAAGAGATTTATGCCAGTCGTATCTTAGGCTGAAGTCGGCGTATCTAGCTTTCTGAATACAGAAAGTAGATACGCCGGCGCAACTTAGCAATTACGCGGCGTATTTATGGATACGCCGGCGTAATTGCTCTCTGAATCTACCCCAGTGCCTACATCCTCACCACACTGCCCCACCACACATGCCCCACCTGCCCCACCGCACAATCAGCCCCTTGTAATGATATACTTACCGGAAGCCAAACTTGTCCATGGCGATGGCGAAATGGCGCGGTTGCTCATAGCAGTGGTAGAGATTGCGGTCATCCATTGGAATGAGATCCACATCACTGAAGATGAAACAGTCGTACTCGGCGTCCTTCATGGCCTCCAGGAAGCCGATATTCAGGAGTTTGGCGCGATTGAAGGTCTCCTCCACCGAACTGCATGGAGAGATTGGAATTGGCGTCAGTCGGGACATCACAAGCACAGATTTACAGCTTCGCCAGCCAGAGATTCTCATCTATAAAACTCAGAGGACCATTTACAGCATTGCTCATTCCTTATTGGTCAATACAATTTCTGCCAATTTTCACCCATTTATAAAGCTGACAATTTTCATCGGATTTCCACCAAGGTGACAACGCCATGCTGTCTGGTGGGGAGATTGTACGGTGTTGGCCATCGATTCATTTAGAACGTTTGGAGTTTACGTGATCCCCTTACATTCCTTCTCCAGACACCCCAAAAAACCTGGGATAACGTAAACGTCAAACTTTCCACACAAGCAGTGTAGAAAGAAAAGTTCTGATCACATTTTTCCCTATAAAGCTGGCACACTACACTATTGTTAATGGAAGGTAAAGAGTTTTAAGCATAGTGGAGTCACTCAGGGTTTAGTACCCCCCTTGCCCTCTACAGTCTGCTTTTCCCCCATGTCAGTATTACAATTTTCCACTTCCAACTTTCATAAAGTAAGAAAAAAGAGGGTGCAGTGAGGTAGGGTGTGGCAAGGTGGAGTAGAGTTAGGTGGGTCAGGATAGGTGTGGCAAGGTGGAGTAGAGTTAGGTGGGTCAGGATAGGTGTGGCAAGGTGGAGTAGAGTTTGGTGGGTCAGGATAGGTGTGGCAAGGTAGAGTAGAGTTGGGTGGGTCAGGATAGGTGTGTCAAGGTGGAGTAGAGTTGGGTGGGTCAGGATAGGTGTGGCAAGGTGGAGTAGAGTTTGGTGGGTCAGGATAGGTGTGGCAAGGTAGAGTAGAGTTGGGTGGGTCAGGATAGGTGTGTCAAGGTGGAGTAGAGTTAGGTGGGTCAGGATAGGCGAGGTGATGAAAAGGTTGGGTGGGTCAGGATAGGTACGGAAAGGTGGAATAGGGGTAGTTGGGTCAGGATATGTGAGGTAGAGTATGGTTAGGTGGGTCAGGATAAGTGAGGCAAGGTGCAGTATGGTTAGGTGGGTCAGGATAGGTTAGGCAAGGTGGAGTAAGGTTAGGTTGATTAGGATAGGTTAGAAGGGTCAGGATAGGTTAGGCAAGGTTGAGTAGGGTTAGGTGGGTCAGGATAAGTGAGGCAAGGTGGAGTAGGGTTAGGTGGGTCCGAATAGATTACACAAGGTGGAGTACAGTTAGGTGGGTCAGGATAATGTTGATCAGGATAGGTTAGGCAAGTAGGGTTAGGTGGGTCAGGATAGGTTAGTCAAGGTGGAGTAGGGTTAGGTGGGTTAGGATAGGTACGGCAAGGTGGAGTAGGGTTAGGTGGGTTAGGATAGGTACGGCAAGGTGGAGTAGGGTTAGTTGGATCAGGATAGGTGAGGAGAGGTGGAAGTAGGGTTAGGCGAGTCAGGATAGGTGAGGCGGGGTGGAGTAGGGTTAGGTAGCTCAGGATAGCTTAGGCAAGGTTAAGTAGGGTTAGGTGGGTCAGGATAGGTGTGGTGAAGTTGAATAGGGTAAGGTGGGTCACGAAAGGTTAGGCAAGGTGGAGTAGAGTTAGGCAAGTCAGGATAGGTGAGGTGAGGTGTGGAAAGGGTTGGGTGGGTCAGGATAGGTACGGAAACGTGGAATAGGGTTAGGTGGGTCCGGATAGGTTAGAAAAGGTTGGAGTAGGGGTAGTTGTGTCCAGGATAGGTGGAGGTGGGCCAGGATAGGTTAGGCAAGGTAGAGTACGGTTAGGTGGGTCAGGATAGGTTAGGCGAGTTGGAATAAGGTTAGGTGGGTCAGGATAGGTTAGGGCAAGGTGGAGTAGGGTTCGGAGGGTCAGGATAGCTAAGGCAAGGTGGAGTAGGGTTCGGTGGGTTCAGGATAGGTTAGGTGAGTTGGAGTAAGGTTAGGTGGGTCAGGATAGGTTATGCAAGGGTGGAGAAGGGTTCGGTGGGTCAGGGCAGCTAAGGCAAGGTGAAGTAGGGTTAGGTGGGTCAGGATAAGTGAGGAAAGGTGAAGTAGGGTTAGGTGGGTCAGGATAGTTGAGGTGAAGCGAAGGGGGATATAGGGCATGCTTAGATAGGGTTAAGTGAGGTGAGGAAGGGTTAGGAGAGTGTTTGTTAGAAAAAGGTGGAGTAGGGTTAGGTGGATCAGGATAGGTGGGGTGAGTTAAGAGGGACGATAGGATGCGTTGAGGTAGGGCTGAGTGAAGTGAGGAGGGGTAGAGTGAGAAAAAGTGTGATGGGGGTGAGGTGGGGTGAGGGGAGGTAAGGTGCTCTTCTGAGCTCTTCATAGGTGGTGGGGATGTGGATGTGTCGCACATCCCGTCCAACCATGAAAGAAAAAAAAAGTCCTATATGAAGTACAGAACCAGAATCCGGTCCATAGACAGCGGATTCTGATTGGTTGCCAGGGATAATGTTCTTTGCGGTGCATCATTTTCAGTGATTTGTTTTTATATTGACCGATAAACCAACCGGAGCCGAGGGGAAATGGAGGAGAAAATGACGCCATGAAGTCATAGAGGACAAGGAAGCGATCGTCATATAAAGTGCGGCAAATTTCCATCACCATTCCCAGAGAAAGAATGGCGGTAGCGTTGGAGTCAGCGGGGGAAGACGGCGAGGAGAATGCTGAATCCTGAGATTTAATGTCTCGGAATAAACAGCGGCGACATTATGATAAACAAATAGAATTATTCCTCTCATTAAGACCCTATGGGGTCCTCGGATTTTTCCTGAATCTCCATTTACATTCTTCTCTATCAGACCGCCAATATCCGAGAGACGAGTCACGCCGAGATCCCCGACAGACGCCAGGAGGAAGATTTACTAAATGTTACCAAATTATTATTATTACGTCTAGTTATAGGACTCTCTGCATCTAGAGCTACCGAATATATTGTTACATTGTTATTATTGATTCCGATTCATTCTATTTATAGAACTCTCTGTATACAGACTACGGCCCGGATTCACATACATTGGCGCATATTTATGCCGGCGTAGCGCAGAGAGGCAAGCACCGAATTCACAATGCACTTGCCTCCCAAACTGCGCTGGGTTCCCTCGGCGCAAGCCGTCGTACGTGGAAGTGGGCGTGAGCCATGCTAATGAGGTGTGACCCCATGCAAATGATGGGCCGTGTGCCATAAAACGAACGGCGCATGCGCTGTCCTGTGGACGTATCCCAGTGCGCATGCTCAGAATCACATCGGAACTACTCCCTAAGATACGACGGATCACTGCCTACGACGTGAACGTAACCTACGCCCAGCCCTATTCACGTACTACGTAAACGACGTAAAATACGACGGCTGTGTTCCCTGGTCCATACCTTAGCATGGGTTGCGCCTCCTATATGGGGAATAACTTTACGCCGGACGTACGACTTAGGCAAACCGTGTATATTATGCGCCGGGCGCAAGTACGTTCGTGAATCGTAATCCCGCCTAATTCAAATTTGGATCAGGGGGGCGTGTTTTATGCAAAACTACTGTGACCCGTCGTGATTGACGTTTATTCGGAACGGTGCATGCGCCGTCCGTGGAATTTCCCAGTGTGCATTGCTCCAAAGTACGCCGCAAGGACGTCATTGGTTTCGACGTAAACGTAAATGACATCCAGCCCCATTCACGGACGACTTACGCAAACGACGTAACTTTTTCAAATTTCGACGCGGGAACGACGGCCATACTTAACATTGGCTGCGCCTCATATAGCAGGGGCAACTTTACGCCGGGAAAAGCCCAACGTAAACATTGTAACTTTACTGCGTCGGCCGTGCGTACGTTCAGGAATTTGCGTATCTAGCTAATTTGCATACTCAACGCGGAATTCGACGGAAGCGCCACCTAGCGGTCAAAAAAAAAAAAAATGTAGTTTAGATCCGACGGCGTAAGAAACTTACGCCTGTCGGATCTAATGGATATCTATGCGTAACTGATTCTAAGAATCAGTCGCATAGATACGACGGGTCGGATTAGGACTTATGATGGCGTACATGGCGCTGCGCTGTCGTAAGTCCTTTAAGAATCTTGGCCTCTGTATATAGCGCTATAAACTAAAGTGTTGCAAATGCAGTGTCTGCAAATGCCACAGGTGTGCATCAGGCCTTAGGCTGGGTTCACGCCAGTCCAGTGGGAATTCCAGCTCTGTTTTCGCCTGCGAAGAGAAAAAGCAGCTGTTTCAACGGTTCCTCTCCATGGTAGCTGCGGATCAGCTGAGCAGGGAAAGGGGGGGGGTGGGAGGTGTAGTGAGGAGGGGGGAGAGAATTCATGTTCACAACGGAACGCATCTGCAAATCCAATGCGTTCCCATAGAAGATAATGGGCCTGAAGTCGCACCTGAGCCGGACCAGTAGGGGGGGGGGGTTGGGACACCACCAGTAGGGGGGGGGAGGATTGGGACACCACCAGTAGGGGGGGGGAGGATTGGGACACCACCAGTAGGGGGGGGGATTGGGACACCACCAGTGGGGGGGGGGGGGTTGGGACACCACCAGTAGGGGGGGGGGGGGGGTTGGGACACCACCAGTAGGGGGGGGGGGGGTTGGGACACCACCAGTAGGGGGGGGGGGGTTGGGACACCACCAGTAGGGGGGGGGGTTGGGACACCACCAGTAGGGGGGGGGGTTGGGACACCACCAGTAGGGGGGGGGGGGATTGGGACACCAGTAGGGGGGGGGGGGGGGACACCACCAGTAGGGGGGGGGAGGATTGGGACACCACCAGTAGGGGGGGGGAGGATTGGGACACCACCAGTAGGGGGGGGGAGGATTGGGACACCACCAGTAGGGGGGGGGATTGGGACACCACCAGTGGGGGGGGGGGTTGGGACACCACCAGTAGGGGGGGGGGGGTTGGGACACCACCAGTAGGGGGGGGGGGGTTGGGACACCACCAGTAGGGGGGGGGGGTGGGGACACCACCAGTAGGGGGGGGGTTGGGACACCACCAGTAGGGGGGGGGAGGATTGGGACACCACCAGTAGGGGGGGGGGATTGGGACACCACCAGTAGGGGGGGGGGATTGGGACACCACCAGTAGGGGGGGGGGATTGGGACACCACCAGTAGGGGGGGGGGGATTGGGACACCACCAGTAGGGGGGGGGGGGGGATTGGGACACCACCAGTAGGGGGGGGGATTGGGACACCACCAGTAGGGGGGGGGGGGGATTGGGACACCACCAGTAGGGGGGGGGATTGGAACACCACCAGTAGGGGGGGGGGGATTGGGACACCACCAGTAGGGGGGGGGGGATTGGGACACCACCAGTAGTGGGGGGGGATTGGGACACCACCAGTAGTGGGGGGGATTGGGACACCACCAGTAGGGGGGGGGATTGGGACACCACCAGTAGGGGGGGGGATTGGGAACACCACCAGTAGGGGGGGGGATTGAACACCACCAGTAGGGGGGGGATTGAACACCACCAGTAGGGGGGGGATTGGGACACCACAGTAGAGGGGGGGGGGGGGGGGGGAGATTGGGACACCACCAGTAGGGGGGGGGGATTGGGGACACCACCAGGTAGGGGGGGGGATTGGGACACCACCAGTAGTGGGGGGGAATTGGACACCACCAGTAGTGGGGGGGATTGGGACACCACCAGTAGTGGGGGGGATTGGACACCACCAGTAGTGGGGGGGGGCTTGCTCAGGAATGGCAGCAGGCAGGTGTGAGGACATCGGCACGCTCAGTGAGGAGAAGGACTTTTGGAGGATGGCCTGGTGTCAAGAAGGGCAGCAAAGAAGCCTCTGATGAATCCCCTTTCCCATTATTTGGGGCATCTGGAAAAAACCCTTGTCCAGAGAAGAAAAGGAGAGCGCCACCATCAGTCCTCCATCATGAGACCATTCATGTGTAGGGGGCTTCTCAGCCAAGGAAGTGGGGGGGCTCACTCACAATGTTACCTAAGAACACAGCCATGAATAAAGAATGGTCCAAAAAACATCCTCCAAGAGCAACTTCTCCCAACCATCCAAGAAGAGTTTGGTGAGGAACAATGCCTTTCCCAGCATGATGGAGCTCCCACCTTGCCATAGGCAAAAGTAGATTGGGGAACAAAAAAATCGAAAATTCGGGTCCATGGCCAGGAAACTCCCCAGACCTTAATCCCATTGAGAATTTGTGGTCAAGCCCTCAAGCATGATGGAGCACCTTGCCATAAGGCCAAAGTGGATTGGGGAACAGAACATCGAAAATTTGGGTTCATGGCCTATAAACTCCCCAGACCTTAATCCCATTGAGAACTTGTGGTCAATCCTCAAGAGGTGGGTGAACAACCCCCCCCCCCCCCACACAATTCTGACAACCTCCAAGCATTGATTATACAAGAATGGGGGGGGCGGCCATTAGTCAGGATGCAGCCCAGAAGTTGAGTGACAGCATGCCGGGGGGAATTTGCAGAGGTCTTGAAAAAAGAAGGGTCACCACTGCAAAACATCGACTCTTTGGCAAAACTTCATGCCATTGGCAAAAAAAGTCTCTCGACTCCAAATGCAGACGTACCCCGATATGCCCGCCGTATAGGGAAGTATTTCCCCCGGGACCGACGCCGCTACGTCTACCACTTACCCTATTCTGGGAGAACTGTACGGATCTCGGGGTCTATTCTTTCCCTAAACCTGCTCCGGGGCCAAGTTCGGACATGATAAATCTACGGGCCCCGTGTCCTTGGCATGCTGAGGAGTTGTAGTTCTCCAGAATTTGGAGGACGCTCTTCTACCCACTATAGCAGGGTCTCCAAACTTCTCAACAAAGGGCCAGTATATGTCCTTCAGACTTTACAAGGGCCGGATGGTGGACAGTGGGGGGCAGGAAAATGGCCTGGGCCCAGCATCAGCAAGAAAAAATATGCCTCTGGATTGGGGGGGTCAGTAGGAGGAGGAGTAAGGCCCCTATCAGTAGGAGGAATAGTATCCCATCATTGTTATTAGTAGAAGAAATAGCGCCCCCTTGTTGGCCGTCAGTGGGAGGAATAGTGCCCCAAGGGCCGGTACAAAGGCTAGCAAAGGGCCACATCTGGCCCTCGAGGCCGCAGTTTGGAGACCCCTGCACTATAGGATTAGGGGGATTAGAAAAAATAAAAGCCGTGCGGGCGTCCGCACAAATGGCGCAGGCAGCTGAATGAGACAAAGCGAGCCGAACCCGCGAAACGCCGCAAACAATCCTCATTTGAATGCGCAGGCAGCGGTGAGGAGAGTGGTGGGGGTAGGGGGGGGGCACTGATATGATAGAAAGGATTAATTAGCTTTTTTAATTATGAATTAAAATAGGTAAAAAAAAAAGACAAACGCAATTTACATTTCAATCGTGGCGAAAGTCATCCGAAACTGACAGAGACCATTTAACTTCCCGCCCCCCGAGACCCGCTGGAATCGGAGCGGAGGCATTGTGCGCTCTCACAGCTCGCCGCTCTTTAAATTCGCAAGCTTTGAGCCGAACGAAAACAAAAAAATAAAATAGCCAGGACAAAAGCCGGAGACGCGGCGCTCTGCTCACTCTCTGCTCTGCTGTCCGAGTGGCTGGACTGTCCGGGCCAAGCTGACCGGAAGGAGCACTTGCCCTGGTCAGCTTGGCTCGGGACAATCCAGCCACTTGCCCCGGTCAGGCTTGGCTCGGACAATCCAGCCACTTGCCCCGGTCAGCTTGGCTCGGACAATCCAGCCACTTGCCCCGGTCAGCTTGGCTCGGACAATCCAGGCCACTTGCCCCGGTCAGCTTGGCTCGACAATCCAGCCACTTGCCCCGGACAATCCAGCCACTTGCCCCGGTCCAGCTTGGCTCGGACAATCCAGCCACTTGCCCCGGTCAGCTTGGCTCGGACAATCCAGCCACTTGCCCCCGTCAGCTTGGCTCGGACAATCCAGCCACTTGCCCCCCGTCACTTGGCCCGGGTAATCCAGCCACTTGCCCTGGTCAGCTTGGCCCGGACAATCCAGCCACTTGGCCCCCGTCAGCTTGGCCGGGCAACCCAGCCACTTGCCCCCCGTCAGCTTGGCCGCCGGACAATCCAGCCACTTGCCTCGGTCAGCTTGGCCCGGACAGATCCAGGCCACTTGCCCCCCGTCAGCTTGGCCCGGACAATCCAGCCACTTGGCCCGACAATCCAGCCACTTGCCCCCGTCAGCTTGGCCCGGACAATCCAGCCACTTGCCTCGGTCAGCTTGGCCCGACAATCCAGCCACTTGCCCCTCGTCAGCTTGGCCCGGGACAATCCGCCACTTGGCCCGGACAATCCAGCACTTGCCCCCCGTCAGCTTGGGCCCGGACAATCCAGCCACTTGCCTCGGTCAGCTTGGCCCGGACCAATCCAGCCACTTGTTTAAAGTCAGCCAATCTGCTTCAGCTACAAGAATAAACTGGGTCACGTGGGTCGTCATCGACCACCATGAAAAGTCGTGATTTAATATAGCGTGTCTACCTGCTCCTCCATCTTTATTTTTACAGCACTGAAGACTTGGACTCACGGCACGCTCCGGGGGGTCTTTATCCGTCATGATCAGGGCAATCCTCCTCCACCCCCCTCCTGGGCACCCAGCTCCTGACAGCGTGATGGGACACAACGGGGGTGGGGCAGAGGGTGCGATGATCAGGAAGGTTGTTATTTGGGATGGAGGACGCGGTCTGGAGACGCGTGGAAGGATCTCGATGGGGAATGACCCCCAACGCTCAGGGACATGACAGCCGACTCTCCGGCACACAGTTTACATAACAGCGTTACAGTAACAGCTCAGCACCCAATCTCCCATAGCGTACAGTGCCGTCGCCATGGCAACAAGGGAGCGCTGCGTTCCCAGCTGTTACAGATTAATAACAGGGAGAAGTAAAGAGGAGGGAATCGCATCCTATAAGACGGAGCCAGAAATAACAACCTCATGCATCGCCATCCCCCGGGTTCTCCTCGTGCCTACAGAAGAGGAGAAATCTGCAACCAATCAAAGGGATCCCCTGGGGGGACTGGATCTACGGAGCGCTCGATCCGCCCAAACCTGGTAGATCCATGGGCGTATTGCAGGTAGGGGCAAGGGGGGGGGGGGGGGCAAGCACCCCACCCCCTCCAGAATCAGGGAATTAGCAAGGTGTTCGCCATAGGCGTGCGCGTGGGTTGTGCCCAGGGCACCCTATCACCCTACCCCCGGCATTGTAAAAAATAAATACTTGCGAGTCGCGGCTAAGCCCCTTCCCTTCATGACATTGTTAAAAGGGGGCGGAGCCTTGGTAAACGTAAGATGATGCCGCCGCCCCCCCCCCCCCCTGAAAAAAGAAGTTCTGCCAATGCCCATGGGTATAGTCCCTTATAGACGACACCGATTGGCTAAAATTCACCTTCGTAATCAAGGAGACTCCAGGTAATGACATCACCAAGACAGGAAATGAGAGGAAATCCTCGAGTGGGGACACCTGTCCCGGTGTCAACCATCCAAGAAGGATTTCTCTTGTTGTGTCCGCTCGAAATTTCCCCAGGGGGGGCACAGGCAGAAGAATATAACCCAGCAGGGATATTAATTCTCCATATTCCCATCGCTCACCTTAATGGATACGTCTCAAGATTTGGGTGCTGCGGCAACGGCCAGCTGGAAACTGGTTTGGAAAGTCGCAATGGAGATATTTGCCAGCACATGATTGGATGGACAAGGGTAGCGTCCAAAACAGGTTTTTATCGCATGATCACATCACAGAGGAGTGCAACGTTTCAGAGTCATGCAGGGACCCCTTCTTCGTCAGGCCTGCGCCTGACGAAGGGGTCCTGTGTGACATTACACACTCCTCAGTTTTTAGGCACCCTCAGCAGACCAATACCTCATTAAACCAATAGGATACCACCAACCCTCATTAGACCAATAGGGTACCTCCAATCGGTCATTAGAACAATAGGATACCTCCAACCCTCATTAGACCAATAGGGTACCTCCAACCTCATTAGACAATAAGATACCTCCAACCCTCAGACCAATAGGATACCACCCAACCCTCAGTTAGACCAATAGGAAACCTCCAGGCTTATTAGGAGCAATAGAATTTTGCTGACCTCATTAGACCAATAGATACCTCCAGGCCCACTAGAGCAATGAGAATTTTGCTGACCCTCAATAGACCAATAGGATACACTCAACCCTTTTCAGGCCATGATAATATCCCTGACCCTCATTAGGCCAATAGGATACACCCAATCCTCACCTGACCCTCAGTAGACCAATAGGATACTGCCAGTCCTCATCAGACCAATAGAATATTCCTAACCCTCATTAAGCCAATGGGATACACCCCCAATAGAATATACCTGACCCTCATCAGACCAATAGAAAACCCCCAACGCTCATTAGACAAATAGGATACCTCTGACCCTCATTATTAGACCAATAGAATACCACAGAATCCTCAATAGACCAATAGGAGACCTCCGACCCCCATTAGAGCCATAGAATATTGCTGACCCTCATTAGACAAACAGAATCCCATCATCCCTCATTAGACCAATAGGATACACTCAACCCTTATAGACCAATCGGGTGCCCCCCAACCCTCATTAGACCAGTAGTATACACCCAACACTTATCAGACCAATAAGATACCCCTGACCCTCATTGGCTAATAGGATACAACCAACCCTCAGCCAACCCTCATCAGTCCAATAGAATATTGCTGACCCTTATTGGGCCAATAGGTTAGCCCCAACCCTCATAGACCAATAGGATACCCTGCCTGACCCTCATTAGACCAATAGGATACCACAGAATCCTCAATAGGACCAATAGGAGACCTCCGACCCCCATTAGAGCCATAGAATATTGCTGACCCTCATTAGACAAACAGAATCCCATCATCCCTCATTAGACCAATAGGATACACTCAACCCTTATAGACCAATCGGGTGCCCCCAACCCTCATTAGACCAGTAGTATACACCCAACACTTATCAGACCAATAAGATACCCCTGACCCTCATTGGCTAATAGGATTACAACCAACCCTCAGCCAACCCTCATCAGTCAATAGGAATATTGCTGACCCTTATTGGGCCAATAGGTTAGCCTCCAACCCTCAATAGACCAATAGGATACCCCTGACCCTCATTAGGACCAATAGGATAGCCCCAACCCTCAATAGACCAATAGGATACCCCTGACCCTCATTAGACCAATAGGATAGCCCCAACCCTCAATAGACCAATAGATACACTCAACACCTATAGACCAATAGTGTACCCCCAACTCTATTAAGACCAATAGAAAACGGCCTGACCCTCATTGGGACCAATAAATATTCCTGACCACCAAGCCAAACCAAACCCCTCCCCTTCTTATTGTTTTCTATTTAATTTGACATGATAATTAATTGATCCCGTTAAATATTCTCTACATTTCTATTAAAGGTTTTTTTTTGTTGTTCCGCTTTGATTGATCCCTCCAGAGTGACGACGGTAGGAGGTCCTCGGTCACGTCGTCCCCCTCCCCCCATTGGGACCGGAACGATAACGGTCACCCGGGGACCCGCGGGGAAGAAACGTTTCTGCAGAGCAGGAAATTCGCGCCTCCCGCTGAAGCCTTTGGTCGCCACCGTCTTCCATTGTTAATCCGCAGCTTACAAACAATTACCGCCGACACAAAGGGGCGATTAAGAGGTTCGATTTAATTGCCGTTAGCGCTCCAGTAATTGGTTTGCAGTTCAACACTTAAAAACAAATCGTCTGCACTCCGCAGTGATTATTCCCCCCGACCCGCGTCATTGAACCCCCCGAACCGCAGAGTGGGGGATGGGGTAATCAGGTTTCCCATAGCAACAGGAGAGGGGAGCTACTTAAAGGACAACTCCACCCAAACTGAAACCTCCACATTCTGGCTTCCTAAAAATTCAATGAGGAATCTCTAATAATACCGTGTCCAATCATCACCCTCCTTCATAATGTAAAATGAACAAATCATTTTCTGATGTCTTGTGGGAGGGGCAGAGACACAAACTACTGCAGGAAAATCTCCCCATTGTGGGAGGGGCAGAGACACAAACTACTGCAGGAAAATCTCCCCATTGTGGGAGGGGCAGAGACACAAACTACTGCAGGGAAATCTCCCCATTGTGGGAGGGGCAGAGACACAAACTACTGCAGGAAATCTCCCCATTGTGGGAGGGGCAGAGACACAAACTACTGCAGGAAATCTCCCCATTGTGGGAGGGGCAGAGACACAAACTACTGCAGTGAAATCTTATCATTGTGGGAGGGGCAGAGACACAAACTACTGCAGGAAATCTCCCATTGTGGGAGGGGCAGAGGACACAAACTACTGCAGGAGATCTCCCCATTGTGGGAGGGGCAGAGACACAAACTACTGCAGGAATCTCCCCATTGTGGGAGGGGCAGAGACACAAACTACTGCAGGAAATCTCCCCATTGTGGGAGGGGCAGAGACACAAACTACTGCAGGAAATCTCCTCATTGTGGGAGAGGGGCGGAGACACAAACTACTGCAGGAAATCTCCCATTGTGGAGGGGCAGAGACACAAACTACTGCAGGAATCTCCCCATTGTGGGAGGGGCAGAGACACAAACTACTGCAGGAGATCTCACCATTGTGGGAGGGGCAGAGACACAAACTACTGCAGGAAATCTCCCCATTGTGGGAGGGGCAGAGACACAAACTACTGCAGGAAATCTCCCATTGTGGGAGGGGCAGAGACACAAACTACTGCAGGAAATCTCCCCATTGTGGGAGGGGCAGAGACACAAACTACTGCAGGGAAATCTCCTCATTGTGGGAGGGGCAAAGACACAAACTACTGCAGGGAAATCTCCTCATTGTGGGAGGGGCAGAGACACAAACTACTGCAGGAAATCTCCCCATTGTGGGAGGGGCAGAGACACAAACTACTGCAGGAGATCTCACCATTGTGGGAGGGGCAGAGACACAAACTACTGCAGGAAATCTCCCCATTGTGGGAGGGGCAGAGACACAAACTACTGCAGGAAATCTCACCATTGTGGGAGGGGCAGACACACAAACTACTGCAGGAAATCTCCTCATTGTGGGAGGGGCAGAGACACAAACTACTGCAGGAAATCTCCCCATTGTGGGAGGGGCAGAGACACAAACTACTGCAGGGAGATCTCCCCTTAGAAGGTCCCGCGCAGTGGGAGGAGCCAGAGTTGCACTCACCTGGTTGATGATATAGATTCCGTAGCCCACCTTCTGCCGGCGCAGGATGGGGTGGAGTAGTGCAGCCAGTATTTCAGGTGGTGCTCCCGGTGTCGGAATGGAATGATAATGGCCACTCGCCACTTTGGCAGGCAATCACTTGGGATGTACTTTCCTCCATCCGTCACGTCGGGGTTCTCCCGCTGACCCGCTCCATGGTCATCGGGGAGCTGAACTCGATCAGCAGACGGCCGACTGGAAGAGAAAAGACACCGCCCATCAGTCATCAAGAAATCCGCTTCCCCCCTTCGCCCCGCACACAGCATGGCCCCGCCCCTGAGGATCAACCCCAACCTGAAACCTGACTGCATGAAGTCCATAGGAGTTCTTCTGGGTGCTCCAGATATTTGAGAAAGAATGTATGGGGATTCGCTTTCCTAATACAGACAATAGCGGGTGGGGGAGGGGACATTAGAGTGTAAGCTCCTCTGTACAGAGACTGATGTGACTGTGGGGGGAGGGGACATTAGAGTGTAAGCTCCTCTGTACAGAGACTGATGTGATGTGATGTGGGGGGAGGGGACATTAGAGTGTAAGCTCCTCTGTACAGAGACTGATGTGATGTGGGGGGGAGGGGACATTAGAGTGTAAGCTCCTCTGTACAGAGACTGATGTGACTGTGGGGGGGGGGGACATAGAGTGTAAGCTCCTCTGTACAGAGACTGATGTGACTGTGGGGGGGGGGGGGGACATTAGAGTGTAAGCTCCTCTGTACAGAGACTGATGTGACTGTGGGGGGGGGGACATTAGAGTGTAAGCTCCTCTGTACAGAGACTGATGTGACTGTGGGGGGGGGGGGGGGGACATTAGAGTGTAAGCTCTCTGTACAGAGACTGATGTGATTGGCTCAGTGATCTCTGTACAGCGCTGCGGTATAGGTCGGAGCTGTGGGATACGGGGAGGCATGTTGGTAATAACTCCATGTAATGTGCAGTCAGCTCTATTTCTGAACGCTGGGAATACCCGGGAGTATGAGATATATACGGAACACCAAACGATCGCACACGAGTCCCGGCCTCTCAGCAGCTGATTAAATTGTGCAATGAAAAAAAAATAATAATATGTTCAGACTTGAATTATTCCTGGGGGGAGGGGAGGAAAACAACACAGCGCAGATCTGTCCTAGATACGGGAGAGAGAGACGTCCCGAGACTGAGGGGGGAAATCACGCCTGTCAGCTCTTCAGAGGACGCCGATCGCCGAGGATGGAGGAGGAGGAACGCAGAGAAACTGCTCAGCAACCCTCCCTGAGCCGAGACTACAGAGCCCACATCCCCCCATCCATCCGCCTGTCCCCCATCCCCCCATCTGTCCCCCATCCCCCTGCCTAAAAAACAAGTCCCAGAACTTGTTTGAGCTTCACCCGTTTTGGAGTGGAGATGCGACCCGTCTCCATAGAAAAGAATGGGGTCTCCGAGATTACAGAGAATGGCGGGAAAAAAGAGAAAATATCCAGTGAGCGGCAGTTCTGTGGAGGAAAATGGGCAGACTCCCAGCCCCCCCCCCCCACCCGGACCTGCCCCGGGATATACATACCCCTCCCCCCCAGACCTGCCCCGGCATATACATACCCCTACCCCGGCATATACATACCCCCCCTACCCCGGCATATACATACCCCTCCCTCCAGACCTGCCCCGGCATATACATACTTCTCCTCCTAATATACTATACATACACCCCCATCCATACCTGGCTCATATATACATACCCCTCCCCCCAGACCTGCACCGGCATATACGTACCCCCTCCTCCAGACCTGCCTGGCCCCCCGGCATATACACCCCCCGCCCCAGACCTGACCCGCATATACATACCCTTCCCCCCCCCCCCCCCCCCCAAGACCTCCCCCGGAATATACATACCCCTACCTCGGCATATACATAGCCCCTCCCCCCCCCAGACCTGCGCCGGCATATACATACTTCTCCTCCTAGATCTGCCCCCCTAATATACTATACATACACCCCCATCCCATACCTGGCTCATATATACATACCCCTCCCCCCAGACCTGCACCGGCAAATACATACCCCTCCCCCCAGACCTGCCCCGGCATATACATAGCCCTCCCCCAGATCTGCCTGGCCCCCGGAATATACACCCCCCCCCCAGACCTGACCCGCATATACATACCCCTCCCCCCCAGACCTGCCCCCGCATAGACATACCCCCCCCCCCCAGACCTGCCCCGGCATATACATACCCCTCCCCCCCAGACCTGCCCCCGCATAGACATACCCCTCCCCCCCCCCCCCAAGACCTGCCTCGGCATATAAATACACCCCCCCTAGACCTGCCCCAACATATACACACTCCTCCCCCTAGATCTGCCCCCCGGATATACTGTACATACACCTCCCCCCCCAGACCTGCCCCGGCATAAACATAGCCTTCCCAGTCCCACCCCCCCCCCCCCCAAGAGCAGCCCCCTCCGCCATAGGCAGCAGCCTAGTTTGCCTCTGTGAGGAATATGGCGGACCCTCTCCAGAGACAGAACATTTCGCAGACTGCGGTTTGAACACAAACCCTTCCCCGGCACAGCCCACTGTAATCCGGCATCAGCCCGGAGAGGAGGGTGGGCACCGGGCACCACTCAGGGGGCAGCCATAATCACAGTAATTAATGCATTAATCAGTCCTGGCGCTCCGGCTTATTAGCAATCTGCCTGCTGTGCGCCGACCGCTCCGCTCCGCTCTGCCGGACCCAGAACGGGATTAACCCTTCCATCACCGCAACTGACTACCGGAACCCGGCGAAGGAGGACCGGCTCTTCACAGCGAGCAGGGACCTCACCTTAAAGGGAACCTGTCAGGGAAGACACATGGGGGCCACCACTGATTATAGAGTTCATCCTGGCTTCAATCCTCAGTGAGTCACAGACCGGGAAAGAGTCAGGGATGAGCAGAACCGGGGGAAAGAGTCAGGGATGAGCAGAAGCCGGCAAAGAGTCAGGGATGAGCAGAACCGGGGGAAAGAGTCAGGGATGAGCAGCAGCGGGAAAGAGTCAGGGATGAGCAGAAGCGGGAAAGAGTCAGGGATGAGCAGAAGCGGGAAAGAGTCAGGGATGAGCAGAAGCGGGAAAGAGTCAGGGATGAGCAGAAGCGGGAAAGAGTCAGGGATGAGCAGAACCGGGGGAAAGAGTCAGGGATGAGCAGAACCGGGGGAAAGAGTCAGGGATGAGCAGCAGCGGGAAAGAGTCAGGGATGAGCAGAACCGGGGGAAAGAGTCAGGGATGAGCAGCAGCGGGAAAGAGTCAGGGATGAGCAGAAGCGGGAAAGAGTCAGGGATGAGCAGAAGCGGGGAAGAGTCAGGGATGAGCAGAAGCGGGGAAGAGTCAGGGATGAGCAGAAGCGGGGAAGAGTCAGGGATGAGCAGAAGCGGGAAAGAGTCAGGGATGAGCAGAAGCGGGAAAGAGTCAGGGATGAGCAGAAGCGGGAAAGAGTCAGGGATGAGCAGAAGCGGGAAAGAGTCAGGGATGAGCAGAAGCGGGAAAGAGTCAGGGATGAGCAGAAGCGGGAAAGAGTCAGGGATGAGCAGAAGCGGGAAAGAGTCAGGGATGAGCAGAAGCGGGAAAGAGTCAGGGATGAGCAGAAGCGGGAAAGAGTCAGGGATGAGCAGAAGCGGGAAAGAGTCAGGGATGAGCAGAAGCGGGAAAGAGTCAGGGATGAGCAGAAGCGGGAAAGAGTCAGGGATGAGCGGAAGCGGGAAAGAGTCAGGGATGAGCGGAAGCGGGAAAGAGTCAGGGATGAGCGGAAGCGGGAAAGAGTCAGGGATGAGCGGAAGCGGGAAAGAGTCAGGGATGAGCAGAAGCGGGAAAGAGTCAGGGATGAGCAGAAGCGGGAAAGAGTCAGGGATGAGCGGAAGCGGGAAAGAGTCAGGGATGAGCGGAAGCGGGAGAAAGAGTCAGGGATGAGCGGAAGCGGGAAAGAGTCAGGGATGAGCGGAAGCGGGGAAGAGTCAGGGATGAGCGGAAGCGGGGGAAGAGTCAGGGATGAGCAGAAGCGGGGAAGAGTCAGGGATGAGCAGAAGCGGGGAAGAGTCAGGGATGAGCAGAAGCGGGGAAGAGTCAGGGATGAGCAGAAGCGGGGAAGAGTCAGGGATGAGCAGAAGCGGGGGAAGAGTCAGGGATGAGCAGAAGCGGGGAAGAGTCAGGGATGAGCAGAAGCGGGAAAGAGTCAGGGATGAGCAGAACCGGGGGAAAGAGTCAGGGATGAGCAGAACCGGGGGAAAGAGTCAGGGATGAGCAGAACCGGGGGAAAGAGTCAGGGATGAGCAGAACCGGGGGAAAGAGTCAGGGATGAGCAGCAGCGGGGGAAAGAGTCAGGGATGAGCAGCAGCGGGAAAGAGTCAGGGATGAGCAGAAGCGGGAAAGAGTCAGGGATGAGCAGAAGCGGGAAAGAGTCAGGGATGAGCAGAAGCGGGAAAGAGTCAGGGATGAGCAGAAGCGGGAAAGAGTCAGGGATGAGCAGAAGCGGGAAAGAGTCAGGGATGAGCAGAAGCGGGAAAGAGTCAGGGATGAGCAGAAGCGGGAAAGAGTCAGGGATGAGCAGAAGCGGGAAAGAGTCAGGGATGAGCAGAAGCGGGAAAGAGTCAGGGATGAGCAGAAGCGGGAAAGAGTCAGGGATGAGCAGAAGCGGGAAAGAGTCAGGGATGAGCAGAAGCGGGAAAGAGTCAGGGATGAGCAGAAGCGGGAAAGAGTCAGGGATGAGCAGAAGCGGGAAAGAGTCAGGGATGAGCAGAAGCGGGAAAGAGTCAGGGATGAGCAGAAGCGGGAAAGAGTCAGGGATGAGCAGAAGCGGGAAGAGTCAGGGATGAGCAGAAGCGGGGAAGAGTCAGGGATGAGCAGAAGCGGGGAAGAGTCAGGGATGAGCAGAAGCGGGGAAGAGTCAGGGATGAGCAGAAGCGGGAAAGAGTCAGGGATGAGCAGAAGCGGGGAAGAGTCAGGGATGAGCAGAAGCGGGGAAGAGTCAGGGATGAGCAGAAGCGGGGAAGAGTCAGGGATGAGCAGAAGCGGGGAAGAGTCAGGGATGAGCAGAAGCGGGGAAAAGTCAGGGATGAGCAGAAGCGGGGAAAAGTCAGGGATGAGCAGAAGCGGGCAAGAGTCAGGGATGAGCAGAAGCGGGCAAGAGTCAGGGATGAGCAGAAGCGGGCAAGAGTCAGGGATGAGCAGAAGCGGGCAAGAGTCAGGGATGAGCAGAAGCGGGCAAGAGTCAGGGATGAGCAGAAGCGGGCAAGAGTCAGGGATGAGCAGAAGCGGGCAAGAGTCAGGGATGAGCAGAAGCGGGCAAGAGTCAGGGATGAGCAGAAGCGGGCAAGAGTCAGGGATGAGCAGAAGCGGGCAAAGAGTCAGGGATGAGCAGAAGCGGGCAAAGAGTCAGGGATGAGCAGAAGCGGCAAAGAGTCAGGGATGAGCAGAAGCGGCAAAGAGTCAGGGATGAGCAGAACCGGGCAACGAGTCAGGGATGAGCAGAACCGGGCAACGAGTCAGGGATGAGCAGAACCGGGCAACGAGTCAGGGATGAGCAGAACCGGGCAACGAGTCAGGGATGAGCAGAACCGGGCAACGAGTCAGGGATGAGCAGAACCGGGCAACGAGTCAGGGATGAGCAGAAGCGGGCAAGAGTCAGGGATGAGCAGAAGCGGCAAAGAGTCAGGGATGAGCAGAAGCGGCAAAGAGTCAGGGATGAGCAGAAGCGGCAAAGAGTCAGGGATGAGCAGAAGCGGCAAAGAGTCAGGGATGAGCAGAACCGGCAAAGAGTCAGGGATGAGCAGAAGCGGGCAACGAGTCAGGGATGAGCAGAAGCGGGCAACGAGTCAGGGATGAGCAGAAGCGGGCAACTAGTCAGGGATGAGCAGAAGCGGGGAAGAGTCAGGGATGAGCAGAAGCGGGGAAGAGTCAGGGATGAGCAGAAGCGGGAAAGAGTCAGGGATGAGCAGAAGCAGGCAAGAGTCAGGGATGAGCAGAAGCGGCAAGAGTCAGGGATGAGCAGAAGCGGCAAAGAGTCAGGGATGAGCAGAAGCGGCAAAGAGTCAGGGATGAGCAGAACCGGGGGAAAGAGTCAGGGATGAGCAGAACCGGGGGAAAGAGTCAGGGATGAGCAGAACCGGGGGAAAGAGTCAGGGATGAGCAGCAGCGGGAAAGAGTCAGGGATGAGCAGAAGCGGGAAAGAGTCAGGGATGAGCAGAAGCGGGAAAGAGTCAGGGATGAGCAGAAGCGGGAAAGAGTCAGGGATGAGCAGAAGCGGGAAAGAGTCAGGGATGAGCAGAAGCGGGAAAGAGTCAGGGATGAGCAGAAGCGGGAAAGAGTCAGGGATGAGCAGAAGCGGGAAAGAGTCAGGGATGAGCAGAAGCGGGAAAGAGTCAGGGATGAGCAGAAGCGGGAAAGAGTCAGGGATGAGCAGAAGCGGGAAAGAGTCAGGGATGAGCAGAAGCGGGAAAGAGTCAGGGATGAGCAGAAGCGGGAAAGAGTCAGGGATGAGCAGAAGCGGGAAAGAGTCAGGGATGAGCAGAAGCGGGAAAGAGTCAGGGATGAGCAGAAGCGGGAAAGAGTCAGGGATGAGCAGAAGCGGGAAAGAGTCAGGGATGAGCAGAAGCGGGAAAGAGTCAGGGATGAGCAGAAGCGGGAAAGAGTCAGGGATGAGCAGAAGCGGGGAAGAGTCAGGGATGAGCAGAAGCGGGGAAGAGTCAGGGATGAGCAGAAGCGGGGAAGAGTCAGGGATGAGCAGAAGCGGGGAAGAGTCAGGGATGAGCAGAAGCGGGGAAGAGTCAGGGATGAGCAGAAGCGGGGAAAAGTCAGGGATGAGCAGAAGCGGGCAAGAGTCAGGGATGAGCAGAAGCGGGCAAGAGTCAGGGATGAGCAGAAGCGGGAAAGAGTCAGGGATGAGCAGAAGCGGGGAAGAGTCAGGGATGAGCAGAAGCGGGAAAGAGTCAGGGATGAGCAGAAGCGGGAAAGAGTCAGGGATGAGCAGAAGCGGGCAAGAGTCAGGGATGAGCAGAAGCGGGCAAGAGTCAGGGATGAGCAGAAGCGGGCAAGAGTCAGGGATGAGCAGAAGCGGGCAAGAGTCAGGGATGAGCAGAAGCGGGCAAGAGTCAGGGATGAGCAGAAGCGGGCAAAGAGTCAGGGATGAGCAGAAGCGGCAAAGAGTCAGGGATGAGCAGAACCGGCAAAGAGTCAGGGATGAGCAGAAGCGGGCAACGAGTCAGGGATGAGCAGAAGCGGGCAACGAGTCAGGGATGAGCAGAACCGGGCAACGAGTCAGGGATGAGCAGAACCGGGAAACGAGTCAGGGATGAGCAGAACCGGGCAACGAGTCAGGGATGAGCAGAACCGGGCAACGAGTCAGGGATGAGCAGAACCGGGCAACGAGTCAGGGATGAGCAGAAGCGGCAAAGAGTCAGGGATGAGCAGAAGCGGCAAAGAGTCAGGGATGAGCAGAAGCGGCAAAGAGTCAGGGATGAGCAGAACCGGCAAAGAGTCAGGGATGAGCAGAACCGGCAAAGAGTCAGGGATGAGCAGAAGCGGGCAACGAGTCAGGGATGAGCAGAACCGGGCAACGAGTCAGGGATGAGCAGAAGCGGGCAACGAGTCAGGGATGAGCAGAAGCGGGCAACGAGTCAGGGATGAGCAGAAGCGGGGAAGAGTCAGGGATGAGCAGAAGCGGGGAAGAGTCAGGGATGAGCAGAAGCGGGCAAGAGTCAGGGATGAGCAGAAGCAGGCAAGAGTCAGGGATGAGCAGAAGCGGCAAGAGTCAGGGATGAGCAGAAGCGGCAAAGAGTCAGGGATGAGCAGAAGCGGCAAAGAGTCAGGGATGAGCAGAAGCGGCAAAGAGTCAGGGATGAGCAGAAGCGGCAAAGAGTCAGGGATGAGCAGAAGCGGCAAAGAGTCAGGGATGAGCAGAAGCGGCAAAGAGTCAGGGATGAGCAGAACCGGCAACGAGTCAGGGATGAGCAGAAGCGGGGGAAAGAGTCAGGGATGAGCAGAAGCGGGGAAGAGTCAGGGATGAGCAGAAGCGGGGAAGAGTCAGGGATGAGCAGAAGCGGGGAAGAGTCAGGGATGAGCAGAAGCGGGGAAGAGTCAGGGATGAGCAGAACCGGGGAAGAGTCAGGGATGAGCAGAACCGGGGAAGAGTCAGCTAGTGCTGGTCAGTCCCATTTCACTGGACTTGTTCTGTTGAATATGACCAACTACTACTGACTGAACTATGACTCTTCACCAACATGGAGGATGAAGATGATCCAGAACCGGCACTTCGGCAAAACAGCAATGACAAGTCCCAGATTTTAATCTTGACCGGTTCCTACATAGTGGCTACTAAAGATTCCTGGATAGCATTAGTGGTCCATAATTACCGCCATATTTCTCATACCATGGACTCCACTCATACGAGACCTCCCCACCACACCACTCACACCGCGGACTCCACCCACACCGCGGACTCCACTCATATGAGACCTCCCCACCATGGACTCCACACCACTCATACCACGGACTCCACTCACACCACTCATACCACGGACTCCACTCACACCACGGACTCCACTCATATGAGACCTCCCCACCACACTACTCACACCACGGACTCCACCCACACCACGGACTCCACCCACACCACGGACTCCACTCACACCACGGACTCCACTCATATGAGACCTCCCCACCACACTACTCACACCACGGACTCCACCCACACCACGGACTCCACCCACACCACGGACTCCACCCACACCACGGACTCCACTCACACCACGGACTCCACTCACACCACGGACTCCACTCACACCACTCACACCATGGACTCCACTCATATGAGACCTCCCCACCATGGACTCCACTCCACTCCACTCCCCACCACACCACACCACACCACGGACTCCACTCACACTACGGACTCCACTCATATGAGACCTCCCCACCACGGACTCCACTCACACCATGGACTCCACTCATATGAGACCTCCCCACCACGGACTCCACCCACACCACAGACTCCACCCACACCACAGACTCCACCCACACCACGGACTCCACCCACACCACGGACTCCACCCACACCACGGACTCCACCCACACCACGGACTCCACCCACACCACGGACTCCACCCACACCACGGACTCCACCCACACCACGGACTCCACCCACACCACGGACTCCACCCACACCACGGACTCCACCCACACCACGGACTCCACCCACACCACGGACTCCACCCACACCACGGACTCCACCCACACCACGGACTCCACCCACACCACGGACTCCACCCACACCACGGACTCCACCCACACCACGGACTCCACCCACACCACGGACTCCACCCACACCACGGACTCCACCCACACCACGGACTCCACCCACACCACGGACTCCACCCACACCACGGACTCCACCCACACCATGGACTCCACCCACACCATGGACTCCACTTATATGAGACCTCCCCACCATGGACTCCACTCCACTCCACTCCCCACCACACCACTCACACCACGGACTCCACTCACACCACGGACTCCACTCATATGAGACCTCCCCACCATGGACTCCACTCCACACCACACCACGGACTCCACTCACACCACGGACTCCACTCACACCACGGACTCCACTCACACCACGGACTCCACTCACACCACGGACTCCACTCACACCACGGACTCCACTCATATGAGACCTCACCGCCATACTACTTACACCATGTACTCCATTCATATGAGACTTCCCCGCCATACTAATACCATGGACTCCGCTGATATGGGACCTCACCACCATATTTCTCACACCATGGCCTCCACTCATATGAGACCTCACCTCCATATTTCTCACACCATGGCCTCCACTCATATGAGACCTCACCTCCATATTTCTCACACCATGGCCTCCATTCATATGAGACCTCACCTCCATATTTCTCACACCATGGCCTCCACTCATATGAGACCTCACCTCCATACCACTCACACCATGGCCTCCACTCATATGAGATCTCACTGATATACGACTCACTTCATGGGTTCTAATTGGAGGTAAAGGGTTCCACCCAACAGCCATATGCCAACTTACCCAAACCAGTCGGGGAGTCCGGGCACGGAGGAACAGGCTTCTCGGTGATGGTCTGGTTGAGTTCCAGCTTGGCGCTGGGTGTCAAGACGTCTGTGGGGGAAGTGACAGCGGGGTAGGTGTGGGCGGTGCCATTGGGCCGGGAGAAGTTGTAGTAGGGGTGGACGCGGGAGGAGTTCCTGACATTGAAGTGGCTGAAGAAGTCCAAGCGTTGAGCGTAGACATCGAAGTAGAGGATCATGATAATGACAAAGTGCACGAGGCAGAGCAGAAGGACGGCCTTACAGATCCTCTCTAGAGTGACGCCCAGCAGCAACCTGGTCATCTTCTGACGTGGGGGAGGTCAGGCCGGACACCATGTGACCCTGAGGGCTGGGAGTCCAGCGCCGCCCATATGAGGTGCTCGTCCTGCGCGGGAGACAACAGGAAATCACATTAATATTCATACTTTGTATAGAAGTTACATTGTTATATTATAGTAGCTAGTCCGACATTTCCAACAGAGCCAATGCTGTGTGTATGGAGCTTTTCTATTGGTTCAACTAGATGGGAGCCGTTCGGAGCCGTTCGGAAAAACTCGGAAATACTCAGTTCCCGAACCTATCCGAGGTCAGCCGAGCTGTCCTCGGGCCTTTCCGTGTGTTTCCGAGTTTCTCCGGCACCCCCCACCTCTGGCCACATGCGGTATTGCATGCCATTGAAATCAATGCGGAACAAATTATTTTAGTTTCCATTGACTTCTATGGGGAAACTCCCTTTGATATGCGAGTGCTTTGGATTGCAAGCGTTCTCCTGGAACGGATTATCCTCGTAATCCAAGGTTCCACTGTACACCCACCGGCCACTTTATTAGGAACACCTGTTCAATTGCCTAGCAACGCAAATTGCTAATCAGCCAATCACATGGCAGCGACTCAAGGCATTTAGGCAGCTAGAAGCGGTGAAGAGGACTTGCTGAAGTTCAAAACGAGCCTCAGAATGGGGAATAAAGAGGATTGAATTGACTTTGAACGTGGCAGACTGGCTAGTCTGAGTATTTCTGGGATTTTCACACACACACACACACACACACACACACACCCATCTCTCGGGGATTACAGAGAATGGTGGGGGGGGGGGGGGGAAGAGAGAAAATATCCAGTAAGCGGCAGTTGTGTGGAGGAACTCTTCCTATCCATTATTAACGGGTAACATTTGATTTTTCCCGCCATATTAGGATGCACTGGCAGCCCATTCATTACACAAAACACAAAGAAATGAAAAGGCTGCTGCTGCTGCTACGCGCGCGGTGCTCTGTATCAGCCAACTCCATGTTTTCTGGGTGGCACAGAGCACAGCGAAGGACATTGGTGTCTGGTCTCTCTGTAATCAATAAACGCTTTGCCCACCGCCTCCTGTACGTTTACGGAGGCAGAACGGCGCGGCTGCGCAAAGCAACGTACCTGTACGCATGGGGCGATACACAGTCGCATTTAACCCTTTCTTCAAACGCTAGCGGGGGTTAAAAGCACCCCGCTAGCGGCCAAATAGCGTAGCTAAAACGATGGTAAAGCGCCGCTTTTTAGTAGCGCTTTACCGATAACGCAGCAGTGTGAAATAGCTCTTGAGATAATTCAGCTTCACTCCATGCCCATATAAATATAGACTAGAGAATGTACAGACCCCCCTTCAGAACAGATGGACCCCCTTCAGCACAGACCTGTCCATTCAGCACAGATGGACCCCCCTTCAGCACAGACCCCCCCATTCTGCACAAACCCCTTCATTCAGCACAGATGGACCCCTCCATTCCACACAGACCCCTCTTTCAGCACAGAGCCCTCTTTCAGCACAGACCCCCCTTCAGCACAGATGGACCCCCTTTAAGCACAGACCCCCCTCCCCCTTCAGCACAGATGGACCCACCATTCAGCACAAACCACCCCTTGATCACAGACGGACCCCCCTCCCCCATCTCATTTAGTACCTCAGGTCAGAGATCAGCGCGGCACAGGCACAGCAGGTGGGGGAGGCGGCTTCACTCTGCTAGCTGTGCCTGTGTGACATCTGGCCTGGGATCCGGCCCCTTTCGATTTTTCCAGGGGGGGGTCAATTGCCCCCCTTGCCCTATCGAGTGGATGCCCATGCCTGTACGTTATTTTTCAGTAGAAAGTGCCTGATAAATGTAATTCTCCTGAGGAAGCTACTACTCGTGGTGAAACATGTTGAGAATTGTGTCAGTCTGTACACCGTTGATACTGTACGATGGATTTTATTCTATTTTTTTTTATTGTCAGTTAAAGCGACGCAGTGCAGAATCGCAAAAAGCGCTCTGGTTTTTGGGCAGCCAAATGGTCCAGGGCTGAAGTGGTTAACACTGCGGCAGAGGACTAGAAGCTCCTCCTGCTTATGTTTCCCTGCAGACAGGCTGGGAGAGAGCCGGGTCATGTGACAGCTGGATATCCAATAGGAAAAAAGGGACTTGGATGTTTTTTTTATTTTTATTAAAATAATTAGAGAGCCACCATCCCCCATACAGGAACAGAAGGGAGGATCGTACATTACACAGTGTGCGTGTTTAGTATCACTTTAAAGCGGTCCAATCACTTTGAAGAGGTTTATAACGAGCCTCATGACACGAAGACACACCGCGCTATTTTTGGCGAATGCAGGTCCCCCAGCACGGCGCCACTCACATCTGTGCCCTAAAGGGACCGGACCCCCCTCCAGTATAACTAGATCCTGAAAGCCATTACTCCACAAAAGTGACATCAGGGGCCCCCGAAGTAAATTGATCCCGAAGTCAGGAGGACATACATGAAGAATGGCGAAGAGAGCTCTGCGCCGATCGTTTACAGGAGATAATTGGTCCCTGCGGGGGGTGGATGCGAGCGAAGCCCCCAACCTGGAAACGAGCGCCGGACCGTTTACAACGCAAACGTCTTTACGGCACATCAAAAAATAAATAAATTAATTTATTATTATTGGCCCAGATTCAAAGAGCAATTGCGCCTGCGTAACCATAGTTACGCAGCGCAATTGCTTACTTGCGCAGGCGTAAAGACTTCTCCTGATTCAGAGAGCTTGTTACGCCGACTGCAGCCTAAGATATGCGTGGCATAAGGCTCTTATGCCCTCATATCTTAGGCTGAATTCTTACGTTGGCCGCTAGGTGGCGTTCCCGTTGTGGTCAGCGTAGAGTATGCAAATTGCATACTAACGCCGATTCACAACGTTACGCGAGCCCTGCGTACGCAGTTTACGTAGTTTGCGTACATCGGGTTTCGCGTAAGGCTGCACATTCTAATAGCAGGGGCAGCCAATGCTAAGGATACCCGTCGTTCCCGTCGTTAAATTTTACGTCGTTTGCGTAAGTGAATCGTGAATGGCGCTGGACGCCATTCACGTTCACTTTGAAGCAAATTACGTCCTTGCGACGTCATTTGCCGCAATGCACGTCGGGAAAGTTCCCCGACGGAGCATGCGCCCTACGCTCGCCGCGGGAACGCGCCTAATTTAAATGATTCCTACGGGATCATTTAAATTGCGCGCGCTTACGCCGGGCATTTTGCCGGCGCGCCCTCGCAATTTACGGAGCTACTGCTCCGTGAATCGAGGGTAGCGCAGAAAATTTGCGGGGCGCAGGGCAAAAACGGTGCCCTGCGCCTACGTAAAAACTGCGCAAATGTTACTGAATCTACCCCAGTATTATTATAACAGTTTGCCCCTAACCGCTTACAAATAAATTATAATAAATAAAAAAAAAAAAAAAAAAATCTCATCCCTTGACCCCAATATTAACCCCTAATCAGAATATTAATCCCTAACATAACTAAATAAATAAGTAAATAAATACATTATATAACCCATAACCCCTTACAAAATTAATTAATTAAATAAAAATAAATGAATAAAAAAAAAAAAAATTCTAACCCAACACTTGACCCTAATATTACCCCCTATTAACCCCTAACCCCAATATTAACCCAAAACCCTAACATAATAAATAAGTAAAAATATATAAAATTATTTATTTAACCCCTAACCCCAACTCCTTACAAAAAAAAATATTATAATATTTAATAAAAAAAACAAAAAATCTCACCCCAACCCTTCACCCTAATATTACCCCCTATTATTAACCCCAATATTAATCCCTAACATAACTAAATAAAAAAAAAATATAAAATTATTTAACCCCTAACCCTAAATGCTTACAAAAAAAATTATAATTAAAATGTAATTAATAAAAAAAACTCTCACCCCAACCCTTCACCCTAATATTACCCCCTATTATTAACCCCTAACCCCAATATTAACCCAAAACCCTAACATAATAAATAAGTAAAAATATATAAAATTATTTATTTAACCCCTAACCCCAACTCCTTACAAAAAAAAAAAAATTATAATTATAATATCTAATAATAAAAAAAAAACCTCTCATCCCAACCCTTCACCCTAATATTACCCCCTATTATTAACCCCTTAACCCCAATATTAACCCAAAACCCTAACCTAACTAAATAAATAAGTAAAAAATATCTAAAATAATTTTTTAACCCCTAACCGCTTAGAAAAAAAATTATAATGAATAATAAATTCCCTTCTAGATTGTGAGCTCTAACGAGCAGGGCCCTCTGATCATTCCTGTATTAAATTGTATTGTAACTATAATGTCTTCCCTGATGTTGTAAAGCGCTGCGTAAACTGTTGGCGCTATATAAATCCTGTATAATAATAATAATAATAATAAAATGCAATTAAAAAAAAAAACTCTCACCCCAATATTACCCCCTATTAAGCCAAAACCCTAATAATCCCTAACATAACTTAATAACTAATAAATTAATTATTAACTGTCAGCCTTGAAATGTCTCCTGGGACTTGTAGCTCGGCAGCAGCTGGAGGGCCGCACGTTGTGCACCCCATGCTAACATGTGTTGATGCATAAAAAGAAAAAAAAAGAAAAGAAGAACAATTCATAGGAACGCAATGCACAGCAGCATAGAACACAATTACCATCCTGGGTACCGGCGGCACTGCTGTGAATAGGACCATAAAGAGCCGCTGAGCTCCCTCCGGACGGGGCGTCCATCGCACGCGGCTGTTGTGACGCAATCAGCAAACATTCCGTCACTTTGCTGCATGAAAATACATGTCAAGTAGAAATCCCTTGTTTTACCCCTCTGTGGCCGGTTCTTCTCTATGCACTGCAGTGTGACCCGCAAAGGGAGACTCTATGGGTGCGCCGAGCACTCTCCGCACGCACACAAAACTGTACTGTGAAGCATGGTGGTGGCAGCGTCATGCTGTGGGGATGTTATTCAGCGGCAGGCGTGTTTTATGCTAATGTGTGATGACCTGACGTGATTGACGTGTTTTACGAACGGCGCATGCGCCGTCCGTGTACATATCCCAGTGTGCATTGCTCTCAAGTACGCCGCAACGACGTATTGGTTTCGATGTGAACGTAAATTCTAACGACTTACGCAAACAACGTAAAAACATTCAAAATTTCGAAGCGGGAACGACGTCCATACTTAACATTGGCTGCGCCTCCTAATAGCAGGAGCAACGTTACGCTGAAAAAGCCTTACGCAAACGACGTAAAAAAACTACCGCCGGGCGCACGTACGATTGTGAATCGGCGTAACTAGGTCATTTGCATACTCTACGCCGAAAACGACGGGAGCGCCAACTAGCGGCCAGCGTGAGAATGCACCCTAAGATACGACGGCGTAAGAGACTTACTCCAGTCGTATCTTAGGCTAATGCCGGCGTATCTTGCTTTCTGAATACAGAAAGAAGATACGCTGGCGCAGATTTGAATTTACGCGGCGTATCTATGGATACGTCGGCGTAAATCCTTTCTGAATCTACCCCCTACAATATAAAATGCCACATTTCCTTGCAAAATAATGGCACCGCTTTCAGCACCTAAAATCTGAAATAATCCTAATACCGCCAGGGAGGTTAACCACTTCCCGACCGCCGCATGTATATGTACGACCACAGAATGGCACGTACAGGCAAATGGGCGTACATGTACGTCCTTGCCTTTCCGCGGGTCGGGGGTCCGATCGGGACCCCCCCCCCGCTACATGCGGCGGGCGGATTCCCTCGGGGAGCGATCCGGGACGACGGCGCGGCTATTCGTTTCTAGCCGCCCCCTCGCGATCGCTCCCCGGAGCTGAAGAACGGGGAGAGCCGTATGTAAACGCGGCTTCCCCAAGCATTACTGTGGCGCTGCATCGATCGTGTGATCCCTTTTATAGGGAGACTCGATCGATGACGTCAGTCCTACAGCCACACCCCCCTACAGTTGTAAACACACACTAGGTGAAGCCTAACTCCTACAGCGCCCCCTGTGGTTAACTTCCAAACTGCAACTGTCATTTTCACAATAAACAATGCAATTTAAATGCATTTTTTGCTGTGAAAATGACAATGGTCCCAAAAATTTGTCAAAATTGTCCGAAGTGTCCGCCATAATGTCGCAGTCACGAAAAAAATCGCTGATCGCCGCCATTAGTAGTAAAAAAAAAAAAAAAAAAACTATCCCCTATTTTGTAAACGCTATAAATTTTGCGCAAACCAATCGATAAACGCTTATTGCGATTTTTTTTACCAAAAATAGGTAGAAGAATACGTATCGGCCTAAACTGAGGGAAAAAATATTTTTATATATGTTTTTAGGGGATATTTATTATAGCAAAAAGTAAAAAATATTGCATTTTTTTCCAAATTGTCGCGCTATTTTTGTTTATAGCGCAAAAAATAAAAACCGCAGAGGTGATCAAATACCACCAAAAGAAAGCTCTATTTGTGGGGAAAAAAGGACGCCAATTTTGTTTGGGAGCCACGTCGCACGACCGCGCAATTGTCAGTTAAAGCGACGCAGTGCCGAATTGTAAAAACCCCTTGGGTCATTTAGCAGCATATTGGTCCGGTCCTTAAGTGGTTAATGTCCCCATTACAAATATTCTCCGGTAATCAGAAAACATTTCCAGGAGTCTGTGAAGGGAAAGCAGAGCACCCCATGAATCCTCCTCCTCCTCCAACCATCTCACTAATCATTGAATTACGGGGCCCGAGTCGTCAGGACCGGCTGCGCTTCCTATGAAATGATGCGGCGGACCCCGTGTGCTAACAATCAAGAGCGGAAATAAATCCTTCTAATGAGACATTATGTCACAGCGTGACAATGCCACGAGACGCCGACAATGGCGAGCCCGCCGACACGAAGCATTACACCCCTAAATCACGGCTGTCAGAGGTGATTGCCGCCATTGTGTGCGACAGCTAGCATGTAATCTTACACTTACACACGTGCAGATTATTCCTAATGTGATGAAAATGACAGAATACTAAAAACGGAGGGACCGGCGCAGAATATTCCGACATGGGGAGGTTTACCCGGAGAGAAGATACATCATGCCGGGTGATAATGAGGATAGAAATGAAACAAACTATCTAATTATATAAAAGGATATAAAGAAGACATAACACTATATACAGCGGAAGATCTCATTTTATACAAGGATAGAAAAGAAACCTATAGAATTAAATATTTATTTTAAGGATATAAAAGGAGACGTAACACTAAATACACAGCTGGTTTTCTTGACCTGGATCCATGAGACCGACTACTACTAGATATCCCATGACCTGGATCCATGAGACCAACTACTACTAGATATTCCGTGACCTGGATCCAGGAGACCAACTACTACTAGATAGACTATCCGTCTATCTCCTTCTCTTTTAGCTTTTCGAGGATCCCTGAAAACCCTCCTCTTCAGAGAAGCCTATCCTACCCACATCTAACAACTGTATTTTAACTTTGCCCACCTGATCACCCCCCATATCTACTACCCTCTGTTCCACTTCACCCTCCCTTCTAGATTGTAAGCTCTAACGAGCAGGGCCCTCTGATCATTCCTGTATTAAATTGTATTGTAACTATAATGTCTTCCCTGATGTTGTAAAGCGCTGCGTAAACTGTTGGCGCTATATAAATCCTGTATAATAATAATAATAATAATATCCCATGACCTGGATCTATGAGACCAACTACTACTAGATATCCCATGACCTGGATCCACCAGACCGACTACTACTAGATACCCCATGACCTGGATCCATGAGACCAACTACTACTAGAAATATCAGGAGCAGAATTTATGAGACCAACTACTACTAGATATCCCATGACCTGGATCCAGGAGACCGACTACTACTAGATATTCCGTGACCTGGATCCATGTGACCAACTACTACTAACCCATGACCTGGATCTGAGAGACCAACTACTACTAGATATCCCATGACCTGGATCCACGAGACCAACTATTACTATATGCGTAGCATAAGGGGTTGCAGGGGGTCACAATCGCAACCCTGCCCCTAGCTCAAGGGGGCCCCTGAAGCCTCGCTGTCATATTATCATATCCTCCACAAAGTCCAGCTCCGATCTGCCCTAGGGCCCACAAGCTTCAAGCTATGCCTCTGACTACTACTAGGTATACCATGACCTGGATCCATTGTAACTTTCCCTCATGCATGGAAATGATGATAAATTCCTAAAGTTTATTATTATTGTAAAGTTCGATATTTTATAACAAATAAAAGAAAAAAAAAAGTCATAGTAAAGCGAGAACAAACGTTATGTCTTGACTTCCTCGGTGATCTCCGGACCCAAAACACCAACCCAGATCTGCAGTAAAAGCTTCCCCCACACAGCGTGTCCTCCAACCACCTGACACCGATATCTATGTGTATAGAGGGACCCCACGAGGAACGCCGCGGCACCGCCACTCAGAAAAGTCTCATCTTCCTCCAGGAAGACAAAGGAAGGAGGTGACCGGAGACGTTCAGGACATTATTATATCATGAGGGAAACCGGAGCCGAGGAAAACTTCCAGACTGGAAGCGACATTCGAACCTTTCTTAGGAGATCGCCAACTTTCCTGCAAGTCCTTCTTAATTAGCTGGAGCTTCACTGATCACAGATAATAGTATGAGAGAGCATTTCATTATCAGCATCAGCCACAAAGAAAAATAGTTCCCGGGTCTGTACACCCGCTGTGCCCCATTATGAGGGGTTCTCACCATCCCTGTGCCGAGTTCCCGGGTCTGTACACCCGCTGTGCCCATTATGAGGGGTTCCCACCATCCCTGTGCCGAGTTCCCGGGTCTGTACACCCGCTGTGCCCATTATGAGGGGTTCCCAACATCCCTGTGCTGAGTTCCCGGGTCTGTACCCCCCGCTGTGCCCATTATGAGGGGTTCCCACCATCCCTGTGCCGAGTTCCCGGGTCTGTACACCCGCTGTGCCCATTTTGAGGGGTTCCCACCATCCCTGTGCTGAGTTCCTGGGTCTGTACACCCGCTGTGCCCATTATGAGGGGTTCCCACCATCCCTGTGCTGAGTTCCCGGGTCTGTACACCCGCTGTGCCCCATTATGAGGGGTTCCCACCATCCCTGTGCTGAGTTCCCGGGTCTGTACACCCGCTGTGCCCATTATGAGGGGTTCCCACCATCCCTGTGCCGAGTTCCCGGGTCTGTACACCCGCTGTGCCCATTATGAGGGGTTCCCACCATCCCTGTGCCGAGTTCCCGGGTCTGTACACCCGCTGTGCCCATTATGAGGGGTTCCCACCATCCCTGTGCTGAGTTCCCGGGTCTGTACATCCGCTGTGCCCATTATGAGGGGTTCCCACCATCCCTGTGCTGAGTTCCCGGGTCTGTACACCCGCTGTGCCCATTATGAGGGGTTCCCACCATCCCTGTGCTGAGTTCCCAGGACTGTACACCCGCTGTGCCCATTATGAGGGGTTCCCACCCTCCCTGTGCCGAGTTCCCGGGTCTGTTCACCCGCTGTGCCCATTATGAGGGGTTCCCACCATCCCTGTGCTGAGTTCCCAGGTCTGTACACCCGCTGTGCCCATTATGAGGGGTTCCCACCATCCCTGTGAATTTGGATCTTTATGTTTCTCTGTACAAATACATCGGGCCAGATTCACATAGGTTAGGGGATCTTTAGATCCGCGTAACCTATGTAATTTAAGATCCGCCGCCGCAAGTTTTAGAGGCAAGTGGGTAATTCACAAAACACTTACCTCAAAACTTGCGGCGGCGTATCGTTAACCCTCCGGCGGAATTCAAATTCCGTGGCTAGGGGGAGTGCATTATTTAAATCAGGTGCGTCCCCGCGCCGATTTAACTGCTCATGCGACGTCCGTGAATTTTCCCGGCGTGCATTGCTCCCAATGACATTGGTTTCAGCTTGAGGGTAACTCGCGTCCATCGATTTTGTGAATCGACGTACGCAAACAACGTAAAATTTCAAAATTCAACGCGGGAACGACGGCCATACCTAACATTGGCTGTGCCTCATAGAAGCAGGGGTAACTATACGCCGGGAAAACCCTTACGTAAATGTCGTAAAGTGACTGCGTCGGGCCCGCGTACGTTAGTGAATTGGCGTATCTCACTGATTTACATATTCTCGCCGTAAATCAGCTACACAGTTACATCTGTCGGATCTTAGGCATATCTATGCGTAACTGATTCTATGAATCAGTCGCATAGATACAACCGACGCAACTCAGAGATACGACGGTGTATCAGGAGATACACCGTCGTATCTCTATGTGAATCTGGCCCATCATCTTTAGGCGACACACCTCTGTCATTCAGTTTTTCTTTATTGTTCCTGTGATTGGGATGAACTTTATAAATAGTTGTATTTTATTATGCAGGTTCTGGGTACATCTATTTGCCATCAACTCTGACCAGCTTCCCTGTCCCTGCTGAAGAAAAGCATCCCCACCACATGATGCTGCCACCACCATGTTTCACGGTGGGGATGGTGTGTTCAGGGTGATTTGCAGTGTTAGTTTTCTCCACACATAGCAGTCAAAAAGTTGAATTTTGGTGTCATGTGACCAGAGCACCTTCTTCCACATGTCTGCTGTGTCCCCTCCCCCACATGTTTGCTGTGTCCCCTCCCCCACATGTTTGCTGTGCCCCCTCCCCCACACGGCTTCTCACAAACAGGACTTCTTAGGTCTTTCTTTCTCCAATGTCTTTCTTCTTGTCACTCTTCCATAAAGGGCAGATTTGTGGAGAGACCACTAATAGTTGTCCTGTGGACAGATTCTCCCCCCTGAGCTGTGCAGCTCCTGTGCAGCTCCTCCAGAGTTACCATGGACCTCTTGGCTGCTTCTCTGATGAATGCTCTCCTTGCCCGGTCAGTTTAGGTGGACGGCCATGTCTTGGTAGGTTTGCGGTTGTGTCATACTCTTTCAATTTCCCGATGATGGATTGAACAGAAGCTCCGTGAGATCTTCAAAGCTTGGGAGATTTTTTTTTTTTTATAACCTAACCCTGCTTTATACTTCTCCACAACTTTATCCCTGACCTGTCTGGTGTGTTCCTCGGCCTTCATGATGCTGTTTGTTCACTAAGGTTCTCTAACAAACCTCTGAGGGCTAGGGACATGGCTAGCGTTAGGTTGGAGTTACGGCTAGGGTTAGGGACATGGCTAGGGTTAGGTTGGGGTTACGGCTAGGGTTAGGGACATGGCTAGAGTTAGGTTGGAGTAACAGCTAGGGTTGGGGTTACCGGCTAGGATTAGGATTACCGGCTAGGATTGGGGTTAGAGGTGTGGCTGTGGTTAGGGTTAGGTTGAAGTTATGGCTGGGGTTAGGGTTATGGCTAATGTGGAGTTATGGCTGGGGTTAGGGTTATGGCTAGGGTTAGGTTAGGGTTATGGCTAGGATTGGGTTTATGGTTGAGTTAGGGTTAGATGTATGGCTGGGGTTAGGTTGGAGTTATGGCTGGGGTTAGGGTTATGGCTAATGTGGAGTTATGGCTGGGGTTAGGGTTATGGCTAGGGTTAGGGTTAGGTTAGGGTTATGGCTAGGATTGGGGTTATGGTTGGGTTAGATGTATGGCTGGGGTTAGGTTGGAGTTATGGCTGGGGTTAGGGTTATGGCTAATGTGGAGTTATGGCTGGGGTTAGGATTGGGTTATGGCTAGGGTTACAGTTACGACTAGGGTTAGGGTTATGGCTAAGATTAGGGTTACCGCTTGGGTGAGGTTGGAGTTATGGCTAGGATTAGGGTTATGGTTAGGCTTGGATTAGGGTTATGGTTATGGCTGGAGTTAGGGTTAGGCTTGGATTAGGGTTATGGTTAGGTTGAAGTTATTGCTAAGGTTCGGGTTATGGCTAAGGTTAGACTTGGGTTAGAGCTCATTTCTCTTGCAGAAGGAACACCAGGAACAGAGATGAATGAACAATGTCAGAAGGGGCTGCAGAAGGCATGGGCTGGGACAGGGGTAAAAAACAAAAAACAAATCAAGATGTGATTGTTTGTGCTGTAAAAAGACGCAAACAAGTCGCATGTACATCATGCCGGTGCAATTTTCATGCGACTTTTGTGTGTGTGTACATTGAAGTCTTTGGCCCTCAAGTCGCATGAAAATCGGACCAGGAACTACATGAAAGTCGCAGTGACTTTAGGTGACACAGATATAAACATTACTCATCGGGAAACATGGGGTGCAACTAGTCATGCGACTTTAGGGGTCCAAAGTCGCACGACAAGTCAGACAAGTGTGAATGGGGCCTTCGATTATTCACCTTCATTTTGATGTGCAGCGTGATCTTGCACGCTTTATAAGGAACAGCGGCAGAATTCCGCCATACGGATTCACGGCTCCTGAAAGAACGTTTTCCGGCTTTTAGAAGAAATATCTGGATCACAAGTGGCGGGGGAGGGGGGAAGGGGGGGGGGGAGTATCGCTGTCAGAGGTTTCCCCCCTTAAAATGTTTCATTTATCGGAGGCGGAGATTTCAGGTCGAACGTTCGGCTTTTCATTATGTGCGGAGTGGAACACATTGCGGCTTTAATTAGAGCGCATTTTCGCTGCTCCAGTCCCACTGAGGACGTGAATGTAGGACAGCGGAGGAGGGAGCGCAACGCGTTCAGCGCATCCGTCACAGGAGGATTCCCAACCAACCGAACAAGAAATGTATTTCATTACAGCGCCGACACCGCTCAGCCCCCCTCCCCCCCGGAGTACAAACATACTGCATGCAGAGGGAAACCGCCTGCAGGACGCCAGCACCGCAACACAACGCGGCTGGAGATCTCAGAGCAACACAGAAGCAGATCAAAAAAAGAATAAAAAAATAGCGCAAATCTAAAGAAATTCCACGATTGGTATGGGGGGGGGGAATATATAATTAAAAAAAAAAATGGTGGACTCCCAATTATTTTTTATAATAATTATATATATATATATATATATGTGAATATATAAAAATACCAAGACCTTTCTACCAATATTCTACCTCTAATGAATATATATATTTTAAAAAAATTGTGCATAATGATAAAGTGCAAATCTTAAAAAAAAAAAAAAAAAAAAAAACTTTTATGTATTTAGTGCAACTATGACATAAAAAGTGCTTATGTGAACATATTAAAAAATAAAAAAATAAATACATATTTTGTAAATAAATCTAAAAATGTCCCAAAATTAAAGTCCAAAAGAAAAAAAAGAAAAACACAGAAAAAATAAAAGAAAATGTAAGTACAAATATTCAAATTTTGGGACATTTTTAGATTTATTTACAAAATATGTTTTGTTTTTCTGTTTTTTCTCATTTGGGAATTTTTTTTTTTTTTTTTTTTTAAATAAATGTAAAAACTGAGAATTTTTTTTCACTATATCAGCACCTACAAAATCCCGCTAAAAATATTTCTCCGATTTACATTTATTTTTTAAATTTAAATAAAAAAAAATTCCCAAATGAGAAAGGTCCAAAGAAAAAACAGAAAAAAAATGTAAATATATTTGTTTTTCATAATTGTTTTTGTTTTTCTGTTTTTTTCTTTTGGACTTTTCTCATTTTTTTTTTTTTATTATTATTTATTTATTTACAAAATATATGTAAACGGAGAAATATTTTTGATGGGATTTTGTAGGTGTTATCAAACAGCATATATATTAATACGTGTGCGGAGTTGTGCCGTATGATGGAAAATATCTTATCATGTAGATCAGGCATGTCCAAAGTCTGGCCCGCGGGCCAATTGCGGCCCCCGTTCCGGTTTAATGTGACCCCCCTGGTAATTTGTATATATATATGGCCCCCAGGGCAACACAAGATTTATATATACTGGGCCAGATTCACAGTGAGAGTACGCCGGCGTATCTACTGATACGCCGGCGTACTTTCAAATTTGCCGGGTCGTATCTTTAGTTTGAATCCTCAAACCAAGATACGACGGCTTCTGGGTTCGTTCCGACAGGCGTACAGCTTCGGATTCGTAGGTGCAATACTTCGGCGCCCGCTGGGTGGAGTTTGCGTCGTTTTCCACGTCGGGTATGCTAATTAGCTTTTTCTGTCGATCTACGAAGGTACGCGCGGCCGTCGCATTCTCTTACGTCGTCGCTAGTCGGCTTTTCCTGGCGTATAGTTAAAGCTGCTATTTCGTGGCGTATAGATAGACTTGCCATGTTAAGTATGGCCGTCGTTCCCGCGTCGAATTTTGAATTTTCTTTTTTTTTGCGCAAGTCGTCGGTGAATAGGAAAGGACGTAACTCACGTCTATGTTCAAAAAATGACGTCGGTGCAACGTAATTTCGCGTAATGCACGGCGGGAAATTTCAAAACGGAGCATGCGCATTTCAATCGGCGCGGGGACGCGCTTCATTTAAATGAATCACGCCCCCTACCCGCCCAATTTGAAATACGCGCCGAGAAATACACTACGCTGCCGTAACTTACGGCGCAAAATCTTCCTGGATTCGAAATTCCACCAGGTAAGATACGGCGGCGTAGCGTATCTCTGATATGCTGCGCCAGGGCAATTCTTTGTGAATCTGGCCCACTGTATTTATCAGCGCTGCCTCAGAGGGGACAGGAAGGGGGGAATGAGTTCCGTCAAATTACATACAGGAGAATCTCCTGTGTACTCGGCGGCATCTGTAATAGGAAGTCCCGCCTCTTGGGCTGCCATTGGACGACTCCTCTGTCTATCATATGAGGAGGGACATTGTATTAAAGAGGGTGCTGTGTAAACAGAAGATTCTCCTGTATGTAATCTGTTGGTGCTTGTCCCGCCACCCCTGTCTTCGAGGTTGCAGAAGGGCTAACCCTAACCCTGTCTGTAACCCTAACCCTGTCTGAAACCCTAACCCTGTCTGTAACCCTAACCCTGTCTGTAACCCTAACCCTGTCTGTAACCCTAACCCTGTCTGTAACCCTAACCCTGTCTGTAACCCTAACCCTGTCTGTAACCCTAACCCTGTCTGTAACCCTAACCCTGTCTGAAACCCTAACCCTGTCTGAAACCCTAACCCTGTCTGAAACCCTAACCCTGTCTGAAACCCTAACCCTGTCTGTAACCCTAACCCTGTCTGTAACCCTAACCCTGTCTGTAACCCTAACCCTGTCTGAAACCCTAACCCTGTCTGTAACCCTAACCCTGTCTGTAACCCTAACCCTATCTGTAACCCTAACCCTGTCTGTAACCCTAACCCTGTCTGTAACCCTATCTGAAACCCTAACCCTGTCTGTAACCCTAACCCTGTCTGTAACCCTAACCCTGTCTGTAACCCTAACCCTGTCTGTAACCCTAACCCTGTCTGTAACCCTATCTGAAACCCTAACCCTGTCTGTAACCCTAACCCTGTCTGTAACCCTAACCCTGTCTGTAACCCTAACCCTGTCTGTAACCCTAACTCTGTCTGTAACCCTAACTCTGTCTGTAACCCTATCTGAAACCCTAACCCTGTCTGTAACCCTGTCTGTAACCCTAACCCTGTCTGTAACCCTAACCCTGTCTGTAACCCTAACCCTGTCTGTAACCCTAACCCTGTCTGTAACCCTAACCCTGTCTGTAACCCTAACCCTGTCTGTAACCCTAACCCTGTCTGTAACCCTAACCCTGTCTGTAACCCTATCTGTAACCCTAACCCTGTCTGTAACCCTAACCCTGTCTGTAACCCTAACCCTGTCTGTAACCCTAACCCTGTCTGTAACCCTAACCCTGTCTGTAACCCTAACCCTGTCTGTAACCCTAACCCTGTCTGTAACCCTGTATGTAACCCTAACCCTGTCTGTAACCCTATCTGTAACCCTAACCCTGTCTGTAACCCTATCTGTAACCCTAACCCTGTCTGTAACCCTAACCCTATCTGTAACCCTAACCCTGTCTGTAACCCTAACCCTGTCTGTAACCCTAACCCTGTCTGTAACCCTAACCCTGTCTGTAACCCTAACCCTGTCTGTAACCCTATCTGTAACCCTAACCCTGTCTGTAATAGGGTTAGGGTTCACAGTGAAATACCAAACTCTGACTATGTCCTCAGAACTTTTCGAGTTGAGGGTACGTGGCCTCTGAACACTGAGCATTATTCTAGGGCCAAAGGGAATCACAGCACCATGACCACGACGGCCCCTGCGGGGTGGCCTGCCTCTGCCAGTCATTTTTTTTTAGATTAGTTTAGTTGTACTATGCGTGTAAGCTACTGTGCCACCAGATATGAGATGTGGCACTGGACAGGTGGGCACAGTTTACCCTGTGAGGCAAAGACACCCTGGCAGACAAATGACTACTATTATGTATTGCAGTGAATTTTGTTTTCATATCTTGTCAACTGTGCCAACACAATATAGATGAGATGTGGCACTGGACAGGTGGGCACAGTTTACGCTGTGAGCCTGGGCCCCTTACATTACACAGCACCCCACAGCTCTGGGCCCCTCTACATAGCACCCTGCACCACTGGACCACTTTATATTACACAGCAGCTTGCACCACTGGGCCCCTTACATTACACAGCACCCCACAGCTCTGGGCCCCTCTACATGGCACCCAGCACCACTGGACCCCTTCCCTGTCTGAGCAGGCAGGGAAGTGGGGGCAGGGTCTGAGCAGGTAGGGAAGTGGGGGCGGGGTCCTGAGCAGGCAGGGAAGTGGGGGCGGGGTCCTGAGCAGGCAGGGAAGTGGGGGCGGGGTCCTGAGCAGGCAGGGAAGTGGGGGCGGGGTCCAGAGCAGGCAGGGAAGTGGGGGCGGGGTCCAGAGCAGGCAGGGAAGTGGGGGCGGGGTCCAGAGCAGGCAGGGAAGTGGGGGCGGGGTCCTGAGCAGGCAGGGAAGCGGGGGCGGGGTCCTGAGCAGGCAGGGAAGCGGGGTCCTGAGCAGGCAGGGAAGCGGGGTCCTGAGCAGGCAGGGAAGTGGGGGCGGGGTCCTGAGCAGGCAGAGAAGAGGGGCGGGGTCTGAGCAGGCAGGGAAGAGGGGGCAGGGTCTGAGCAGGCACTGGGTACCACAATCGCCAATCAGAAAAAGTTAAAAACCATCTAGACCGACCCAGAGGACAATGAGCCAATAGGAAAGCAGAGAATTCCTGCAAGGACGACATTCTGATATTGGGGGAGGGGAGAACACGATGTGCCGCACATGATCAGATACATTTCTATGTTTTCTCATGTAAATGTGGATAATAAAGTCTTCAGATGAGTAATCAGAGAGCTTTGTCTGTGTGTCGGAGGTCAGTCCCACTCATTACACTTCTAATGATTCAGATACATCGGGCCAGATTCAGAAACATGCCTATCTTTAGGCGGGCGTAGCTTATCTCCTATACGCTACGCCGCAGTAACTTTGAGAGGCAAGTCCCGTATTCAGAAAGAACTTGCGCCCGAAGTTACAGCGGCGTAGCGTATATGGGCCGGCCTGAGCCCGCCTAATTGAAAATAGGCTGATAGGGGGCGTGTTGTATGCTAAATAGTCGTGACCCCACGTAATTGACGTTACTAACGAACGGCGCATGCGCCGTCCGTGAAAGTATCCCAGTGCGCATGCTCCAAATTATGCCGCAAATAGTCATTGCTTTAGACGTGAACGCAACTTACGCACAGCCCTATTCGCGTACGACTTACGCAAACGACGCAAAATTCGATGCTGGCCCGTCGTCCATACTTAACATTGGCTACGCCTCATATAGCAGGGGTAACTTTACTCCGGAAAAAGCCTTACGTAAACAACGTAAATCAATGCGCCGGGCGCACGTACGTTTCTAAATCGGCGTATCTAGCTCATTTGCATATTCTACGCGGAAATCTACGGAAGCGCCCCTAGTGGCCAGAGTAAATATGCAGCCTAAGATACGACGGCGTAGGAGACTTACGCCGCTCGTATCTAGGCAACATTGAGGCGTATCTGATTCTATGAATCAGGCGCCGAGATGCGACGGCCCGCATTTGGCATTAAGACGGCGTATCTGGAGATATGCCGACGTAACTCCTTTCTGAATCCGGGCCCATTGTCTTCTATGTCTGCCGTGTTTACACAACGAGAAAACCGAAGAACAAACACCAAACTTCACAAGAGAGAGACACGGGGCAATTCTCCAAATCACCAGCAGAGGCAACACTGACACCCGGGGGTCCCAGAACAAAGACACCTGGGGGGTCCCAGAACAAAGACACCTGGGGGGTCCCAGAACAAAGACACCTGGGGGGTCCCAGAACAAAGACACCTGGGGGGTCCCAGAACAAAGACACCTGGGGGGTCCCAGAACAAAGACACCTGGGGGGTTCCAGAACAATGACACCTGGGGGGTCCCAGAACAATGACACCTGGGGGGTCCCAGAACAATGACACCCTGTGTGCCTTATCAGTTGTCACCCAATGATATGCAGTAATAGTGCCAACACCATCCTCTCCTGTACCAGCTGTGCCACAGGCCACCATGCCAGATGCCATTCATCCAGCTACGGCCTGTAGGGCCATTGTGCCCCTTATCAGCTGCCATCAGTCACACTGGCAGCCAGACTCTGAACCGGAGATCTGCAGAAGCCGGCCACGCCATCACTTATTAATCAAAGTATATAGATTATAAGCAGAGAAAGATCTCTGGGAGATTCTGCATCTATAATTGGAGATGGGCAGAGATTGGTGCCTCCATACCACACGTGTCAAATAATCCTGATTTCATATCCCAGGTGCAGAGGTATCCTCATTAGGTAGTCGCCTAAGGCCTTGCACTCAGAGGGGCCTCGCGGCCGCCTAGTTTGCCCGTGATCAATACTAATGTCGGCGCCATTGGATCTCTATCACCGTGAATAGTAGGAATGGTGTAGCGTGTTCACATTCCTCTCATCATTGTGCTGTATGTGGAATCAATAGAATCGTCAGATTCCTTCATCCTTGGGCTGGATTCTGCTCTATCCTCATCGCACCCTGCTCTCCCCTCCTCGCACCCTGCTCTCCCCTCCTCGCACCCCGCTCTCCCCTCCTCGCACCCCGCTCTCCCCCCCTCGCACCCCGCTCTCCCCTCCTCGCACCCCGCTCTCCCCTCCTCGCACCCCGCTCTCCCCCCTCTCGCACCCCGCTCTCCCCCCCTCGCACCCCGCTCTCCCCCCCTCGCACCCCGCTCTCCCCCCCTCGCACCCCGCTCTCCCCCCCTCGCACCCCGCTCTCCCCTCCTCGCACCCCGCTCTCCCCTCCTCGCACCCCGCTCTCCCCTCCTCTCTCCCCTCCTCTCTCCCCTCCCTCGCACCCCGCTCTCCCCTCCTCGCACCCCGCTCTCCCCTCCTCGCACCCCGCTCTCCCCTCCTCGCACCCCGCTCTCCTCCAGCTTTGGCGGTTCCGGTCACTTTGCTCGCCGCACAGCCGGTAGATACGACTTGTACAGAATATTATTCAGCTCAGTGGATTTCTCGTCTCAGATGTGTGTTAATTTTGGCTTTACAAGCCCCTCATGGTGGATGTTAAAACCTCTTAATTGGCATCCGCAGGCGCTGCGCTGTGCGGCCGGCGGAGGTAAGAGAGACGCATCACATGGGAGGGATAAACATCGCCATATAATAGGCCTCTCTGTGGATTCAGGTTCACTTGGAGTGAACGCCGAACCTTTTCCCAACACCGAGCGCCATTCTAAGAGATTGTAACAATTCTACGTCTTTCTACAAACGCATCAGAATGAGGCCGTGGAATATGTACCCTCAGATGACGGAAAACCGCACTCCTGCCATGCTGGGGCAACGGCGGTGACCAGATGGTGTGCCAGGATGGCATCAGAAGACGTGCTCCACCTCACAGGGCAAAGGTCTCTTCCAGCCAACTACATGAGCATGCTCATTAATGTGGGCGCACTAATACACCCATGTGCAGGCGAACGGGCACACACCTAATTCCAATTTTTGGATGGCTTATTAAAAGGAACCGAGCTGAGCCGGGCAATTGCTGGATGATCGACTTGAACCCTGAACCTGTTCCTGAGACGTCCTTCCCCTGGACTCTGCATGCCTGCCTACTACTGACCTGGTCTAGTTCTTGACTCTCTGGTATGACCTTGGTTTGCTTTCTGACTACAATATTGCTGACTTCCCAGAGTGACCTCAGCCTGCCTCCTGACCACGATTCTGACGACTTCCCAGAGTGACCTCAGCCTGCCTCCTGATCACGATTCTGACGACTTCCCAGAGTGACCTCAGCCTGCCTCCTGACCACAATTCTGGCGACTTCCCAGAGTGACCTCAGCCTGCCTCCTGACCACGATTCTGGCGACTTCCCAGAGTGACCTCAGCCTGCCTCCTGACCACGATTCTGACGACTTCCCAGAGTGACCTCAGCCTGCCTCCTGACCACGATTCTGACGACTTCACAACAAATGTAAAAAGAAAAATATGGACAGCTGCACTCCAAAAACCTTGATGGTTGTCTTTATTTAAAAAAAAAAAAAAAAGGAAAAATGCACTACAAGTCACAGCACACTACACCGGAGTAAATCAGCTGACGCGTTTCGCACTATAAATTAGTGCTCAACCATAGCTGGCCATATTTTCTTTTTCCATTTGTTACCTTGTGCATTGCCAGCACCCTTGATCTCCTGAGACTATACTGATCATCCTAACACAATCCACCTGGAGCGGTAACTTACTTTCTTTGAGTGAGCTCAGCCTGCCTTCTGACCACGATTCTACCGATTTCCCAGAGCGGCATCAGCCTGCCTCCTGACCACAATTCTGCTGACTTCCCAGAGTGGCCTCAGACTGCCTTCTGACCACGATTCTGACGACTTCCCAGAGTGGCATCAGCCTGCCTTCTGACCACGATTCTACCGATTTCCCAGAGCGGCATCAGCTTGTCTCCTGACCACTATTCTGCTGACTTCCCAGACGGACCTCAGCCTGCCTTCTGACCACTATTCTGCTGACTTTCAAGAGTAACCTCAACCTGTCTCCAGATCAGGATTCTGCTGACTTCTCCATTTGACCTTGGCTTGTCTCCTGACCACAGTTGTTCTGCATTTTCTTGGTGGGACCTCGACCTGCCTCCTGACCACGATTCTGCTGCATTCTCGGTGCGACCTTGGCTTGTCTCCTAACCACCATTCTGCAGACTTCCCAGTGCGACTTCAACCCCCCCCTTACTGACCACAATCCTGCTGCATTTCTGCTGTGACCTCAGTCTGCCTCCTGACCACGATTCTGCTGACTTCCTGGAGTGATCTCAGGTCTGTCTCCTAACCACGATTCTGTTGCATTCCTAGTGTGACCTCGGCCTGCCTAGTGTGACCTTGGCTTGTCTCCTTACCAAGATTCTGCCTTACCTCGGAGTGCCTCCTGACTTTGTGGAGTGATCTCAGGTGTGTCTTTTGACTACAGTTCTGTTGCATTCCTAGCGTGACCTCGACCTGCCTTCTGATCGCTGTTTGATGCCGATTTCCCAGTGCGACTTCAACACCCCCGCCTTACCACGATTCTGCTGACGTCCCAGTGTTACCTCAGCCTGCCTCCTTACCATTGGTTGCTAGAGGTTACAGCACATCATCTCTTCACTGCAGAGGGGAATGATATACATATGAATGTTGCCTTTATTTACATATGAATGCCGCCGGCCTCAGCTATTTACATATGAATCCCGCCGCTATTTACATATTAATGACGGTTATTTACAAGTAAACACAGGTTCTGCAGGAACACAATAGGGCAAAGCTGGGCAGCATTATTAACAGCACTTCACACTGAGATATCAGGACACAGCACATGACTAAATCTTCAAGGGACAAGGGAATTTAAAACTGGGATAGTTGGCAAGTATGAGGCAGCTCCTTTGGGCCCCACAACAATGACAGGGCCCAGGGCAGCTTCCCCTTTTGCTCTGCCTTAAAGATGACCCCGATTCCCGAGGCCCGATGTATCCAGCCTCCAGGCCTCAGAAACAACTTCTTTATACATCATCTTGAAAGTTAAAAATGAAGGCAGGAGATGGTTTTAAATATAACCGATCATTATTCTGCTTTTGGTTGAGTCCAACTAAAAACCGATAGTGTTACCAATCTCAATATTCAGGCTCTTCCACAGAATGTATTTTACAGAAGACGACAACATCATGTGTGGACTGCTGTGCTTAGGGTAGGGACCCAGAGAAATTGCAAACACAGCAACCAATAAGAATCCGTCCCTCACTGGCCTGTCCATGCAAGAAGAACTGGTCAATATGGAGAGGACCACCTGGATGCTGTAGACACTGCTGGATGAACTGGGGGACAGTCGGCCATACAGTTTACAATTTCCCAATAGGTTTCAATTATTGGCAGGCTCCATTGACCACTTGGTCTTTTCCTCCCATCACTCTTCTGTTATTCTCCCAATTAGGGGGTCTCTGGAGTGTATTCATCATCGTCTCGCTAAATGCTCATGAATGACTCTTCAAATGGTCAAATGTTTCTGTGGACACCTTATGTGTATGGACAGGGGATGTAAGGGGCCTGGGGATCCCAAGGGGCCCAGATGTCCCGAGCAGCTCGGGCCCCCAAGGCATCTCCACCCGCTGCATGAAGGCTGGATGATTGACAGCCACTTCGGCACACTTCCTGGTTGCTGAGACAACGCCAAGCTCACTCCTCAAAGGCGCCGCAGATTAGAAGCCTCAGGATGCACTTCTGCTGGGATTGGTGGAGGGGGAGGAGGGCGGAAAGGTTTCCAGGAAGTGTGGCGGAGTGACAGAAAGTATAGAGGGTCTCACGGCCATGGTGGGACAGCTCCTTGTGACCAGGACCGAAACTGGTTCTCCTCCTGCCGCTCCCCCCAGTGGGATGGAGGAGGAAGAGGAAATGGGATGGAGGAGGAGGAGGAGGAGGAGGAGGAGGACGACATGGGATGGAGGAGGAGGAGGACATGAAATGGGGAGATGGGACTGAAGGGGGAGGAGGAGGAGGACATGGGATGGAGGAGGAGGAGGAGGAGGACACGAGATGGAGGAGGAGGACGACATGGAATGGAGGAGGAGGAGGAGGAGGAGGAGGAGGAGGAGGACATGGAATGGAGGAGGAGGAGGAGGAGGAGGAGGAGGAGGACATGGAATGGAGGAGGAGGAGGAGGAGGAGGAGGAGGAGGAGGAGGAAGAGGACATGGAATGGAGGAGGAGGAGGAGGAGGAGGAGGAGGAGGACATGGAATGGAGGAGGAGGAGGAGGAGGAGGAGGAGGAGGACGACGACATGGAATGATGATGGAGGAGGAGGAGGAGGAGGAGGAGGAGGAGGAGGAGGAGGAGGAGGAGGAGGAGGAGGAGGAGGAGGACGACGACGACGACGACGACGACATGGAATGATGGAGGAGGAGGAGGAGGAGGAGGAGGAGGAGGAGGAGGAGGAGAGGAGGAGGAGGAGGAGGAGGAGGAGGACGACATGGAATGATGGAGGAGGAGGAGGAGGAGGAGGAGGAGGAGGAGGAGGAGGAGGACATGGAATGGAGAAGGAGGAGGACATGGGGAGGAGGAGGACATGGGGAGGAGGAGGAGGAGATGGGATGGAGGAGGAGGACATGGAATGGAGAAGGACATGGGATGGAGGAGGAGGAGGAGGAGGAGGAGGAGGAGGAGGAGGAGGAGGAGGAGGACATGGGATGGAGGAGGAGGAGGAGGACATGGGATGGAGGAGGAGGAGGAGGACATGGGATGGAGGAGGAGGAGGAGGAGGAGGAGGAGGACGACATGGGATGGAGGAGGAGGAGGACATGGGATGGAGGAGGAGGAGGAGGAGGAGGAGGAGGAGGAGGAGGAGGACATGGGATGGAGGAGGAGGAGGAGGAGGAGGAGGACATGGGATGGAGGATGAGGAGGAGGAGGAGGACATGGGATGGAGGAGGAGGACATGGGATGGGAGATGGGACTGAAGGGGGAGGAGGAGGACATGGATGGAGGAGGAGGAGGAGGACATGGATGAGGGAGATGAGAATGTGAGGAGGACATGATATGGGGAGATGGGACTGGAGGGGGAGGAAGAAGAGGACATGGGAAGGAAGAGGAGTGGGACTTGGTATGGGATGGCAGTGAGCAGATCTGGTGGTACAGCCAGTGGCTAGGCCCTAGGGAATGTTGGTGGTCAGTCAAAGGCCCTAAAGCTGTATAAGGGGGCCAAAACATTTCTGAGGCTGCCCTGTGTTTGGACGCCATGACCAACGGCCGCTGAGCGCTCTCCAACCTCTGACCTCGGCTCTAATTGGAACAATGAAAATATATATATATAATCTGAAGCCTAAAAGACAAACCAACTCATTCCCGAGAGAGAAAATCCAAAGAGACAACAAACAAGAAACCCCAATAAAGGTTCATGAACCCCCCCGAGTAATAAGCCGTACCGGGGAACATCCATCGCCTGAATGCCACTGAAAATTGATTTTCTCTTCTACAGTTAATACAAATATATCGTTGAGAAGACCGGCCAGAAAATCCATCATAATGTATGTGGGCTGCAGATGGGACCGTCCCCTCCGGTGCGTCTTCTGCTAATGATGCCCCCCCTGAAATTTCTATCCCGATTGCCCTGGCAAGGGATTCATTTATAAGAGCTGCAATGTGATTGTATGCGGACGCCGTGTACAGCCGCCCACAGACATGAGATGATTGCTCAGGAGACAATCTTATGTCAGGAATCCCCGGGTGCAGGTCTGTAATATCTGCTGGTAGAGCAGCTGGCCAAACTTGTATTGTGCCATTATATGCCAACCAAGATCTCTGCTTTGGGTGTGGGTTGGGCACAGCAGTGTGCGGCTTGTTCATAGAGAATCTCAGGTGCCTCTCCATTCTCTGGGCTCCATTTACAACCACTTCCCTACCGCTGGACGTCCTTGACTTTCGGGGGAGGGGGGGGGGATTTCTGAATGTACCGACCACCTACCCACCAACTACAATACCCTTTACCAACTGCCCACCACAATACCCTTTATCAACTGCCCACTGCAATGGTGGTTATGACTAAAACCTTATAGGCTGAAACGCGTCAACTGTTCTCATTTGCGTTTGTTCACTGTGGCTTGTTATTAAAAACAAAGATTTTTTAAAGAGCAACGTCCGGAGTGCAGATCATCTTTTTCTCATGCCCACTGCAATATCTCGTACACACTACCCAGTTCAATACCCTCTACCAACTTCTCACTATAATACCCACCAACTGCCCACTATAATACCCTCTACAGGCTACCCATTACAATACCCCAAACCAACTACCTACTATAATACCCACCTACCAACTTGTCACTTTAATAGCCTCTACCCAATGCCCATTATAATAGCCTACCAGCTTCCCATTACAATATCCCAAACCAACTACCCACAAAACTCTTGGCAAACTACTCACTTTAATACCCATCCACCACCATCCACTACAATACCTTCTACTGACTATCTACCCACTCTAATACCCACCAACTACCCACTACAATGTCCTCTACCAACTACCCACTACAATGTCCTCTACCAACTACCCACTACAATGTCCTCTACCAACTACCCACTACAATGTCCTCTACCAACTACCCACTACAATGTCCTCTACCAACTACCCACTACAATGTCCTCTACCAACTACCCACTACAATGTCCTCTACCAACTACCCACTACAATGTCCTCTACCAACTACCCACTACAATGTCCTCTACCAACTACCCACTACAATGCCCACTCACCAATCTCCCACTATAAAACTCTGTCTGCCCACTACAATACCCCCAAACCAACTACCCACCATAACACCCACCTTGCAACTACCCACTACAAAGCCCTCTACCAATTTTCCCACTACAATTGAATACACCAAACCACCCGCCTACTAAAATAAATTGTATCAACTTCCCATAACAATATCTACCTGCTGACTGCCCACTGCAATACCTTCTGCCAACTTCCCACTACAACCTCCCTTACTATTTTCCCAACTGCAATAACTTGTACACACTATACCCCCTAACAACTGCCCACTACAATACCCACCCATCATTTTCCCACTAAAATACCCTCCACTGACTGCTCACAACAATACTCCAAACCAAGTGCCCACTACAATACCCTCTACCAACTACCCATTACAAAACCCACCCACCACCCGCCCACTGCAACACAGCATAGCAGTTGTCCAATACTAGAACCCCTAACAACTGCTCACAACAATATTCTGTTCCAACTATCCACCACAATATGCACCTACTAAAGGCCCAATGCTATAGCCTCTAGCAAATGCCCACTAAAATACCCCCTACCAACGGCCCATTACAATACCACCTACCAACTCTGCACTACAACTCCCTATACCAACTGTCCATTACAATACCCCCTATCAACTGCCCCCTACATACCAACATCCCACTACTTGCAACTACCCACTAAAATACCCCCTTGCTAACCGCCTACTACATTGCCCCATACCAACTATCCACCACAAAATCCACCAAGAATACCTACCTACCACTTACTAACTATAATACCCACCAATCCCCTGGTACCATTCCCCCCATTACAATCCCCCCATACTAACTGCCCATAACAATCACCCATACTAACTCCACTGCAATACCCTATAACAAATGCCCACTACAATGTCAATCAACAAACTGCTCACTACAATCCCCCATGCCAACTGCTCACTACAATCCCCCATGCCAACTGCCCACCACTATATCCCTTACCAGTCACCCGCTACAATCTCCTGTGCCAACTTTGCACTGCAATACCTTGTACACACTACAATATTCACTTGACAACTGCCCACTACAAAACCCAATACTAACTGCCCACTACAATACCCAATACTAACTGCCCACTACAATACCCAATACTAACTGCCCACTACAATACCCAATACTAACTGCCCACTACAATACCAAATACTAACTGCCCACTACAACACATAATAAAAAATAGGCACTACAATGCCCGATACAAATGGCACACTCCTATATTCTGTACCCACCTCCCCCTACAGTACCCCACAGCAGGTTTGATTATAAAACCAAAAGCTAACTTTTCATGTTATGCTAAACAGCCAATTATTGTTCCACACATCACCCTCATCTTCAGCGCCACCAAATAAAACCGCAAGCAATTTACCGAGAACGACCATAAGAAACCTCATTATAATTGTACACAATGAGAAAAGGAGTTCCTGCTGAGCGCCATCAGCTCCGTGTGCTACAGGAGACGATGAAGAGGACTTAACATTTTATTTATGGTGGAGGCACTTTAAGCCACTGAAGAGACCCCGGTACTTCTTCCATAATTCCCTTCTAAAGGGCCACAACCAGACTCCTCTGCCTTCTGTGAAGATTGTGTACAGATTGTATAGTGTGGATGACGGTGCATTACATCCAGATAAACCAAAGACTCGTCTTCTGCTTCACAACAGGCAACTGGCCGACGCCAACCCTTTGCCCGACAGGCAACTGGCCGACGCCGACCCTTTGCCCGACAGGCAACTGGCCCACGCCGACCCTTTGCCCGACAGGCAACTGGCCCACGCCGACCCTTTGCCCGACAGGCAACTGGCCTACGCCGACCCTTTGCCCGACAGGCAACTGGCCCACGCCGACCCTTTGCCCGACAGGCAACTGGCCCACGCCGACCCTTTGCCCAACTGGCCCACGCCGACCCTTTGCCCAACTGGCCCACGCCGACCTTTGCCCAACTGGCCCACGCCGACCTTTGCCCAACTGGCCCACGCCGACCTTTGCCCAACTGGCCCACGCCGACCTTTGCCCAACTGGCCCACGCCGACCTTTGCCCAACTGGCCCACGCCGACCTTTGCCCAACTGGCCCACGCCGACCTTTGCCCAACTGGCCCACGCCGACCTTTGCCCAACTGGCCCACGCCGACCTTTGCCCAACTGGCCCACGCCGACCTTTGCCCAACAGGCCCACGCCGACCTTTGCCCAACAGGTAACTGGCCAACGCCATCCTTAATGCATGGAGGAGAGTTTTGATCCTGTATGAACCTCTGTGTATATCATATTATATTTGTGTCTAGAAAAACCTTTGACTATTTCTGCTGCAAACTGCAAGTTGTATGCAAAACTCTCTGCATCCAATGTGCCCCCCCCCCCCCCCCCCTACAGTCACACACTATTATTATACATCTCTGACATATACGGCAGTGCTGTACAGAGAACACTGAGCCAATCACATCAGTCTCTGTGCCAGAGGAGCTTACACTCTAATGTCCCCCCACAGTCACACACTAATAGTATTATACATTTATATAGCTCCGACATATACCGCAGTGTTGTACAGAGATCACTGAGCCAATCACATCACGTCTCTGCACCAGAGGATGGAAGAGCACACCATAGATGGTGCAGCTATGAGCCAGTCAGCCTATCAGCGATTTCCGTCGGTGGGAGGAATTGGAGCTCATATGGAAAAATCTCTCACTTGGGAAGAATGAAGGAAAATACAACAAATCGTTCCTTCATATCACAGAGCAATGGGCAGCCTATGCCATGCGACCTGCACATAGAGCGCCATCCTTTGGTGGGGCGCTCACCTTTTTTTACCATTGATACATATTACACATTACTGGCTCCATTACCACACAGTAGGCCTATTCTTAGTCTCTGTATTACGAAAGAGGCCTCGGCACGCCAGATGTTCGGTAATCGGTTGAGCGGCGGGGATGCAATTTATCGGAACATCTTTCTTAGCCTGAAGCACAAGATACACAATACGGAGACGGCTCTACCATCCGACAGCCAGCAGAGGATTTGGGTTGGAGAGAAACTTGCCACTAAAACTCTATTGATGCTCTACTTGGCGTCTCCAAGGTGGCAATAGTAGGACCGTGTATGAGGCAATGGTAGGACCGTGTATGAGGCAATAGTAGGACCGTGTATGAGGCAATGGTAGGACCGTGTATGAGGCAATGGTAGGACCGTGTATGAGGCAATAGTAGGACCGTGTATGAGGCAATGGTAGGACCGTGTATGAGGCAATAGTAGGACCGTGTATGAGGCAATGGTAGGACCGTGTATGAGGCAATGGTAGGACCGTGTATGAGGCAATAGTAGGACCGTGTATGAGGCAATGGTAGGACCGTGTATGAGGCAATAGTAGGACCGTGTATGAGGCAATGGTAGGACCGTGTATGAGGCAATAGTAGGACCGTGTATGAGGCAATGGTAGGACCGTGTATGAGGCAATGGTAGGACCGTGTATGAGGCAATAGTAGGACCGTGTATGAGGCAATGGTAGGACCGTGTATGAGGCAATAGTAGGACCGTGTATGAGGCAATGGTAGGACCGTGTATGAGGCAATAGTAGGACCGTGTATGAGGCAATGGTAGGACCGTGTATGAAGGTTTTCCCATCTCACCAAGAGGTGCCCTTATAATAAATTAGTAGAGGGCGCCACTTACCCAGCCAACACTGCACAGCTCATCAATCAGACAAGCACTAAAAATTCCAAACCAAGAGTGTCACAGGAACAGGAAGTGAGGGTAAATCTCGCCATAGCAGGCAAGCAGAGTTCTGACCAGTGGCGGCCCGTCCATTAACCACTTAAGACCCGGACCTTTCTTTTGGTGGTATTTGATCACCTCTGCGGTTTTTATTTTTTGCGCTATAAACAAAAATAGAGCGACAATTTTGAAAAAAATATGCAATATTTTTTACTTTTTGCTATAATAAATATCCCCCAAAAATATGTAAAAACATTTTTTTTCCTCAGTTTAGGCCTATACGACATCATTTGGCATTTACAAAGTCATCTGAATTTGGCGATCTCTCATGTGCGCAACAAGACTAAATGGCGATTTGTATTAGCCAATAAAAAATAACCAACAAAACTGGTAATATGTGGAAACAGTCCAGACAGGTCCAGTCTTTTCTGAAGAAAAAATCACAGAATAAACCTCACCCAGAGGCTACAACCCCCTCCGATCATTTCATTCCAAGATTATATCATACCGAGGATTTCATATTTATTGTAATCTACACCTTACCTACAGACTACGATCTGCCCATAGACTACACCTTACCTACAGACTACGATCTGCCCATAGACTACACCTTACCTACAGACTACGATCTGCCCATAGACTACACCTTACCTACAGACTACGATCTGCCCATAGACTACACCTTACCTACAGACTACGATCTGCCCATAGACTACACCTTACCTACAGACTACGATCTGCCCATAGACTACCCCTTACCTACAGACTACGATCTGCCCATAGACTACACCTTACCTACAGACTACGATCTCCCCATAGACTACACCTTACCTACAGACTACGATCTGCCCATAGACTACACCTTACCTACAGACTACGATCTGCCCATAGACTACACCTTACCTACAGACTACGATCTGCCCATAGACTACACCTTACCTACAGACTACGATCTGCCCATAGACTACACCTTACCTACAGACTACGATCTGCCCATAGACTGCACCTTACCTACAGACTACGATCTGCCCATAGACTGCACCTTACCTACAGACTACGATCTACCCATAGACTGCACCTTACCTACAGACTACAATCTACCCATAGACTACACCTTACCTACAGACTACGATCTACCCATAGACTGCACCTTACCTACAGACTACGATCTACCCATAGATTGCACCTTACCTACAGACTACGATCTGCCCATAGACTACGATCTGCCCATAGACTACACCTTACCTACAGACTACGATCTGCCCATAGACTACACCTTACCTACAGACTACGATCTGCCCATAGACTACACCTTACCTACAGACTACGATCTGACCATAGACTACACCTTACCTACAGACTACGATCTACCCATAGACTACACCTTACCTACAGACTACGATCTGCCCATAGACTACACCTTACCTACAGACTACGATCTACCCATAGACTACACCTTACCTACAAACTACGATCTGCCCATAGACTACGATCTGCCCATAGACTACACCTTACCTACAGACTACGATCTGCCCATAGACTACACCTTACCTACAGACTACGATCTCCCTCAGTTTAGGCCGATACGACATCATTTGGCATTTACAAAGTCATCTGAATTTGGCGATCTCTCATGTGTGCAACAAGACTAAATGGCGATTTGTATTACCCAATAAAAAATAACCAACAAAACTGGTAATATGTGGAAACAGTCCAGACAGGTCCAGTCTTTTCTGAAGAAAAATCACAGAATAAACATCCCCCAGAGGCTACAACCCCCTCCGATCATTTCATTCCAAGATTATATCATACCGAGGATTTCATATTTATTGTAATCTACACCTTACCTACAGACTACGATCTACCCATAGACTACGATCTACCCATAGACTACGATCTACCCATAGACTACGATCTACCCATAGACTACGATCTACCCATAGACTACGATCTACCCATAGACTACGATCTACCCATAGACTACGATCTACCCATAGACTACGATCTACCCATAGACTACGATCTACCCATAGACTACGATCTACCCATAGACTACGATCTACCCATAGACTACGATCTACCCATAGACTACGATCTACCCATAGACTACGATCTACCCATAGACTACACCTTACCTACAGACTACGATCTGCCCATAGACTACACCTTACCTATCGACTACGATCTACCCATAGACTACGATCTACCCATAGACTACACCTTACCTACAGACTACGATCTACCCATAGACTACACCTTACCTACAGACTACGATCTGCCCATAGACTACGATCTACCCATAGACTACACCTTACCTACAGACTACGATCTACCCATAGACTACACCTTACCTACAGACTATACCTTACCTGCAGACTACGATCTACCCATAGACTACACCTTACCTACAGACTACGATCTGCCCATAAACTACACCTTACCTACAGACTACGATCTGCCCATAAACTACACCTTACCTACAGACTACGATCTACCCATAGACTACACCTTACCTACAGGACTACGATCTGCCCATAAACTACACCTTACCCACAGACTACGATCTACCCATAGACTACACCTTACCTACAGACTACGATCTACCCATAGACTACACCTTACCTACAGACTACGATCTACCCATAGACTACACCTTACCTATCGACTACGATCTGCCCATAGACTACGATCTACCCATAGACTACACCTTACCTACAGACTACGATCTGCCCATAGACTACACCTTACCTACAGCCTATACCTTACCTGTAGACTACGATCTGACCATAGACTACACCTTACCTGCAGACTACGATCTACCCAGTGGGCCAGATTCACGTAGCTTGGCGCATCTTTATGCCGACGTAACTTCGAGAGGCAAGCAACATATTCTCAGAGCAAATGCTCGCAGCGTTGCGTCGGCGTAACTTAAATTCGTCGGCGTAAGCCAACGTAATTCAAAGTGGGAAGGAAGTGGGTGTGATCCATTTAAATGAAGCGTGACCCCATGCAAATTAAGGGGCGAACGAACGACGCATGCGCCGTGATGTGATCGCATGTCCCGCGTCCCTCTGCGCATGCTCACAACTACACGCGGCGTATCCCCCGAGATAAGTCGGCCCACCGTTTACGCCCTGGGCATAAATACGCCCAGACATGCGCCCGTCGAGTGCAAAAGTACACCAGCAGCTTTGGTGTTGTAACTTTTGTTTGCTTATTTCAGAGCCATGTCTGCACCAGTGCCTAGGCATAGGGACAGGAGGATGAAAATTTTTACACGAGAGGAGAAGGCTATAATTATTGATGCCATGTCACGGCACAACAAGTATCTCCATGGTTCGGAGAGTGGCACGACCAGCAAGGTCCGTAAGCATGAGATCCTTGCTGAGATTGCAACACAGGTCAATGCCCTTGGCCATGTGGAACGGACCCCAAACAAGATAGGCAAGAAAGAGAAGGTGGCCAAGATGAGGAGGCACAGCAGGGGCACCGGAGGTGGGCCAGCCCTGAATATCACGCTGACACCTGATGAGCAGGTCATAGCCAGGTGCCTGGAGAGGGAGCAGGTGGAGGGCCTGGAGGGCTTTGATTCTGTTGATCAGCCCTTGAGGACAGGTAAGTGTGTTTTATCTCTTATCTGGTGTGTAGCATGTGTGGGGGTGGAAGGGAACATGTGACAAGTGTGTGGGTCCACCAACATGTGAATGTTTTGTGTCATCCACAGATGTCCAGGAGGGAGCGGGCCCATCCTCGGCTGCTGGGCGACCAACCACATCCCATGAGGACAGTGTCCACACATCTCCTTTAGAGGAAGTAGAGGAGGAGCACGGGGACCTGGAGGAAGGAATTTACCTTGGGGACAAGACCAGCATCCCAGAACCCTCCCATACCTCCACCTCCATAGGGGATAGCCCCCCAAGGGCCTCCACCATTATGGGAAGCCCCCCAAGGGCCTCCACCATTATGGGAAGCCCCTCCTCCTCCTCCATAAGGGAAGTACCCTCAAGGGCATCCCCATACAGACGGCCCCAAGCCTCACCTGCACCCATGAAGGCTACGAGGAAGACGAGGGGTGATCCAGAGGCCTTAGAAGCCACTTTGTCGAGGGACCAGGCCAGGCAGACCCGCCATGTTGGTTCTGTTGCGTGCAACATGCGCCGGGTGGCAGACAGCCTGGCCTCCTTGGGCCAGACCCAGGCTGCCTGCACACTGGCAGTCCAGCAGGCCCTTACCCAGCAGGCATAGACTACATCTTACCCATAAAATATGCCCTACCCATATAATACACCTTACCCGTAGACTGTACATTACCTATAGATTACACTTTACCTACAGAAAAAACCTTAACCATAGACTACAGCTTATAAGCAAATTACCCATGGACTACACTTCACTCAGACTACACCTTTCCCATAAACTACACATTATCTGTATAATACAAGTTACCCATAGACTATACCTTACTTACAGGCTACACCTCACACTCACACACACACACACACACACCTTACCCATAATGACAGACTATGCCTTACCCACAGACTATGCCTTATCTGTAGACTACACCTTACCCATATATTGCACCTTACCTAAAAGCTACACCTTACTTACAAACTAACCTTACCCATAGACTTCCCCTTACCAACAGAATATGCCCAACCTTACCCGTAGTCTACACATTACCCATAGAATTACACCCTAGCTACAGAATAAACCTTATCCATAGACTACACCTTATATGTAGACTACACTTTGACCTTAGACTATGCCTTATCCGTAGACTACACCTTACCCATGGACACTATACCTGTAGACTGCAAAATTACACATTACCTACAAACTACAACTTACCCATAGACTACACCTTACCTGTAGAGTACACCTTATCCAGAGACTACACATTATCCATGGATTACACCCTACCTACAGAATAACCTAATCCATAGAATACGCCTAGACCAGGGGTGCCCAACCAGTGGCCCGCAGAGCCCTCTAATGTGGTCCCAGATATGCCCATATATACAGTGTATATATGGGCATATCTGCTCTGCAGTGAATACTGGGCGGCTTTCAAACTGATCCACAGGTGCAGAGAAGTGCATCTGTGGGTTACCTGCACTGAGCCATATACTGTTATTACCTGCGAGTTTGGTGTGCTGAGAGTAGAGTGGGCTCTATAGAGCCGAGTGGGCTGCCAACCACCCGCTCTGCTCATCGTGGCCCGCGACCGGTTACCTAGTCGCTTAAGTGGCCCTTGCTCTTCAAAAGCTTGGGCACCCCTGGCCTAGACTGTATACTACACATTACCCCTAGTCTACACCTTTTTCAGAGACTACACATTATCCATAGATAACCCCTACCTAAAGAATAAATCTTACCTATAGGACTACACCTTACCCATAGATGATAGTTTAGAAGTAGACTTAGACTACACCTCACCCGTAGCCTATGCCTTACCCTTAGATGACAGCTTATACATAGGACATAGATTACACTTTAACCTTAGACTACGCCTTACCTGTAATCTACACCTCACCCATAGACTATGCTTTACCCCAGTAGACTATACTTTACCCCAGTAGAAAACACTTAACCATGGTCTACACCAGCCATTCTCAACCAATGTTCCGCGGAACCCTGGGGTTCCTCCAGAGGTTGCTAGAGGTTCCATTAGCTGTGGCTTATGAACCCCATATTTGATGATGCCTACAGAGTTCAAGGTTCAGCACCACTTAGCAAAGCCAGCAGCATGACACCAAATATCTTTTTAGCGGTGGCATTCTGAGCACCACTTTATGGGGGACATTCTTCCTATTGACCACCCATATAAAGGGCATTGTTCCCATTGAGTTCTGATGAATTGGATTTAGTAAGGGTTCCTCGAGACATGAAAAATTATTTTTGGGGTTCCTATAGGGTTAAAGGTTGAGAAAGCCTGGTCTACACCTTATCCATAGACTACCATTCTTCAGTAGACTATACTTTACCCATCGACAACCCCCTTTGCCATAGGACTGCCCCTTGGTCATATAGACTGCCCCTTGGCCATAGACTGCCCCTTGGCCATAGACTGCCCCTTGGCCATAGACTGCCCCTTGGCCATAGACTGCCCCTTGGCCATAGACTGCCCCTTGGCCATAGACTGCCCCTTGGCCATAGACTGCCCCTTGGCCATAGACTGCCCCTTGGCCATAGACTGCCCCTTGGCCATAGACTGCCCCTTGGCCATAGACTGCCCCTTGGCCATAGACTGCCCCTTGGCCATAGACTGCCCCTTGGCCATAGACTGCCCCTTGGCCATAGACAGCCCCTTGGCCATAGACTTCATTAAGCCTACGGAATTGTTCTGAGATGTCAGCCATGCAATAGTGTGTATGAACCCTACATTATCCTGCTACAGCCCCTGATACCACATAGCCCCCTCCATAGGTCCATAGGGGGAGTTTATTGAATTTAGTTCTGCCTTACATTTACCAGCAGTCTATATTTCAGAACAAGCTCCTTTTCAGTTACTGATCCTCATTGACAAGAGCAGGCCTGCCCCTGGGATCCCCCCCGCTCCCAGCCCCCCATCCCCGATATCAAAGCCCCCTCCGCTCCCTCCCTCCCTGTATTCAGCCACTTCTGCAGCTCACAATCC